>NC_052360.1:69356042-69374838 GCF_009727055.1 Benincasa hispida | reverse complement strand
ATTGAATTACACTTGAGTGATAGTTAAAATGAAATCCAAAATATCGCTGTCATATCTATTATGTGGCAATTCTTGTTTTCAAAAAAATAATTTTTTTTTTTTTTTTTTTTTTTTTTTTTTTTTTTTATGTAGAAGGCGAGAGAGCATAATACTTAAGTATACTATTGCTCAAAAAAATATCTATAGAAATAACCACATGACAATGAAAATTTAGTATCATCGTACAACATGCATGCATCAATATCTACTATTATTGTGTCAATGATCAGTAGATGCTCCATGATTGTAGTCCTCAAATATTTTAAGAAAATGTGCATTTAGTCTTTTAATACTTCTTAAAATATACTTTTACGGTCCCTAAGTTTTTAAAATCGGTTTAAAGTTCTCTGTAGTAGCTTTTTTATTATTTTAAATTAGAAAAATAAATTTAAAATTTATATATTATCTCTAATATATATATTTAAAAAGAAAATTATTTCATGTGGCAAATTGTAGTTGAACAATTAGATGAGATCTACAAAAATGAGTACAACCTATTAGTTAACATGGGATTTCATCTTAAAACCAATTAACATGGTTTCAATATTACATCTATATCGATAATGTCTAAAAATAAATTTAATTAATAAATAGACATTTTAGACTTTTCAAACAAGTTAACATGCTTATTATTAATGTTGTATTTATATTATCATGAAAACTAAATATATGAAGATAAATTTAATAATGTATCATCTAACATTATTAAACTATATCGTTAATAAAATTCTATTAACAATGGTAATTACGGTATTAATAATCACTAAGTCGTACATGCTTTTTCGCTCTTCGTTGAATTTTAACTCTTTAAATGGTCGAGATGCCTAATAACCAATTTGCTTTTATTTTTTATTTTCTAAAAACATAAGGTTGTTACATTAACCATTATGTTTTCAATTTTTTTGTTTCGTGAAAATATTTTTTTTCTACTAAATCTATTAAAAAGTTGACATAATATTAAATTTACGTTGATTATTTTGACCTAAACTTTTAGGAAAATCAATTATTGACGTTTCTGTATATCAAAAACTTTTTCTTAACTTTCCCTAATTTGTTTTTCCCTCTAAAATTTCTCTCTCCTAGACAATAGTTTCTCTCTAAAATTTTTATCTTTCCAATTTTATTTATTGTTCTATTATAATTATCTTCTCTCACTTTTATCTTAAGGTCTCGTTTGATAATTATTGGAGCTTCATTTCGTAAATGTTTAGTTTTTAATCTTCTATTATTGAAATTTATATTTGTTTTCTCCTACACTTCATAATACGATTTTCAAATTTCTAGTAGAAACACTTGAGTTCTTAGTCAAATTTTAAAAACAAATACAAGTTTTCAAGAACTACTATTTTTTGTTTTTTAAAATTTGGATTGATTTTTAAAAATATTAGTGAAAAGTAAATAACAAAATAATGAAACTTAGAAGTAGAAGTAATGTTCATAAAAACAATGTTTGTTTTCTTACAAATTTCTTATTGTTGTTTTTATTTATTTTAACTAAACACTTTTATTATTAGCTAAATTTCAAAATTAAAAACAAGTTTATTATTTAAAAAAACTTGCTTTTGTAAATTTAAAATTTTTACTTGATTTTTGGAAACATGTCAAACAAGTAGGTTAACAAAATAAGAAAATAAAAGATGAACATAATCTATATGAGCTTTAATTTCTGAAAATCAAATGATTATCAAACAAAATTGTTCTATGTCACCCAGGCCTTGAATTTGGAACCTAATCACTCAGAAATTCCCTTGCGATCTAGCTACATTTTTCCTTGTTTTATCTTAAACTACTTCTAGAGTAAAAACTATCCTCACAAACCAACACGTTTCAATATGCTTTGTCCTCATTCACATGCTTCATACAAACATGAAATTGCTCCAAACTAAGCATGTTTAACTTTTGAGTTCCTATGATTGAACTACACCTAAAAAGAAAGTGCACCTTATTGGTAAAGATTGTAACGTTCAATTCTTTGAAGCCATTCCTAAACTATACTTTTCACATCCTCAACATCTCTCTTATTCAGATATGATATTAGTTCATGTCACACTCTGCTTCAAATTACCTTCCGTGAATCTAGGACCGATTTTGACGACAGTAGACCTCGATCATGTTATTGAGCCCATGATCAAATACTATAATTCTCACCTTGAACTTGAAACTTAACTTAAATATGTTACTTCCTCATATCAACTACACTCTTATCAAAACTTTGTTTGACTACATGTCGCAATAAACTAATGAGGCGAGTGGCAATTTTTAATAAGCTAACTCATGTTGAAACTCAAGAACAACTTGGTGAAAAAATTATTATGTGGTAATTCTTTTTTTAATATATATATAGAAGACGAGAGAGCATAAGACTTAAGTGGATTATTGCTCATAAAAATATCTATAGAAATAACCACATGTCAATGTCTACTATTATTGTGTCTATGATCAGTAGATGCTCCATGATTGTAGTTTGTTTTTATCTTTTCCTTTTGCCAACAATACAACCACCTTATTATTTATTATTCTACCCTGAATTTTTTTATTTTTTATTTTTTAAGAATGTGTGGATTTAGTTATTGAGTTTTTAAAATGCAACATTTGAGTCCTCAAATATTTTAAGAAAATGTGCATTTAGTCTTTCAATACTTCTTAAAATATACTTTTACCATCCCTAAGTTTTTAAAAATCGGTTTAAAGTTCTCTGTAGTAATTTTTTATTATTTTAAATTAGAAAAATAAATTTAAAATTTATATATTATCTCTAATATTATTTTAAACTTATTTTTCTAATTCAAATATCATATATAATTTTGTATAATAATAAAAAATTATTGCAGGGATCTTTTAACCTATTCGTAAAAACGAACTAAAAAGTTACATTTTAAAAAACTCAAGAACCAAATGTATTTACTCTAAAAAGGTTTTTAAAAAAATATTTTCAAAACTCAAGTACCAAATACACACGTTCTTTAAAGTTGGGGGACTAAAAAGTTTCCCATAGTTAAAATGTCTCGTTTGGTAACTATTTCGTTTTTGGTTTTTGGGTTTTGAAAATGAAACTCATATTTCCTTCTCAATTTCTTATAAGTTTTTAAAAGTTACTTTTTTTTTTCAAAATTTATTAATGTTTTTTAAACCATTGATAAAAAGTAGATAGCAAAGAAAAAAATTTGGAGATGAAAATAGTGTCTAATATGCTTAATTTTTAAGAATGAAAATAAAATACTAAATACTTATCAAATCGAGCTTAATCTTACAAAATTTTACATTTGAAAACATTGGACCCACTTTACATTCTCCCTCTTCCTTTTTCCTCATTCTATTTTGTCTCCTTTACACTAGTTATTTAACAATAAAGTATTTAACAAAATATGATAAATGGACATCCTTTTTATCATTTACCTTAGAAAATAAAAAACTTCAGTGCATGTTTTGATTGCACTTTTTTTTTCTTTAGTTTTTTCTCTGCAAAATATGAAAAGATCGAGAAGATGCAACCTGTAATGTTGTTTATCTAATCATTTAAATGTGTGAAAACATTGCATCGAAACTCATGTAAGTCCTTTCTGCTCATGCTTTTAATTATAAATTTATGGACAAAAGTTTAATCATCTTTTTCTTTTCTAGGAAAAAATGGGCAACTAAACTAACCATAAAGATCATTTTTAATAATACTATTAAAAATATAGAGACTAAATTTCAACATTTAAATATATATAAACTAAAATTGAACCTGTCTCAAAATATATACATAGCAAAAGGTATTTGAACCTCATAAATTATATATATATATATATATATATAAACAAAAAACTGATGAAGATTGATGATCCTTTGTCCATTTATCTAATCGGGACAGTCTACATCAGCAAGTTTTCAGTGCTACATGTAGTTGGTCAAGAAACAAGCTTCAAATTAGACATTTAGGTTTTTTAATGATTAATTACTACCAAAAAAAATAAAAATATTGCGAACATTAACATAATTTAACTAGCATAAACTATTTTACTCTTATCAAGAAATCAACTATTCAAATTGTCACTTTAGATATTGTTGTCCTAAAAAAATACAAAAAATTAATTGTAAGAACTAAAGTAGTTTCATATACAAGATTTTAGGTAAAAAAAATAGATTCTTTGAAAGTTTTATGATGTCCATTGTTCTATATTAGTTCGGTTTTTCCTCTTAATTTTCACCCTAAGCTAGAATGGTAATTGTTTTCTACTTTAATTCAGTTTCCTTTATTTGCTTTTGAATGAATTCTAATACTATTGGATTTGGGATATGATGAAAATACTAAGAAGGTGTCAATTTAGTTAAGATGTCCTAAGGAGGTGTAAATTTAGTTAAGATGTCACAATACATCTATTGATCTCACCTTTCGTGGTATATTGTTTAAAAAAAAAAAAATTATTCAATAATACTACATATGTTGTGGGTGAAATGGGGATGAAAGTGGATCTTAAAGAAAAAGCATATAAATACACATTATTAAATCTCCATGGGAGGTAAACCTCAAATTTCACATTAATTTGAAATTCGTTCTAAGCCATAAAGTTTGCTACATTATTTTCTCTGATGTCTGATTTAACTATCAGAGTCTGTGGTAAGTGTCACATTGATGTATATTTTCTTTCTATTGATTTTGGAGGCCACCTCTTCCTCAAATTACAATGTCATACATGTTCAATCTTCTTCCTTCCATACTAAGAAAACTCCCTTCTCAAAATTATGTAATTTAATTCCAATTGAATCAAATAATTGAAGAAGTAAAACTAGGAAAAAAAAGTCACATATTTTCATAGTTATTTCAATTGATCAGTGGTTGAAATTGCTTGTAAGGATGGTCCAGCTATGTGTGAGTGATAAATGGACAGCAAGAAGATAAAGTATGAAAAAGGAAGAAGGCTCCATTATTGTTAGAAAAAGGTTAGGGTGTTTAGTTCACCAACATGAGTTGAGCTAAGTTGGTATAATATACCAATTCATTATTTGGCCTACCAACTTTAAATGTTGGTAGAGTTCGAGTTAGTATATTTTGCCAACTCACCCCAACTCTCCCTTCTTCTAATGTTTTTCAATGGCTTCACCCATCGGCCACTATCACACTCTGGGAACCAACTTCGAACTCCGACAACCATCTCTAATGACAACGCCGGTGACCAATTGCAAGCTCCGACAACCACCTACAATAACAACTCTGACGACGAAATTCGGGCTCCGATAACTACCTCCGATGATAGTTCCGACGACCAACTCCGTCCTTCAAATTTCAAGCTCCGACAACCACATCTGGTGACTCAACTCCGACAACCACCTTTGCACTATCAACTCCTATGACCAATTCCAGGCTCCGACATTAAATCTGATGACTAACTCCGACAACAACCTTCGTAGGCTTCGATAACCACCTTCAGCTACAATCTCTGATGAAAAACATCTTCAACGACCACCGTTGAGCGAGCAACTTTAATGACCAACTCAGAGCTTCAACAACCACCTCCGATGATAAACTCTGACAACCAACTCTAATACCAGCTTCATGCAATTCACGTTTGAGCTCTGACAACCACCTCGGACTACAATCTTTGGCAAAAATCATCTTTGACGATCAACCTCGATGACCACCTTCACTTGACGAACTCCGGAATTTGAAAACCATCTTTGATGACAAACTTCGACAATGAACAAAAAATACCATCTTCATGCAACTAACTTCAGGTTTCGACAACCACCTCAGACTACAAACTCCAATAAAAGCATCTTCGATAATCAACTTTGACAACCACTTCCGCCTATTATAAGACTGGTGACTATTAAAGTATGTTGTAGGGTTGTTGATTATATAAAGATATATTATTTTGTCTACATTAAGTACAATATTTATACGTAAAAAATTGTAAAAAAAATAATTTAATTTAATTCACATATCAAATGAGGGTTAAGAATATTAAGACGAAAAGTAAGTATGAAGTTGAAAAGTAGGTAACATATACAAAAAATATAAAATTAAAATTTTTTTCCTGTAATATTTTTTAGAAAGAATTAGTGAAAATAGAGTTTTTTTTTTCTCCGATGATCCTCCAAATTTAAAGGAATTGAAAGTGAAATCTTTGAAGAAATGTGGTGACATTCCATTGGATGCTAAGATAATAGGAGAGATTTAATTTTAAAAAATTAATTACATAGTAAAAATATAGAGCAATAATCGGAAGAAGAAGAAGAAGAAAAAGAAGAAGATGATAATGAAATTCATGAAGAAAAATTAGAAATCAACTGATGTCGAACCTATAGAGGCTGACATCCAACAAACAGAGCCAATATATCTGTCTTACTCACCATGCCACATACAGAGGCTGACATGTTTGGCATCTCAGAGGCCAACACTTCTGAGATTGTTACGACCACAAAAGGAGTTACACTGGTGAATAATTTATTAATCAGTAATCTTTGTTTATATTTCATATTTCTTGATGACTAATGTTTTGTTGTCTGTTTATGTAGGAATCTCGAAGAATTAGTCGTAAGAGGAAACTTGTTGATAAATATACACCTCCAGCTCAAGTAAAGAAGAAAAATGTGGTTAAGCATCCTCTCCTAGATGTAGCTACGTCACTATCCAGAGCGATCGTCACATACAACGTAGCACATAATCTTCCACACAATATCGTCACAGAAATGATGGGTTGGATCTCAGACGAGAATACCAACAATTAGGTTCGAGAGAACTCCTTTAAACCACTCACCAAAAAATTCTTCAAGGAATTGATTTCTTGACTTCGTGGGTCGAGTGCGATGTAAGTTTCCTAGTCTTGACTTCTTTACATGATGACTATCTTGTACTTTTACTAACATAGTAATTTTTTGTGTAGACCATAAATACTTTATTTTATTTTATGAAAGAAAAATTTTATAACTGACTCGACATGTGCATGCACAAGTTCACCATCTTACCAATTGGTGTAACGATAAATTTTGATATTTCGTTTCTTAGCTTCTCATTATATTTCGTTACTTAACTTCTCAATTTATTTCACAGAGTCACTTTAATGTCGTGACGGGGTATTTAAACGAATAAAGAATAAGACACTTTTGGAGCCTGCCCTAGCATGGGAAGAGAAAACATGTATAAGGACTACGTCACCGGTAAATTCGATGTTAAATGGGCAGATGTGGATGGTCCTTGCAATGGACATTAACAGAGGCCACATATTCGTATTCGATTCACTTCTGTCATACACACCGATGATAAAGTTGGTGAATTGGCTAGAGCCATTAACTGTCACAATACCATCCCTACTTCCCTACTGTGACGTGGACCGTTCAAAGCCGGATCTATCCATAGCCTGTTGGAAAATCTCGCGACCTATGAATGTTGACATACAACACGGGTCACTTGATTGTGGCATCTTCGCAAAAGAACACCTGGTGACTAGTGCTGATCCATTCGTAATCACTCAAGAGAAGATGAGTGAATATAGGATGCAGTTAGCGTGTCAACTATTGGCAAACACTCCATATTTTTTATGTGTATAGAACATATATTTTTTATTGTATTTTTTATGTATGTAAAAACATTTAATTTTTATGTATAATTGAGCTACTGCTCTTTTCATTGTATCACTGTATCAATAGTATACATGTATAATTGAACATGTATTTTTTATGTAAGTTCAAAGTTCAAAGTTCAAAGTTCAATATCATAATTTTATCCGAACATGTATAATTGAGCTACTGCTCTTTTCATTGTATCATTGTATCAACGGTATACATGTATAATTGAACATGTACTTTTTTATGTAAGTTCAAAGTTCAAAGTTAAAAGTTCAATATCATAATTTTATCAGAACATGTATAATTGAGCTACTACTCTTTTCATTGTATCAATGATATGTAGAACATTATATGGTTCAAGGTTCAAAGTTCAAACACTGAGAGAGCAGGATCTTGAGAGAGAGAGAGATTGAGAGCGAGATTTTGAAAGAGAGCGAGATTTTAACAGAGAGCGAGATTGAGAGAGCGATATTTGAGAGAGAGCGAGATTGAGAGAGTATGAAGTTATTGTTTTTTGTTACAAGGATGAAGATTGAGAGAGTATGAAGATGAAGAGAGTATGAAGATTGCTATTATAGAAATACTCCAACTTGTTATTGTTTTTTGTTTACAAGATGAAAGTATGAAGTATGAAATGAAGTATGAAAAAGTATGAAGTATGTTACAAGTATGAAAAAATATGAAGTATGTTACAAGTATATTACAAGTATGACTTATGAAAAACTGATCGATGGTATTTATAACAAATGAAATGTTACAAGTTAGTTATAAACTAAACTAGATAAGGGGTGTTTGTGTCATGGTCTCTGGCATTTTTAGCATGTCGCATAGTTGTAGGCGGTTTGGTAAAATTTTGGAAGTTATGCCCATAATTCCCACACCGACCACATTTCATTTGTCTACGAAATTCTCCTCTGGATGGTATTCTTTTCACTCTCCATCCCCCGGATTGTGCCACAAACTTTGGAGGAAGAATAATCTTTTCTACATATCCAAGAGGTCTCTTCCATTCAGATATGTGGCCAAGTGGATTTATAGGCCCTAATACCATAAATATATACTTGAAATGTACCTCATCTTCAAGTTCGATCTCAAAGACTGTACCCGGATTCTCTATTTTTAACGCTTCTCCATAAACATGTAGTATAGAGTATGAGTATTCTGGAGTACGTCTAGTGAGATCATACGCGGCTTCCCTTGCACGACACGCTTTATCATATCTGATGTTCACGCCATAATCTCTCCTCATATCCTCAACGATATGACAAGGTTTATAAATACGTCCTATTCCCATGAAATTATCTTTAATGAGCTGACCAACAACCGTAGCAGTTGCATGTCTATGATTGTGATTTAGAATTCCAATGGAACATGTGTGTGAACTGCAGTACTTTGTGATCTCGAATATATTAGACCCTTCCATTTTGACTGCACGAAGGCTCCACTTACATGTCTCCCCAATACATTTAATAGTGAACAGAGATTTGGTTGACTTCCTGACCTTAAATTCAAAATTTTTGTTGATGGACAGAATAGATAATCTCATTTTCAAGTCCTTTTTGCTAAAAAATAGTTGACTAACTTCAACGTCCTCTGTCCCAGATGAAGAAGTGCAGGCATAATCAATCTGTCTTGTGACTTGAAGACACAGATGGTGGAACCACTGAAGCTGCTGTAGAACGACGCACATCTCCATGATCACGATCCATTTCATTCAATCTTGTTGGTTGCTCATTCACATCCACTGAAGGACCACAATCCATATAATCGAATCTAGATGGTCTCTCATTACCAACAACTAAAGTACCGCCTAATTCTGAATTCATTCTTGCTAGATTAGTGCGGTCATTGTCTAGTGATAATTTTGATGGTACAGTGTTGGTAGACAATGGAATATCATCCTCTTCCCGACGAAACTGATATGATTCCTCTTATTGTCTGTCCACAGCCGTATCATCATAACTTACATTTCTAAACCCCATTCCAACATTTTCGTCCTGATTAGATTTCGACGTTACAGCTAACTGAAGTCTACTAAACTCTTCTCGCAAAAGAATAAAATGAACATCATCATCATTCCTTATGTATTGTGGAGGGTCTTCAAATTGAAGCTTATATTTAACTTTCAGTATAAGATCAAACTCTGAAGAACTGACATTTTTAACCCTATAAATGTGAGATTTAAGTTCTTCATACTTCAATGTAACAGGCACAATGATTCCTGTCAACTCTCCCCCAATATACGAACTTTCATTCTCATCCCAATCATCTTCATATCGAATAAGTAGACACTTTTTTATCATCCTACAAAGCAAGAGAATATTTGTCCTTAAGTTGTACAAGCAATTGAAGTGTACACTTGCTTTCAATCTCGCTCTCTCTCTTAATCTCGCTCTATCTCAAAATCTCGCTCTCTCAATATCGCTCTCTCTCAAAATCTCGCTCTCTCTCAAAATCTCGCTCTTTCTCTTAATCTTGCTCTCTCTCTTACTCTTGCTCTCTCTCTTACTCTTCCACTTTCTTACTCTCTCCCAATACAAAATTTCGTAATGCTACCTTTCTAGAAATAACACAGCAAAAATAATTAAACAGACTCAAAATAATGAAACACCTTACTGAAAAATCTGTTCCGTTCTAAAAAAGCCTCATCTTGGAAATCCCCGTTCGAAAACTCTCCGTTCAACAAAATACCGTCGAAAACCAGAGAAGTAATCACCTGGAGTTTAGAGTTTAAAGAAATCACCATTGTATTGTGTTTAGATATTATTGATTTGATTTGAGGCTTCCGTCATGAAAATTGTCAAATCATTCGTACACTGACGAGCAATCACATCAAACTAAGGAATTTCAAGCAAGAGCGAGAGCATTTAATCAGACGAGAGCGAGATTTACCTCATGAGGCTGGTGTAAGGACAATTTACATAATTTTGTATGACGATGATGTCAGCAGAGAGTCAATTGACATTATTTTTTAAAAATTGGTCATTCGACATTTTGGACCCAAAAATTGGGTCATCCATACAAATTTCCCTGGTTTCAATTATACCTCTAAATTTTTAAAATTTAAAATTTGTATTCTTGATGTTCAAAGTTTTTTCTCTCTTTTCAAAATACTTTTCTAGGCTTTTGTAGTTAAATCTATAGACAACAAAGTAACACACATAAAAAAAATAAAAATAAAAAAATAAAACCAACAAATAAAGAGACAATGCATTTGTGAGTCATACTTGTTGTCGTCTTCCTCCTTTCAACCTCACACTTTCAATTTCTCGTTATTTCGTTTATGAAATTTTCTCTTACCCTAACCTCAATGTTTATGTCTTGTATATGTATAGATTTGTTCAATTGAGCAATACATCAGTAGATAAAAAGTTTTCCGCCGATGAATTTAGTGACAAAAGCCTTCAAGGGTTGTTTTGATAACAATTGAATTCAAACCTCGAAGGTTAAATGGAATTTTTCAAGGTTTGAAAGAATAATTGAAACCATCCCCAATTTCAAGGATATTTTTCTAGAATTAAACCCTTGAAAAGCTATAAAATGACAGGTGGGCTTGGATGGCATTGTTCAAAGGATTTTATACACACATCGTAGAAAAAGTTTAAGGGAGTGTTTAACCTCTCAAATAACTTTTTAAAAATTGAGTTTAAAAAAATCATCTTGAATGAAACATTTGAAAACAAATTTTAGAAAGAAGAGAGTTTTAGCGCGGTTAATTGTGAATTTGTCTCAAATTTTTCATAATTTAAAAAAATGACCAAAATACTCTCACACTATGCCCCTTCCAAATCTCTCCCCACCTTCACTTCCATGTCTTTTCCCTATTTTATTGCCTACTTTGATTTACTAACGGTGGTCGGACAATCACAGCGTTTTAAATACAAATATGAATTTATTTGTTTATAGTATTTTAATAGTCATAACTTATATAGTAATTTTACATCAGAAGCATTTTGTAAGCATTTCTATAAGAAAATGTAACAAATCATATAAGTGCTTAAATTCTAAATAGCTTTTATAAAAATGATTAAAAGAAATTGTATTTCTTGAAATCACATTTTTTCATAGTCCATGCAATCCAAATGGACTCTTTATATTTTGAGATCAGCGATAGTTAGGTATAGTTTAGGCTACACTTAATTCTATGCATCCCATTTTCTATACATAGTAGAAAAAATAAAAATAATTCAATTTTTTTAAAAATTTACTACATGGTAAAATTTCTATTGTATGTTGTATGGGCTAGACAATAGACGGGTGCATCTATTTCCTTTTTTCTTTTGAGATTGTCAACTATGTAGTAGTGTGGCTTGTGCTCTTGTAAACATTTAAAATATTTTAAGGTATTGAAAAGGAGCATGCACTTAATCAAATTACATTAGATTTAAAATGTCGATTTCTATGAAAATATGGAAGTTTTGATTTTTAAGATTTTTTTTTTGTGGAAATATCAATAAATGTTTGATTTCGATGGATATTTCCAAAAAAATTATTAAATAAAATTAGTAAACAAATATTTTATAATTTTTAAACAATTTAACATGTATATTATTTATATTTTATTTACCTTAGTGACATTTTGTTGCTTATTTTCTTATGTTTCATGAATTTTTCTACAATATAATGAAAATATTGATTTACCCCACATACTGATGTCGAATCCATGGAAACGTGAATGTAACGACCCGACCCCCTAGGACTTAGGTTAAGTCGTTACTAAAAATAAATGCACGCATAGAATTTAAAATGATGCCCAATTATGTTGAAATAAATGCTAATTAAACAAGAGAAGTTCAAAAGACATTTATTAAATGCAATTGTTAAAACGATAATAGGGTACCCATAATTCGCAAAGACTATTAAAGGTATATAAAAGAAATAATCCTTAATAATAAGTTTAAAACGATAAAACTAAACATTAAGGGAAAAATAATGACTCTAAATATCATGATGCGGAAGTGTAAAAACTAGTGCCAGTGGCTCGATCATGAATTTCGCTGCGCCATCGCTGGTGCATCTCTACTCTTAACTGAAACATCAACATAATAAAGAATAAGTATAAAATACTTAGTAAATAACCCCACCACTGGGGTCAGGCTAGGCATCTGTGTCCTCTAGATACCTACATATGGCACATAAATACATGTAACATATAAGAGACTGAGTCTTATCCTATTGTAGTTAAGTATGCCCACAAAACTGGTGAATTCTGAAGGAAACACAAACTGGTGAATCCCGAAGGAAACACAAAACTGGTGAATCTCGAAAGAAACACAAACTGGTGAATCCAAAGGAAACACAAACTGGTGAGCATCTAACTAATCAATGAGGATATTCACACAGTCTTAACATGCTAAGATTCAACATTGTACGGTTCTAAAGCATACATAAAAGTCCTTAATACCATAGCTACATAACATACCCATAATTCTTAACAACATATTATACATCATCCATGTATAACTTATATCATAAAGCCACAACATACAAGTATGCCTCAACGCCAGCAGATCAGACATCGACATATGAAAACACATACTATCACATACTAACAATCAAGCACTTGGGTATGTATGTAAACAAATCAGAATTTGTGCCAGAATATACTTTGATTCAAGTCATACTGTCAATTAACATGCTAACAGTTACCATAACATACACTTATCATGCTAGCATACAACTAGAGCCTGGCCTATGGGCGGTTCCAGTGATAAGATTACCCACCTTAATCAAAAATCCCCAGATAAACTCAAACAATCAAACGGTGGCTGCAACTTGAAGAAACGACCCTACCAAATGAATACAACCATTAAGTTTCAGTCCACAAATAATTGCGACAACTCAGATTCAAAACCACAATACCCAATAGCTTACCCAAGGAACTTGGTTAACAACCTCTCCAAAATCTCCTTCCAACAGATTTTAACTCCCCAAAGGACGAAAACTTGGAACCTTAAAGATACAAAGCTTAAGTCAAACCTAGTTTAGAAATCAGAGCGTGCCCACAAACCAACAATAAGGACTATAATCCTTACCAAAACTCTTGTCGAACGATCTCGAACCCGCTGGACAGCCACTCCAATAGTTTCCTCGATTCAAAACTAAGGCCAAAAATAATTCGAATAAGTTAACCTTCATTCCAAACTTAATCGGGCCCAAACTTCCACCCAACTTCACAAAAGGCTTACCTAAAACTGCCAGATCCGGTGAACCCAAAGGTGACAGCGGTGGCAGACGGCGAACGGAGGCGGCAGCGAGGCGGCAAATGCGCAGATCCGGTGGCTGGGCTCCGACCTTTGCGAAAACAGCAGAGGGCGGTGGTCCAAACAGGGAGCGGCGACAGTCAGCTCATGCGGCGAAGGGAGAGCGCGACGCGAGCGGCGTGGTCTGGCGGGCGGGATCTGCGGCCGAAACCCACGAATGGCGAGCAACGCATTGGAGGAGGTCGACGACTGGGCGACTGATGACAGTGGCTGTCCGATTGAAAGCGGGCAGTTGGCGCTTCGAGGTCGACGTAACGGCGGTCGGTTGGAGGCGACGGTGACTTGGGTGTGGTGGCTGGGCGTGCGGCAAGGAGAATAAATCGGGGGGGGCCTTTTATAAAAAATAATAAAAATATAATAATAATAATAGTAATACTAATACTAATAATAATAATAGATAATAATAAAAGGAAAATAGATATAACTTTAATTAGATTTTCTTTAACCCACTTTACACTATTTAATTCCTTTTCTTTTTTCAAAAAATTAATTTCTGCCATAACTTTTTCCAATTGAAAATTTTTTTAATAAATTCCACGACAGCGCTTAAATCCTCCCATTTATACTTTAAATTCAGAATTTTCAACATGTGTCTTTCAACTAAGGACAATTAATGAAAAGGGAAAAGTTTATATAAAAAATAAATAAAAAAAGGTGTGAGATGTTATATTCTTTCCCCTCAAAGAACTTTCGTCTTGAAAGTTCATCCTTAAAAAGCTCGGGTACTGGGCCTTCATCTCACCTCTCACTCCGAAATGGCTTCCCTAAACTGGTGGTTCTGCCACAGAACTTTCACAAAAGCAATTTTCCGACAGCGCAATGTTTTTACTTCTCTGGCAATAATCTTTATAGGCTTTTTCTCGTAGCTCAAGTTATCATTAAACTTTAAGGGCTCGTATAGTCAACTTACATGGGATGGTTGTCTGTGCCACAGTACTGTCCTTTAGCAAGTCAGACATGGACAGACGATTATGAACCGAGACATGCTGGCGAGGCGGCCCAAATTGGTTAGCTACAGGGCCAACTCGTTCCACGACCTTTGAAAGGTCCAATGAATCTTCGGACCAACTTTCCTTTCCTGCCCAACACCTTCAGAACCCAACATGGGTGCCACAATTTAAGAACACATTTCAACCCACAGACTCAAATTCCAGCGTTCTTACGTCTTCATCGGCATAGCTCTCTCTGTTGCATACGAGCCACTGTATTTCTCGATTTGGCCATCATTTGTGGCTGCACCAATTCAAGTCCTAACAAGTTCTCCTCTCTCCACCTCATCCAACACACAGGGGACCTGCAACTCTTCCCATATAAGGCCTCAAGGGTGACACATCTAATAGTGGACTGGTAGCTGTTATTGTACGCAAACTCCATTAAGTGCAAGTGAGCATCCAGCTTCCGGAAAAACTGTATGGCACAGAGCACGAACATGTCTTCCAGTATCTGATTCAATCTCTCTAATCTCGCCAATCAGTACTAGAGGGTGGAACACTGTACTGAAGTTTACCGGGTCCCAATGCTGCCTGAAGACTCTTCCAGAGTTAGACGTGAATCGAAGGTCTCTGTCCGACACAATGGACACGGGTACTCCGTGCAATTTACCACTTCCTTCATGTATATTTGTGGCCCACTCTATTCACTGAAATGTGGACTTTCCAGTATGAAATGTGCTTAGTGTTCGTAAGTCTATCTACAACGACCCATATACAGTGAAACCTTTAAATTTCGAGGCAAACCCACGATTGGAAGTGCCATAGACAACACATGCTCCCACTTCCATTCTGGTACTATTAATGGTTGTAACAAGCCTGTTGGCCTCTGCCTCAAGGCTTTCACTGCTGGCACACCAACACTTACTGAGCGAACTCCGCAACCCTCTCTTTATATCATTCCATTCAGTATAGTAACGTTGTCAGATCCTGGTACATCATGTGCTGCGGGGTGAACTGAGAATAGGAAACTATGAGCCTCTGACAAACAGTCCTCCTTAATGTCACTAACCGCCGGCAACGCACAGCGCTTCCTGATAAGGAGGGCTGACCTTCTTCACTATCCTGGCCTGACTCCACTCTACGAACTCTCTCCCCCAAATAAGGGTCGTCTCGCTGCGCATCAATAATCTTCTGCCTTAGGCTTGGTTGCACCGACAACTGTGCTAACTGTGCCACGACCTTCCCCACGACTACTGCAATCTCTGCCTTCTCCAGTTCCCTACATAGGTGAGTCTGTCTGGTAATGAGAGCTGCGGAATGGACCACCTTTCTGCTTAAAGCATCTGCCACTACGTTTGCTTTCCCCGGGTGGTACATAATTTCACAGTCATAATCCTTTACTAGTTCCAACCATCTTCTTTGCCTCATGTTTAGCTCCTTCTGAGTGAAAAAGTACTTCAAACTCTTGTGGTCGGTGAAGATCTGTATCTTTTCCCCATACAAGTAATGTCTCCAGATCTTGAGAGCATAAACCACCACTGCTAATTCCAAGTCATGCGTGGGATAATTTTTTTCGTGCTTCTTCAGTTGACGTGAAGCATAAGGAACTACTCTACCCTGCTGCATCAATATGCATCCCAACTCCTTCTTGGATGCATCACTGAAAATGATGAAACCACCTGATCCATCCAATACTGTGAGAACTGGGGCTGAAACCAGCCTCTGTTTGAGGTCCTGAAAACTGCTTATACAAGCCTCATTCCAAACAAATGCTGCCCCCTTCCGGGTCAACTGAGTTAATGAGGCGGCTATGCAAGAGAAATCCTTCACGAACTATCTGTATTAGCCTGCTAACTCCAGGAAACTACGCACCTCACTGACCATGATTGGACGAGCCCAACCTGTAACTGCCTCCACCTTTGCAGGATCCACGGAGACACCTTTCTTACATACTACATGCCCTAGAAAGGACACATGTCTCTTCTGGCCACAATGGAAACAATTCCCAGAGCCGGCTAAACAACGTCCCACCGCAAGTGGTACATATTGGTCTATCCTCCCTGCCATTCCCAGCTTGGGTACTCTGTTGTCCCCACTAACGTGGAGCATGCACTGTGTTCTGACCCCTCTGCTGATGTTTAAGAGTCCTATCCTCAGCCTTCCTTTTCTGCCCTGCGAAGGTCCCAATCCCGAGTGACCTCTTGTATTCCTCTCCCCCCTGGGAGTCGGCATCAATCCTCACAGCAGCTAGCAGTGCCGCAGCATAAGTCTGGAGATCCAAGGCATGCACCATCCTTCGCAACCCGCTCCTCAGGCCTTGGATAAATCTCTTGGTCCTCGCTGCCTCGGTGGCGATTAGCTCAGGAGAAAACTGAGATAGCTTATCGAATTCTTGCTCGTACTCCTCCACTGACATAACGCCCTGCTTCAGGTTCAAGAATTCTGCTTGCTTATTGTATCGGGTGTTGGCCGAAAAGTACTTCTCATAAAAATGTTCCTTGAACTGTTCCCAAGTTGCAAGTTCACCTCCAATATCGATCATCTTTTCTGCCGAACGCCACCAGATTGCCACGTTACCGGTCAGCATGAAGACTGTACATTGCAGTTTGTGCTCTTCCGGGCACCTCATAAAACAGAAAATTGTATCAATGGATGACAACCACAGTTCTACCTTGGTGGGGTCTCCTAACGATCCATCAAAGGGGCGAGGATCATACTTCCAGAAATCCCTTAAATGTTTGGCCTCGAGAGACAGGCTCTATGTGTCCTTGTCCTGCGGACGAGTCTATCGTAATGGCTCGGGTGGCACCGGTTCCTCTTGAGCCTAAGTTTGGGCAGGCTGTCTTGCCATCGTGCTACGGATTAGTTCCTGTAGCTTCCCATCAGAGCGGTTGCAACAACTTCACTAATTCGAGCTTCCATAGCATTTTCATCCACTTGGGTCATAGGCGGAATTGGTGCGCCGGAGCAGTTTGATTACTCCCCTCTCTGTCTGCTGGTATTTCTTCTCTAACTGTTTTCCTTGTTCTACGTTTAGATACCATGTCCTGTCATAAATTCGTACGTTAGCTAATTATTTCTGGGTCTCTCTCAGGCATCATGTGTTTAAAACACTACATCACTGTCCTCATATACACATGGAAACTCTCGTTGTAGAATGTACCTGGCGATGACGAGGAATTCGTTACTGACCACAGGGACTACCTAAACTTACATAGTAAGTCAGTCTACAGAACCCAAAACATGGGCTCTGATACCAACTGTAATGACCCGATACCCTAAGATTTAAATTAAGCCGTTACTAAAATAAATGCATGCACAGAATTTAAAACGATGCCCAGTTATGTTGAAATAAATGCTAATTAAACAAGAGAAGTTCAAAAGACATTTATTAAATGCAATTTTTAAAACAATAATAGGGTACCCATAATTCGCAAAGACTATTGAAGATATATAAAAGAAATAATCCTTAATAATAAGTTTATAACGATAAAACTAAACATTAAGGGAAAAATAAGGACTCTAAATGTCATGATGCGGAAGCGTAAAAACTAGTCCCAGTGGCTAGATCATGAATTCCGCTGTGCCATCGCCGGTGCATCTCTACCCTTATCTGAAACATCAACATAAGAAACAATGAATATAAAAAACTCAGTAAGTAACCCCACCACTGGGTCAGGCTAGGTATTTGTGTCCTCTAGATACCCACATATGGCATATAAATACATGTAACATATAAGAGATTGAGTCTTATCCTATTGTAGTTAAGTATGCCCACAAAACTGGTGAATCCCGAAGGAAACACAAAACTTGTGAATCCCAAAGGAAACAAAAACTGGTGAATCCCGAAGGAAACACAAACTGGTGAATCCCGAAGGAAACACAAACGGGTGAATCCCGAAGGAAACACAAAACTGGTGAATCCCGAAGGAAACACAAACTGGTGAATCCCGAAGGAAACACAAAACTGGTGAATCCCGAAGGAAACACAAACTGGTGAATCCCAAAGGAAAC
>NC_052360.1:69315914-69347989 GCF_009727055.1 Benincasa hispida | reverse complement strand
GAAGAAGTTAGGGTAAAGAAAGAAAAATACTTCAGTAGATTTGGAGCAATATCCATCTTTCTGTAGTCCATTTGCATGTTCATCCACAATTTGTCACATGACAAAACTATTTTTTTCTTAAATATTTTTTATTTTTTTTATTTGTGGTCTAGCTGCAAAAAAAGGGTATAATTTAGGATACACTGAGAAAATAAATAAATGATATATATATATATATATATATATATATATATTTTGAAAAAGAAAAATAATTCAATGTGGCAAATTTGGTTGAACAATTAGATGAGATCTATAAAAATGAGTGTAGCCTATTAGTTAACATGCGATTCCATCTTTAAAACCAATTAACAACCTTTCAATATTACATCTATATCGATGTAATGTCTAAAAAAAATTTAATTAATAAATAGACATTTTAGCTTTTCAAACAAGTTAACATGCTTATTATTAATATTGTATTTATATTACCATGAAAACTAAATAGATGAAGATAAATTTAATTATATACATCTAACATTATTAAACTATATTCGGTTAATAAAATTATATTAACGATGGTAATTACGGTATTAATAATCACTAAGTAGTACATGCTTTTTCGCCCTTCGATGAATTTTAACTCTTTAAATGGTCGAGGTGCCCAATAACCAATTTGCTTTTATTTTTTATTTTCTAAAAACATAAGGTTGTTACATTAACCATTATGTTTTCAATTTTTTTGTTTCTTGAAAATATTCTTTTTCTACTAAATCTATTAAAGAATTGACATAATATTAAATTTATGTTGATTATTTTGACTTAAACTTTTAGGAAAATCAATTATGTGACGTTTCTGTATATTAAAAACTTTTTCTTAACTTTCCCTAATTTGTTTTTTCCTCTAAAATTTCTCTCTCCTAGACAATAGTTTCTCTCTAAAATTTTTATCTTTCCACTTATTTCTTATTCTATTATAATTATCTCTCTCACTTTTATTTTAAGGTTTCGTTTGATAATTATTTCAGCTTCATTTGATAAATATTTTGTTTTCAATCTTCTATTATTAAAATTTATGTTTGTTTTCTCCTACACTTCATAATACGATTTTCAAATTTCTGGTAGAAACATTTGAGTTCTTAGTCCAATTTTAAAAACAAATACAAGTTTTCAAAAACTACTATTTTTTGTTTTTTAAAATTTAACTTGATTTTTAAAAATATTAGTGGAAAGTAAATAATAAAACAATGAAATTTAGCGGTGGAAGTAATGTTCATAAAAACAATGTTTGTGTTCTTACAATTTTTTTATTGTTGTTTTTATTTATTTTAACTAAACACTTTTATTATTAGCTAAATTTCAAAAATAAAAACAAGTTTTTAAATATTATTTAAAAAATCTTGCTTTTGTAATTTAAAAAATTTTACTTGATTTTTCAAAACATGCCAAACAAGTAGGTTAACAAAATAAGAAGATAAAAGGTGAACATAATCTATATGAGCTTTAATTTCTTAAAATCAAATGTTTATCAAACGAAATTGTTCTATGTCACCCCAAGCTTAGAATTTGGAACCTAATCACTCAGAAATTCCCTTGTGATCTAGCTACGTTTTCCTTGTTTTATCTTAAACTACTTCTAGAGTGAAAACTATCCTCACAAACCAATATGGGTCCTTTCAATATGCTTTGTCCTCATTCACATGCTTCATACGAATATAAAATTGCTCTAAACTAAGTATGCGTAACTTTTGAGTTCCTATGATTGAGCTATACCTAAAAAGAAAGTGCACCTTACTGGTATAGATTGTAACTTTCAATTCTTTAAAGCCATTCCTAAACTATATTTTCACATCCTCAATATCTCTCTCATTTAGATATGATATTGGTTCATGCCACACTCTACTCCAAATTACCTTCCTTCAACCTAGGACCGATTGTGACGACAGTAGACCTCGATCATGTTATTGAGCCTATGATCAAATACTATAATTCTCGCCTTGAACTTGAAACTTAACTTAAATATGTTACTTACTCATATCAACAACTACACTCTTATCAAAACTTTGTTTGACTACATGTCGCAATAAACTAATGAGACGAGTGGCAATTTTTAATAAGCTAACTTATGTTGAAACCCAAGAACAAGTTGGTGAAAAATAATTATAAAGATTGAGCTAAAAAGCCTATTGAATAGTGATAATTTATAGAAAATTTATTTGAGGAAATTATCATTATTTAAATAAAAATTAAAATTGTGTAAACTGATGTGAAACATAAGCAACTAAAAATCTTGAGATAGTTATCATACGGTGAAAATTCTAAAACAATTCAACATTATTCAAATACTAGAAAATACATAGAAATAACTTTTGATAACTATAACATAAGCATGTGAAACCATCATAAAATCTATACCCCAATTTATTGGCAAGTTAGTGTAAAATGACACTGTTACGCACAATAGACTAATTCTTTCCATGCATCCATGTAGGTCTATATATATACACCACATACACACATCCTTGTGGTATATCAAGAAACATAACTATAACATATTTATACTTTAGAAACACATTTCACGAGGTGTATCAGAAAATCACCATATCATTTGCACCATGAAAACACATTGACGAGGTGTATCAAGTAATTACATGGGTACAAAATCGAATGATGGTCTATTTCTTGCCCAATTATATTATATAACACAATCACACCTATTAACAATCAAGAGTTGTGTTAAAGTTAAAATATTATGTTAAGCCATCAATGTTTATTTTGTTGTAATTGAGTGCAAATTGTTGTATTAATTTGAATGATAGAGTATATTTCGATGATAAATGATATGGGAAATCTTGATGTTGCTAGATGATGTAAAGATTTTCATGAAGTGACATGTGTTTGTTGTAAACACTTGAATTTATATGTGTGAGTTTTGAATTATAATATGTGAATTTGTATTTGTAGCCGGAACTTAAATCATATGCTTATCAAGTGATCGATCGTACACTTGACATGAACGAGGATGAGATTTTTCATACGAGTATTTGGATCAGAGAAACACGGCCGTGTTCGTAGTTATGGAGTAGGTGTTACTCCTTCTGAGTTATTTGGATCATCGTTTACCATACGCGATCTTAAGTGTCACCTTGATGAGTCGAACAACAGCTTCAAGAATCTGAACGACGAAAAAAAGAATCTGAACAACAAAGAGACGTTGAGGTAGAAGCACTTAGGGGTCAAATAAGCGAATTAGAAAATCGTTTTGAGGATAAATTTTAAAAAATGATGACAGAGAGATGTAAAAATTTTGTTTCTAGTTGATCGGTTGTAATTTGATGTTATAGAATTTCAATAGTCTTTTGGGGTACTTTTATGACATATAAGTTTACTTCCATCCATATCATTATCTATTTTTTCTTTTCTATTCTTATACTTTGTAATTCATGGTACTACATGTAGATGAATTAATAAAAACAAACTTCCGAGATTTGTCAATAAATGTGCTAAAAGGTTTTGTAATAGAATTTTCGAAGGATATACAATTGTTGATAAATAAGTTTTTATGATGGTTTTACAATTTTTTAAAATAACATGATAAACCTTTAAAAATAATGAAAACCTTAAGAAAAGACCACTTGATAATAGATAATTATTGATAAATAATTTGACAATTATCGAAGATATATCCTTTGAAAAATAATAATTTTCAAAGGTTAATCAACCTTTTAAAAATGATACTTTTCGAAGGTTAGTAAACCTTTGAAAAAGTGTTTTCGACGGGATCAATTTTCAACACTTTTCAAAGATTGAGATAACCTTTGAAAAAAAAATGTATTGAAGGTCTATTAATGTTTCTTCGAAGGATTTGACCTTCGAAAAAGGTCATTTTTCTTGTAGTTACACTCTTGTTGAAGCTAGAGAAGGTGAACAAATAGATGACCAAATTTAATGGTGAATATATGGTTGTTTATTTGAGGAGTGGATTGTTGAGAATACAAAATTAAAATTTCATATTGGCTAGATTAGAGAAATTAGGGCTATATAAGCTAGTGACAATGTTTCCCATTAATGCATAAAGCCTTTTAAGTGATTTTAAAAAAAAAAAAAATCATGAGAACATATTATGAAATTGGACAATATCATACAACTATGTGAAGGTACTACAATAATTTTCACATGCTCAATAAACAAGTTGTGCAATGATAGGTCTTGAAAATGTAATAATGTCCCATTTATATGACCCAACTAGATAGGATATCAAGGATGATACCAATTTTTCGCATTTCTTATCCATTAATACATAAAGCTTGAGGAGTAGAGACTATATAGTTGTTTATTTGAGGAGTGGATTATTGGAAATACAAATTAAAGTATCGCATTGATTCGATTAGATTAATTAGAACTATATAAGTAAGAGACAATGTTTTTCATTAATACATAATGCTTTTTAAGTGATTTCAATTAAAAATATAATCATGAGAATCTATAATTAAATTGGACAATATTATACAACTGTGTGAAGATCTTACAATAATATTCACATGCTAAATGAATCAGCTGTATAATGAGTACGTCTTGAAAACGTTACGTCCCATTTATATGGACCCAACTAGATAGGATATTAAGGATCGTACCAATTTTTTTTTTTTTTTTCATTTCTTTTCCATATCTGTCATTAACATTATGTGATAGTTAAATAATTGTGAATTTTAAATTGGTATGAAAACATCTTAACATTTTCTCTCTTCTTGAATTATCACTTTTAACTGACATGCACGATTATCAAATAGTACTAGGCCCATATATACATTCATCATATTAACATTCACGACAAAAAAAAAAAAATACTTAGATAATGTGTTGATGAATTATTGTTTTCGACTTATACATATTCGCCAAAAAGGTAATTTAACCTTTAGTGAGTTCTTTTAAAATTAAAGCTATAATTAAAGTCATGAAAAAAGTTGGACTAAAAACCTAAATAAGGTGGCCCTCTTACAAATAATTGAATATATTTTCGAGTACATGTCAATTATTGTTATCCACTTTAGCTTAACGTTGTACAATAATTTATACTTATAAAAAGTTGAAAATTTTCAATTACATATGTTTCACTTATGAGAATTAGGGATAGTTGCAAGTATAGCAATCAGACCCAATTTATTAGTAGATATAATAAAATGTAAAAACAAATGATGAAATATAGATAGTATATCAGTGATAGACCATATCGCTAGTAGGAGTTTATCATTGTTGATTATATCGTTGGTAAGATTCTATCAATGATAGAAGCCTATCGTTGTTGATAGACTTAGTTATATTTGCAATTTTTTAAAAATAGTGTTATACACTTTTTGTTATTATCCCTAAAACAAAATACTATCCATGCCAATTACCCTTAAAATTATTTTTAATATTCTCAATCAAATTATAACCACCCTTTTACTTTAAGGATATATTTGTTTTTTTTTTTTTTTTTTTTTTTACTTTTTAGATAATATGAACGTTTGAATGGATAACTATTTAGTTTTTTTTTCCAAAATTTTAAAATTAAGATAATAACACAATACCTTCATTTATGAATTATTTTGTTGTGTTATTTGGAACTATACTTGTATTAGCTAGTAAAACCTATTTTCTTTTCTCCACTAATTTAATTGCACAAACTATTTTCTTCTATTTTAAGAGTTAATGTTGATACACTTTTAATGCTGGTATGGATCCCTTTCATTAATATGGGAAGAAGATAAATGTTGTGGTTTGGACATTAGGTAAAAAGAAAGTAATAGAAGAAAAATAAAATAATGATTAAAATATCCATATATTATAATTCAAAAGTGATATTTTATAATACAAATTAGGTATATTAAATAATGCGAGTAGTTAATTAAGTTAAATGATGTTTATTGTAGGAAATTATGATTTATTTTGTATGAAGTTAATTTAAGATGGTTTTCTAAAACAGAAAAGGCAAAGAAATATTCTAAACTTAATTTATTTTGTTTTTTCTTTATTATTCTCAAGACATACACACTCCACTAAAAAAATGTATATTCTATCTTTAAACAGTAGACACTGCAAGAGTTGAAAGATATCTAGAATATAAGGCATTGAAAGAATCACAAAGTTTGTGAGAGAAGAATGAGTTCAAACCTAGAAATTTGCCTAAATCATCTTCAACCGATTTATTTTCTTCGTTGCGTCAAGAAAAAATGAAATTAATGAGATTTCTCCAATTCTCTGCATAATGAAGTGGTGAGCCATACACAAAGTTTTGAGATCGAAAAATCCAACATGGGAAGGGATTGTCACAATTAAATGCTGTTACCAACAACAAAATTGATTCATTTCTAATCCATCAATCATCTATTAAAGTATTTGCACTGCCGAAAGAAACAGAGAGGAAAGATCAATCAAAAATCCGCAACATTATTCCAAGCGCTTTACGTCAGAGGACAACAACAACAATAAACGAATACAATCCGTTCTTCCAGCATTGCTACCCGTCAAACCTCAACATACACTTGAAAGGAATCCCGACGGATATCGTAGTATCAAGGTTACTTAAAGGTGAAAAGCATAAAAACGACCCAAATCCACGAGAACCAAATTCTGACCTTCATCAACTGGGATAACATTGTTTTATGCTCTTCCTAAGTACCGTTGCCTTCAAATATGAATTCACTTACCTTTGACCAAGCGCATCAAATGGAGGGACTAAGTCAGTATTTTTTGGAATCAAAAAGCTCAATCCAGCAGATGCACAAACGGTCGTCGAGAGTTTGGTCGGGAGAACACCCATCGGGTGAGGATCTCCCGACGCATATTTAAATGGCGTCGGGAGTTATATGGTGAGAACTCCCGACGCACATGTAAGGCGTCAGGAAGTTCCCCCATAACCCCCGATGCCGTTTGTTGCATCAGGAGTTCCACCCATAAATCCCAACGCCGTTTTAAGAAGAGTGTCGGGAGATCCTAATATATGTGGGAGTTTTAAAATTTAATATATCGTTTGTAATTTTTTAAAATTTGATCTGAAAAACCTTGTAAAAATATAATTAAACCAAATAAAGATTCACATAATTAAAAAAACGAAAATGAAGTCCATATTATGACAAGTAAATAAAAAAATTACAATATCCAAAAGATTCGATACTAGAATTTCATAAACATTCATATCACAAATACATAAAAGAAATAAAATCAAAACAACATCTAGAACACGTCTCGAACACAGCATCTTCAACAATTGTCCCAGCTCATCTCTGAACAACATTCTACAATAAAACAAAAACATTGAAATGTTATATCGATAAACATCCACAACACGTTCAAACTTCAAAACGGATGGTAATGAAACTCTACCCACCCCCCATGATAAACATGTAACCTCTCGAACATAAAAAACACACAAAACGTCTCAAGAATGACCAACACACATAAAACTCAAATTTGTCCCCAAAATGGCTTACCTCAATCCCCCCCACCACAACACATTAAACTTCGTAAACATTCATAAATACACAAGATAGCCAAGTTCAAGGACAAGACGGGTGTAATGAAACTCTACCCACCTCCCATGACAAACATGAAACCTCCCGAACATCAAAAACACACAAAACGAGTAAACAATGACCAACACACATAAAACTCAAGTTTGTCCCCAAAATGGTTTATCTCAACCCCTCCCCACCACAACACATTAAACTTCGTAAACATTCATAAATACACAAGATAGCCAAGTTTAAGGACAAGACGGGTGTAATGAAACTCTACCCACCCCCCACGACAAACATGAAATCTCCCGAACATAAAAAACATACAAAACGAGTAAACAATGATCAACACACATAAAACTCAAATTTGTCCCCAAAATGGTTTAACCTAATCCCCCTCCCCCCACAACACATTAAACTTCGTAAACATTCATAAATTCACAAGATAGCCAACAAAAAACACATCAAAATCCAGTTGTTTGGCTACCATAATTGCAGGATAACCAACAATTCTTTAATTATCATAAAGCTACTTAAGACATACCTACTTTGCTACCATAACTGCAGGATGATGTTCATGACTGTGATGTTTGTGCAAATCTACTCTAAATTATTTGAAGGAGTTTTGCATTTGATAATTAAAGAATTGTTGGCTATCCTGCAATTATGGTAGCCAAACAACTGGATTTTGATGTGTTTTTTGTTGGCTATCTTGTGAATTTATGAATGTTTACGAAGTTTAATGTGTTGTGGGGGGAGGGGGAAATCTTCTTTAAAACGGTTAAGTCATTGACTGGACAAATCAAGTTCGAAATGAGCCTACAAAAGAGGGAGGGAAGAATTAGCATAGATGATGTTCATGACTGTAAAAGAATAAACTTATAATTACTTACCAATAATTGACTTTTAGGCCAATTCATATTGAAGCCTCGTTTGAGAACCTCAGCAAAAGTCGACCAGACAGTATGAACATTGTAGATCTCACCGGCTGACACCGCATCACTAAATACGATACTATATAGTTTCGTCGTCCACTCATTTTCATCACGCATCCTGTAATTACGTACCAAATAGTTTTTGGACGTATATATTTCAACTTCGACTGCTTTCCGCGAATGGCTCTCGTTTCTATCGATCGGCATGTTGAGCCTACTATCTAAAAGAATAAAAATTAATAAAAAACAGTTTTGATCTGTATTCTCAGTTTAACAGAATATATTTCAAAATATACTAACCTGAAGTATCACACACAGAAGATACCGTGTTGCCTAGATATATCTCCGTGAATTCTTCATCAGCCTCCTGTTGCCTATTAGGGGTTGACATCGTATCTATACAAACACAAAAAAGAGAAAACAATATTAAATTAACAATAAATACGTGTAAGCTAGAGAAAAAGAGAAATGAGTACATACATCATTACTCATCATCGTAATCTAATTCAAATTATTAATCAGCACTTGAACTGTTATTGGGAGATAATTGTTCTTCATCATCATCGTTTATGAAGTCATGATCGCCATGTACAATAATTGGTCTTTCCACAACTGTAGGATCAACGTCAACTCTGCATAAAGTAACCTCCTCAATGTTTTCATCCACTCGGACGCCACCAACAATTTCTAGTAAATGATCATCCACTTCCGGTACATCCCATATTCGTTTATTTTAGACTATTTGAACAACTTTCCAATTGCTACCATGTTTGATGTCATCAATGTAAAAGACTTATTATGCTTGGATAGCAAAGATGAAAGGCTCATCGACATACCAAAGTGTGATGTATTGATCGATTTGTATCCTAAATCCACATGTGTCCTATTACTTTTGTTGTTATCTGTGTCAAACCATCTACACTTCAACAAGAAAACGCATCTTCTGTTCACATATTGGAAATCTAATACTTCGTCTACAACACCGTAGAAATTTTTATCTACACTTGTGTTCTCACTGATCTCCCCGGCCACTAGGACTCCACTATTTTGTGTAGCTCGACGATTATCACGCTCTACAGTGTCAAACTGTACCCCATTAATAATGCATCCATTGTAAGAGCGCACCTCAAATGAAGGTCCTATTGCTAGTGAAAAGAAATCATAGGAGATATCTTCTCTCTCGCACCGTTGTAGAACCTGATAATTAATTATACATTAAAAATGACAACGAAAAATGAATCATCCCTCAACTGTTGCCTACAAAATGACTATGTATACCTGAGATTTGAATCAATCGAGAAATTTGTGTTGATGTTTTATATATAAGTCAAAGGCGCTTTGAGCTTCATGACGAATTAACCTCAAATGTTGCCTACAAAATTGATCATTTAAATGTTATATCAAAGGAGATACCCTAGAATTTAGAAAAGGAAAAAGTTTGAAACGTACTTGCGATAGTCTGTTATTTCTTTACAATTGTTGAGAATGTATGTGCAATACGCTTTTCCTTCGCTGATAGCGTCCGTAAAGTTGACGCCCCTAATGGTCGTACCCTCTGCCTAAAAAATTCAAATTCACCAAATATCTCATGATCGGGAATGTTATCATCATTTCGTTCATCTCTATTGAATCTCGTTTCAATCCCACTTAGATATCGCGAGTGGAAGTTCCATGATTCATTCCTTGCATATGCTTCCGCTATAGACCCCTCGGGACGTGCTTTGTTCTGTACAAATTGTTTTAATGTTTGTAATCTTCTTTCAATAGGATACATCCAACTGTAACTAACTTGATCCACCATTTTGGTTTCATATGGTAGATGAACTGCAAGATGTACCATTATATCAAAAAGGACAGGTGGGAATATTCTCTCCAATTTACAAAATATGACTATGATGTCTGCTTGTAGTCTGTTCAAATCACTTACATATATTGTCTTTGCACATAAGTCGCGAAAGAATGTACACAACTCAACAATAGCAGTGGATACGTTCTTCGGTAGGTATGCTCGAATACTAATAGGGAGTAGTCTGTGAAGCAACACATGACAGTCGTGTGTTTTTCAGCCTCGATATTTTTCCATCTTTGTCATTCACACATCGTGATATGTTAGATACGAATCCATCAGGGAATTTCACTAATTTCAAATACTTACAAAACGAAATCCGTTCACCATTTGTTAATGTGTATGTTGCGTGGGGTTTTACAAATCTGTTATCGACCTGTATCTAGTGTAGGTCATTTCTTATCTTCAAATCTTGTAAGTCTAATCGAGCGTTCGTTGTATCCTTTATATTTCCTTCAATATTTAACAATGTGCCCACCAAATTGTCGCATATGTTTTTTTCAATATGCATTACATCCAATTTATGTCGTAACAATAGTCTGAACCAATATGGAAATTGGGAAAAAAATACTTTTTTTAGTCCAGTTTAGATTTCGCTTTCTTTTTTTATCTTGCTCTGATGGATGTTTGCTAAGCACAGAAAAGTTTAGCGTATTTATTTGTTGTAATATCTCTTCTCCATTCATTACGACTGGTGGAGGTCTATGTTCAACTTTTCCATCATGTTGTCTACTTCGACGCCAACTATGATTCTCTAGAAGATAACGTCGATGTCCCATAAATGATATTTTCCCTCTTATCCCAAAGGACGAGTTATCTTCTTTGCATATTGGACATGCTTGATAACCTTTTGTACTCCACCCAGATAAGTCACCGTACATAGGGAAGTCATTAATCGTTCATAATAAGGTAGCATATAGTTGAAAAAACTCATCAGCAATAGAATCATAAGTTCGCACACCAATTGTCCACAACTCTTTCAACTCTTCAATTAACGGTTGCAAGTAAACATCAATTTCCTTTCTAGGAGATTTTGGACCAGGTATGAGCAAAGACATGAAGAAGTTTGTTTCCTTCATGCATTTCCAAGGGGGCAAATTATAAGAAATTATCACCATAGGCCACATACTATAAGAAGTGCTCATATTTCCAAATGGATTGAAGCCATCTGAAGCTAATCCCAAATGAACATTTCGAGGATCTAAAGCAAAATGAGGGAATTCACGATCAAAATGTTTCCACCCCTCTGCATCAACTGGATGTCGCAATACATCCTCCGTTTCAACTCGCTTATCTTTATGCCATCTCATGTCAGAAGCGCCTTCTTTTGATGCAAACAATCATTTTAATCTCGGTATCAATGGAAAATGGCACAATATCTTATGTGGTATATTTTTATCCTTGCCATCATTAACTTTGTACCAAGACTCACCACAAACAAGGCATTGTTGCAAATCTGCAAACTCTTTCCAATACAATACACAATCATATTTGCACACATGAATAGATTCATAACCGAGGCCTAAATCACACAATTTTCGTTTGGCTTCATAAAAAGAAGTAGGTATAAAGGTGCCAGCTGGAAACGTTGCTTTTAAAAATTCTAGCAACATGTCAAACGATTTGTTACTCCAGCCGTTTAGAACTTTGATATGCATCAACTTCACTAAAAAGTTCAAGGACAAAAATTGCGAACACCCAGGTATAATTCATTACGTGCTTCGATCATTAAATCCTCGAATAAGTTCGTGGTACCTCTTTCTTGACCATTAAAGGACATTTCATTCTCAATCCTTCCTTCATTTGCATTTTCGTTTTTCAATTGGAAATTGTAAATCGTTTATAAGATTTAACATCTCATTTTCTTCGACAACATTACTCTCTATACTATCTATTTCAACATCCTGTATTGAATGACTTGTATGACTTCTAGATAAGTTTACTGGCTCTCCATGATATACCCATTTACAATATGAGGGAGATATTCCATATGTTAATAGATGTCGTTCCACAATATCTATCTTTTCCCAAATTGAATTCATACAATTCTTACATGGACATCTTATTCGTCCGGAATCATTAACATGAAATCTTTCCATATCTAAGAACTATGATACTCCTTCTCTATACTCCACTGATAATTTATTCCTTAGTTTAATCCATTCTTTATTCATCCTTAAAAATAAATATTTTCTGACCAACTTGTAATCCAAAACAATAACCTAAATTAGAGGACAAAGTACAAAGTATTATTAAGCATTGAGTTCCATAATTTTCATTTTTTAAGGCAAAATAAACACATAGGTCCCTAGATCGTTTAAATTGTCTTAACAACTTTCAAATGTTTTATTTAGTACGTCTCCAAGCTTTCAATTTTGTGTTTAATATAGGCCTTTCATCTATTCAACATCTTCTAAAATTTACAAGTCTATTGAACACAAATTTAAAATTCAATTTTCTATTAGACACAAAATTTAGTTTTATGTCTAGTAGATTCTTTAAACTTTTTTTAAAATATTAAATGTGTTAGGGACCTATTAATTACCAAATTGGAGGTTTAAAGATTTATTTTATATTTTTTAGATTAATATAGAACTTTCATCTATTCAACATCTTCGAAATGTTAAATCATGCATGCTTAGGCTCCAAATAACCAACATCATATCATTAGAATTTTATAATGTTTATCTCTAACGAATTATGACATGTTCGTTATAAAATTACTCTCATCAATTTTAGAGAATTGTAAAACAAATATATTCTGCAAAATTGATGAGATATTAATAGGCATGATTTTAATGGACATGATTTGTACAACAATTTCAGAGAATTAACAAAAGTGAATACAATATTGAAAACATTTTAATGGCATGATTTGTACAAAAAAAAATGTGAAATAATGATTTAAATAAATATACAAGATAAAATAAAATGAGAAAATTATTGGCAAGGAGATGACGGTGGCGGCGAACAGTTGATTGCAGCTGCTGACCGAAAGGAGGAGCGGCAGATGGGGGAAAATGGGAGGAAAATGGGAGAGGGGGGAAGAGGAGTGGGTGGAAAAACACTCTTTATATTGTAAAGGGAGAAATGGGAGAAAATGGGATGGGAAAATTGGGAGAAAAATGGGATGGGAAAAATGGGAGAAAATGGAAGGCAAGGTGTAAAAGGATGGGAAAATGGGGAGAGAGAGGGAGAATGGTAGAGAAAATGAGGAAATGGAAGAAGGAGGGAAAAATTTGAGAGGGAGAGGAGGAAAAATGGTTGATGGCGCCGGTTGGGAGGGGAGGGGGAGATGGGGTTAGGGTTTTGGGAAAATAGGGAAAAAAATGAGGGAGTGGGGAAGAAGAAACCAGACCCCTCTCCCGATGCCGTCTGACGGGCGTCGGGAGAGCCGTCGGGAGAGACCGTCTCTCCCGACGCTCTATTTAAGCATCGAGAGAACTCATTTTTCTTATAGTGTATAAAAAATGTTCCTTATGGGAAGTTTTGGATTCGAGATCCCCAAAAAAATTGGATTGTATTTGACGATAATCCGTCAACTGTTAAGGATGATGCAAGAACATTGTTTTGGCCTGTCAAACTTGAGAACAATGTGGTGGCCCTTCGTAATGCTTCCAATAATTTCTTTTGCAAGAGGCTGAGTGAAAGCTTTAGCCCTTTTGATAATAGTCTTAATGCTGCTCTTGATTACATTAGTCATGAAGCAAAGTTGGAAGTAACTGCGCTTGTGCTTTCACGTAATATTTATAATGTCCTATTCCACCTTTCTGATGTTAGGACTTTTAATGAGAGACCCATTTCGTTGACAAGCACTGTTGTTGAGAACAACAATTCAGAAACTCAAAAATTCATCATCAAACTCTCTTATGAAGATACTACCACCTTTACGTGGGCTGTCAATGCGAACGGTACGTTTGGTGTCAGGATGACGATCGACACTGGAGTTCTAAAAGTTTTCGAATGAAAGGTTGAAATTGAAGCTGAGATATCTGAGGATTACACATGAGGAAAAACACAACAAATGAAATTTCTATCTAAGGTTGTCCATGAGGTTACTGTGCCTGCTTGGACTAAAGTGAAGGCTAGTGTAATGTCAAGCGAGCTAGTTGTGACGTTCCTTTCTCCTACATTCAACGGGACAAACTAGTGAATGGAAAGTATGTTACTCAGCGATACCATGACGGTGTCTATAACGTCGTAAATTCCGATAATTTTTACTTTGTCGCAAAAGAGGTTGAAGAGAGTTGATCTATGTTTTCATCAGAGAGCACATGAAATAAGGTTGCTATAACCATTATTGTGTTCAGTAAAAATACAAAAAGAAACGTAGAATTATTGGTGTTATGTGTTATTGAGTGCATTTTGTTGACTTAAGAGTGTAAGAGAGATTCCATAATATTCCTTCCTTTTGTTTCTTATGGTGTAATAAGTTATGTTATAATAAAAATGTGTTGTGTTCTACTTTTTTTTCCGTAATATTTATGAAGAGAATCACCGTTTATCTTTGTATTTGAACTAAAAATGAGCTATAAAATCAGTTTAAAATTAAATAGTTTAAGAAAACATCAAGTATAAAAGGCAAGTAAAATAAGATTTTAGTAGAGAAAACAATCATCGTAAAACAGAGTCTTAAGAAGTAAAAAATCATATGGAATCTCTTTGTAATTTTCTCCAAGATAGCGAATTGAAGCTGCTTCAATTCTTTTGTGGATGTAGGTCAATAAGATCGAACCACGTAATTTGCTGGTGTCTTATTCATCTCTTCGTCCTTCTTCTTATCTTTGTTCTTCTTCTCAACTTGTGATTGCATTGTTTCCTCTCTGAATTTTGAAACCCTAGCAGAGCAAATCCCTCAAATGTTTGATCTTTTTTATGGAAATGAATTTGATCTTGTAATCTGCATCATAAAAAAGAAAGGTTAACAAAGGGAAACGTGTTCTATGAGTTGTTTTCGCCAAAGTAAGACATGTACCCACACTTTATCAAGCAAGAACATTCAAGAAAGATCTTAAAGATTTGATATCTTGATCTTGATTATCGAGAAAATTATTGAAAGAAGAAAAGAAGAAGAAAACACACGATGTACATGGAAAACCCTAGACCAAGAAGGAAAAACCACGATAGAAGAGCTCTTTCTTATTATTTTTGTACAATATTATACAAGACGAAACCAAAGTATAAATAGGCCGTAGAAAAAACCCTAATACAAAAACAAGGGAAAACTAGGGCAAAGTAAAAAGACTAAAATGCCTTTAGGGTTAATACATAACAGCCTCTTATTTTCAACACTCTCCTTAAGTTGGGATGCAACTGTCAATTAGACCCAACTTGCTAACACAAGTATCAAAGATTTGCCTGAGTAGTCCTTTAGTGAGAAATTCAGCAACTTGTTGATCAGAAGGGATGTAGGAAATACAAATACTGCTACTGTCTAGTTTTTCTTTGATGAAGTGTTTGTCGATCTCCACATGTTTGTTCTATCATGTTGCACAGGATTGTTGGCTATACTAATAGCTGCTTTGTTGTCACAATAGAGTTTCATAGGAGTATCACTGTCTTGATGAAGATCAGACATAACTTTTTTCAACCATATCTCTTCACATATTCTAAGACTCATAGCTCTGTATTCAGGTTCAGCACTGCTTCTAGCAACCATGCCTTTCTTCTTACTTCTCCAAGTAACAAGATTACCCCATACAAAGGTACAATATCCTAATGTCGATTTTCTATCTATAACAGATGCTGCCTAATCGGAGCCAGTGTAAGCCTCAATAAATCTCCTGTCGATTTTTCTGAACATCAAGTCTTTCCCTGATGCAGTTTTCAAATATCTCAGAATCTGATTTACAGCCTTCATATGGTGACTGCATAAACTTAACAAGTAGGTGTCGTTTTTTCTACCTAACCCGAAACAAACAATATTTTTAGAACTCAACCAACAACCTAAATAACTCTTAATTAAAGTGGATGTAAGAGGTCAATCCACAGGGAAAGATTATTTAATCTTTTCCTTAACCAAGCTTAACTATGAAAGCTATATATCAGGGATTTTTTTTTTATTAAGACAAGAAACATACTAAAAATCAAAGGACAAAGGATAATTGTAAACAAATTTAGAACAATCTTGCTTCTAATCTAAGTTAGACGTTCAATGTAATACCCATCATTGAATTTTACAAATTTAATTCACAATCGAATTAAGCTCGCAACTACATACTTAACTAGATTAAACTAGTCTCTACAAAGGTGGACAATTAGGATTAACCTAGTCAAGAGAGCATCTTAATCATTAAATAAGGTAAGATAGCCCTAACCCTAATCGATCTACATGCTTCTACCTCCTATGGGTTCGATAGAGGTAGAAGCGTGTAGATTGATTAGGGTTAAGTTCTAGGATTCAATTCCGCCGATTAATTGTCAAGATAGCTTACTCAATTAACCGAATGTTCTCTTATAATAAACTGTTTATTATTAAGAATGGTGTTGATATATGTTCTGCACATCTGGAAAGTAATTTGTATGTGCAAATGTTGTTAGCAACAAATGCCTCTCATAACATAGAGATGTTTAAAATTATTGTAACTCAAAATAAGGGACTTCGAATTTCTCGTAAAGGAAATGCCCAACTTTGGCATCTAAGATTAGGACACATTAATCTCAAAAGAAATGAGAGGTTGGTGATGAATGAACTTCTGTGCGAGTTAGAAGAAAATTCTTTACCTGTGTGTGAGTCATCTTTTGAAGGAAAAATGACTAAAAGGCCTTTTACTGGAAAATTTCATAGGGCCAAAGAGCCTCTAGAGCTAGTGCATTCAGACCTTTGTGGTCCAATGAATGTAAGAGCCAGGGGAGGTTATAAATATTTCATCACTTTCACTTATGATTATTCTAGATATGGGTACGTTTATTTAATGCAAGAAAAGTCTGAGTGTTTTGAAAAGTTCAAATAATTCAAGGCTGAAGTGGAAAATGCATTAAATAGAACGATTAAAAAATTTCGACTTGATCGAGGTGGACAGTCTTTGGATTCATCTTTCCAAAACTATTTGATAGAACATGGAATAGTTTTCCAACTCTCAGCACCTGGTACACCTCAGCAGAATGGTGTATCAGAATGGAGAAATCGAACCCTCTTGGGCATCATTCGGTCTATGATGTGTTACGCTTCCTTACCTGACTCATTTTGGGGTTAAGCAGTGGAGACTATATCTTATATCATGAACTGTGTTCCCTCCAAGAGTGTTGCTAGAATACTATTGGAGTTATGGAATGGTTGTAAAGCTAGTTTACGTCATTTCAGAATCTGAGGTTGCCCAACACATGTGCTTGAAGCTAATACTAAGAACTGGAACTGCGTTCAAGGTTATGCCTATTTGTAGTCTACCCCAAAGGAACGAGATGTGGTTATTTCTATGATCATAAAGAAAACAAAGTATTTATATTGATAAATACTACTTTTCTTGAGGAGAACAACATAAGGGAATACAAACCCATAAATAAAATTGTGTTGAATAAGCTTTCCAAAGAAACTACTAAATCTTCAACAACAGTTGTTGAAGAGTCTGATACCTCAACAAGTGTTGTTGAAGTAGGTTCATCTAGTAGGTCAAATCCACCTCAAGTATCGAGGGAACCTCGACGTAGTGGGAGGGTTGCGAACCCACCTATTCGCTATATGGGTTTAATTGAAATATTAGCTGTGGTAGATGATGGCAAGGTTAGGGATCCATTGTCTTAAAAGAATGCCATGGAGGATGTTGACAGAGATGAATAGATCAAAGCCATGGATCTCGAAATGGAGTCTATGTACTTCAATTCAGTTTGGGATCTTGTAGATCAACCTGATGGGGTAAAACCTATAGGTGTAAATGGATCTACAAGAGGAAATGAGGTGCTGATGGGAAGGTGCAAACCTTCAAGGATAGACTGGTGGCAAAGGGTTATACCCAGGTAGAGGGAGTCGACTATGAGGATACTTTCTCACCTGTTGCCATGCTAAAGTCTATCTAGATCCTCTTATCCATTGCCTCATATTATGGCTAAAAGATATGGAAAATGGATGTCAAGATTGCTTTTCTGAATGGAAATCTTGAGGAGACCATTTATATGGTGCAACCCTAGGGATTCATAGTCCAAGGTCAAGAGCAAAAGGTTTGCAAGCTTAATCAATCCATTTATGGATTGAAACAGGCATCTCGATCTTGGAATATAAGGTTTTATACTGTGATCAAATCTTATGACTTTGATTAGAATGTTGATGAGCCTTGTGTTTACAAGAAGATCATCAATATTTCAATAGTTTTCCTAGTGTTGTATGTCGATGATATCCTACTCATTGGGAATGATGTAGGTATACGGACTACAGTTAAGAACTGGCTAGCGACCCAATTCCAAATGAAAGATTTGGGAGAGGTTCAGTTTGTTCTTGAAATTCAGATCTTTCGAGATCGAAAGAACAAAATGCTAACAATGTCTTAGGCATGTATATTAACAAGATGTTTATCAAATATTCGATGCAGAACTCTAAAAGGGGTGTTGGGCCTGCTTCTTGTTGAATGAATAAAATGAGCCCAAATGATGAATAATATGTCCCTTTTTGCTGATCCAATTTTGCGAGTCCAAATATTTTGCCCCAAAAGAATTTTGGTTTGGTATAATACTTGACTATCGTTTGTCCACGAACTTCCAGCTGATGTGCTCCACGTGGTTTGCTCCACTAACCCTTGCCTCATGGAAGTGAAAGAAAAGTTATTCTGATGGGATGAATTTTTCAGAATTAATTTCTTTTCTCTCTCTCTCTCGTTCTCTCTTTCAATTTATGCAGGGCTTCTTCTAACCCTAATTTTCTGTTTGTTTTGTGCGACTGCTTGAGTAAACGGTCAATGAACAAAAGCATGCAATCTTGTAGAAGAAAGAGGAAGAAAAACGCTACACGATGATATACGTGGTTCGGTAAATGATGCCTACATCCATGGGAAGGAGAAGAGATCTTTATTCGAGAGCTAAGTCACAGCTTTTCCTTTTACAGATTTCAAGTTTTCTTGAAGCTATTGTAATTGTATGCTACGAAATTTGTAAATGATGAGTACTTATACTATTTTCTTATACAAGTAGTTACAATAACAAACTGTAAAATGTTGAAGAAATGTGAATAGTTCTTAAATATGTTGAATGTTTGAGCTTATTTTCTTCAAAGGGTCTATTGCCTTTCAGGCACAGAGTAATATTTTCTAAGATACAGTATCCTAAGACACCTCAAGAGGTTGAGGATATGAAACAGATCCTCTACGCATCTGTCGTGGGCAGTTTGATGTATGAGATGTTATGTACTAGATCTAACATCTGCTATGCAGTGGGGATGGTCAGTAGATATCAGTATAATCTAGGATATGATCACTAGACAGTCGTTAAGAACATCCTCAAGTATTTACGGAGAACGAGGGACTACATGCTTGTGGATGGTTCTAAGAATTTGATCTTTACTGGATACACGGACCCTGATTTTTAGACTAATAGGGATTCTCGGAAATCCACTTCAGGATCAGTGTTCACTTTTAACGGAGGGGCTGTAGTATGGAAAAGCACCAAGCAGAGGTACGTTGTGGACTCCACCATGAAGGCTGAGTATGTAGCGGCTTGTGAAGCTGCTAAGGAGGTCGTTTGGCACAGAAAATTCCTGATTTATCTAGAAGTTGTTCCAGATATGTCAAAGTCCATCACACTTTATTATGATANAAATTCCTGATTTATCTAGAAGTTGTTCCAGATATGTCAAAGTCCATCACACTTTATTATGATAATACTGGTGCTGTGGCTAATTCCCGTGAGCCTAGGAGTCATAAGCGCGACAAGCACAAAGAGTGTCAGTATCATCTCATCTGATAGATTGTGCATCAAAGGGATGTGGATGTGATTGTCATGAAGATAGCTTCAGAGAAAAACATTGTTGATCCGTTTAGGAAGGCCCTTACGGCTACAGTGTTTGAGGGTCACCTGCAGAGTATGTGTCTATGGGACTGACCACGATTAGACTAGGGCAAGTGTGAGATCTTGTACTGGGTATGTTCTTCCCTAGTTTATTGTTTTGTGTCCTTGTATTTTCTTATCTTGTACATCCCACTAGCTTTAGGATAAGTAGAAAATTATTGGGGTTGATGCCCTAAATCTCATAGGGTCCTATAATTTGTAAACTTTGTATGAACAAACTTGTATGTGATTAATAATATTTGATATTTTATTCACTTTGTCTATGAAATATATGATATTTTAGTTGCATTAACCACAAACCAATAAACTAACATCCAAGGTTATCGTTGTAACTTAAACATGTGTGTAGACATACAAGTGGATCATGTTTAAGTGCTAACTTAAATGATCTGTAGTATATGGATAAGGCTGGGTACCCTATCCTGGTCACACTACGAGTATGGTTTGTTTTGTAGATGTTTCAAATATTGTAAAGTGCTACAAATGATCTAATCCTGATCATTCATGTATTAGGCATGTGAGTAGGAATATTCTATACAAAGAAGTTTGTATAAAACTGAACCACGAAATGCTTAGTCTCACTACACTCCCTCCCATAATTAGTTTTTCTATAAAAAATTAATAAAATAAAATTAAAATTTTAAAAAATTATTTAATTAATAAAACGTTTAGTGTATATATATATATATACATATATATGATAACTACCTTGTCATATAATATATATATTAAACTATATGTTATATCAATATGACATATAACATATAGTTTCCATATTGTGTCAAATACAATATAACTGATAGTTTCTTTTTTTTTCTCACCAATGACATTTAATGTAAATCACATTTACATTAAATTTAATAATATGAATTCAATTTATATAATTAATATTTGAATCCAATTTATCAAATACATTATAGTAATTGTAATTTAAATTAATTATATCATGTATAATTAATTAAATCCCTCAATTAATTTGAAAAATTCAAATTAATCCAAAAACTGTTTCTCATTAAATCTCGTTGACCTACCGAGGGGACCTCATGGACCTGTAGCTTGAAGCTCTAATAGAATGTGAGTAATTAATTAAACTCTTTAATAAAATTATTCACCATCCGTTAACTATCAAGCACTCCATTAAAGATTGATACCTACACTCTTCACACTAAAGATATATTTCTATGTCCAATGGATATAACCAATCAACGATACAATGACCCTTCACAAATTGCTCGTAAGTACAGCTGGAAAAAAATTACCGTTTTGCCCCTGTAGTTACATCTGCTTCCTTAAGTACCACTGATCCCTCTAATGAACAATAAATCATTATCAACATATGACCAAACCCCTCTCGAGCCAGGAGAGGGTGTGCCATCACATTGTTCAAGCCCCAGAATCAGCCCTTAAGGGAGAAATTTATCTACTTGCCTCGACATTGGGGAAGGAGTGAATTTCTTCTTATGCAGCTTTGTTCTCAGCTCCCCAATCAGACGAATCCCCAAAATGGTAGGCTTGTTGAGTCGGCGATCTGGCCACTCTCATCCATACAAATCAAAGGACCGCCTTCATATGCAGCAGTTCACAACTCTCTCAGGTTATGTTACTTGCGGTCATCTTGGTGAAATGTAAGTTTATCATGAACAACGTTAAATAATGAGACTAAATATTTTGTGATCCAGTCTTGTACAAACTTCTTTGTATAGAAAATCTCTGCTCACATGTCTTTATATGAATAATCAGAATTAGGTCATTTGTAGCACTTTACAACAATTGTAATATTTACAAAGTTGGTCATACTTGTAGTGTCATCAGGATAAGATATCCAGTCTTATCCATCTAGTACAAACCATTTAGATTACCACTTAAACATGATACATCTGTATGTCCTTACATACATGTTTAAGATACAAGATAACCTTGGATCTTAGTTTATTGGTTTATGGTTAATGCAACTTAAAAAAAAAAAGAAATAAAACATCACATATTTTATTACATAAATAAAATGTTTTTACAGCACAATTACAAACTATAGGACCCTACGAGATTTAGAGCATCAACCCCAACAAGCTCAACTAGGATACTACATCCGTAGCATTCTCATCATACACTGAGCCCAAAAGAGATTCATTGAGATACAAAAAGTTCATAAGAGAGAGGAGAGATAGTGAAAAGCTCTCCAATTCAGACGAACATCCTGCAACATTTTGAGCCATGTTTACACCAGTTAACATAGACAAATATGGCTCTTCGGTAAAACATTTTGCGGGAAAATAGGCTTACCTAACACATTGTTGAATGAGATGAAGTTTTAAAGCGATGATAAAATATTTTGCGGGAAAATAGGCTTACCTAATACATTGTTGAATGAGATGAAATGTTAAAGCCATTTGGCATTTTGTTCTTCTTAAACTCCTCTTGATCTATTATAGCTTAAAGGTTAGAGGTGCCTACATCCTCTTCTATAGCAGGCTCTTTATAATCTTCTTCTATAGCAAGTACTTTATAGTCTTCTTCAATGATTTTTAAAAGATCCGTCCATTTTGTGACTTTGTGATCAATATTCATTATGCTTTCCCATCGTTCAAAGACTGGAACTGGGTTTGTTTGGATTGAAAATAAATTTTGAAGACAATTGGTATTCGTTCTAGAATGACTCTCATACCAAATTTGCTGGAGACAATGAAGGAAAATTAGAGTAGAATCCTGGATGAAGTGAAGAATATGGAAGTAACTCTTTTATTAAAGGTTTGACTAAATAGAAAGTCCAAATTGAAAACTGAATTGATAATTAAAACTCAATATTACAAGAATCACACTCCAAACATACTAACACACATGACAAACTCCAAATCATTTGGTGTACTCGAAGCATTATTCTTTACCACATATACTAATAAACTCAATCACACGAGACACAACACCAACAACTAACCTTTTCACAAAGGCAGTGCTACCTTATCGGTCCTTATATGAAACTGGTACGAATTAACGCCGGAGAAAACTCCATCCTCGTACTCATGGGTGGTCTGTTGTCCATCTCGAAGAGTGTCAGTCTGAGTATACGAATAAGGGACGTTGCAAAAGCCCCGTTTGACAACGACGTCGATCTTCACTTTCGACATCGGAGGTACGGTGATTGTGCTACTACAAGTCATTAAAATTTTATCTTTATGAGTTTCTCCCCATGAGTATGATCCACCAACTTCAAATTTCAACTGAACTTTGGCGTCTCCTATCAATGGAACCCCAGCAGTAAATTCTCTAGTGACTCCAAATTTGGTAGCAATTGTGTTGGTCCAATTCTTCTTCCTTTTGTCTTCAAAGGAGAATGTGAATTGGAGAGTATCCGCTGCTTTGGTTTTGTTAATGGCATCTCCTTTGGCCATTGACCAAACTCTCTCTCCATAGATTTTGGCATCTTCAAGCCGATATTCAATGTTCTCTATTTTGCTTGATATTACAGCCTCTGAAACTTCCATTCGGGCCTCTTTAGTAGGATTTGAGTCGTTAGCATTCAAACAATCCGTCTTTCTGTCCACGGACAGACTGGTGCAGAAGTGATTGTTGCCCAAGTTGCGAAGAGCCACGATGTTATCACCCAGTTTCACAGGCTGAAAAAATGTGTTCGGGTCCTCACTGCTTCCTTCTGTTCATCAAGAATTTAGCTTATATTTCTTTAAAATTTGATTTACAGTTGAGTTATGCTCGTTTAGACTCTTTAAGACTGTAACAAGTACTACTAATCTTTTTATAGAGAAAATACTTTTTGTAGTCTCTAGGTTTTGAGTTTAGTTTCAATTTTCGATACTTAGGTTTAAAAATATTACATTTTTATGATCTTGAGTTTAATTTTCTATTGAAGTTACAAATTTTGTTTTCGCTAATGCTTTGTGGCCATTAACTTTTCTTCAATTGAAGTGAAAAGTTTTAATTAACTTTGGGTGGAAATCGTGAGTGTTATTTGTAAGAAAAATCTCTGGACTTTGAAAAATTTCAAATTTACCCTTAAATTTAAAAAAATGTTAAAAAAATACCTTTACAAACCATTACTACCATGTTCTCAATTTTTCCTCTATTTTCTCTTGCCACTTCTTTATTATCCTCTTACTCTCATTTTTGTTAATTGTTTGACATTTTTTATCTAAAAAATTTAAATAAATAAAACTCCTCACTCTATGGACTATATCAAGTAGAAACAGAATAATACAAGCACCAAGTAATTTTAAGACTTAAGTATTTTAACAAGATTGTGTGTTAGTAGATAAGTGTGTGTTAATAGCTAAATACATTTTTTTTTTATTTGACTATTAATCATAGATATGTTTTAAGGGGAGACTGATTTTGGAATTTTGAAAGATTTTGGTGGAATTTATGTCTAACTTAAAGTTTATTTTGGTTGCTGAAAAAATTTGTGTAATAATTGGAAAAATAAAGAGTATCTATATGGAAAATTGATGATATCTATATAGTTTGTTTTAAATGTTCTTTCATACTCAAGAAAATTTAAAACAAATTAATCAATATATTAACAATCCAAGCATTTTTAAACTTTCATTTAAAAAAAAAAAATTAGAGTAATTTTTGCAATGAGGTATCAATGGTTTTTGTTCATATATTAATTGTAAAGGTTTTTTTTTTCATCTTTTTTAAGTTTGGTATCTTTATAACTTTTGAAAACTCAAAGGTATTTTTAAAACAAAACACATACAAATGCTTTTCATCCAAAACTAACATTAAAATTTTTTTTAACTCTTTTCGAAAGTTTAAAATATATTACAACCTATTACAATTTAACTCTCTCTTAATTGTGGTAGTTTAACTTAGTATAGTGCTTGTACTATCAACTTTTAATTTAGATGTTCAATTCCCTCATCTCACACATGTTGTAAAAAAAAAAAAATAAAAAAAAAAAATAATTAATTAATTAATTAATATTAGCTAAAATTAAAGGTACTACATCTCCTTAATGTCCTTTCTTCATAGTAAGAGATGATAAATGATATGATGGAAAAAAGAAACATTTACAAAACTACCTATCAAGTTAAGCTTTTGAGTTAAGTCGGAGATTCATACCTCCAGCTGTGGCAAGAATCCAATTAGTGTCACGAATCCAGAACTTTCTGGATCCCACATTTTTTATACGAACAGTTCCATCATTCTGAGGGAAGATCTCATGGATAAGGGATGGATGTTCAAGATCCGTACCAGAGAATTGCAAAAAGTTACCGAAAAATTTCAAGTACTTGCCATTGTAGCCTTTAAAGGTGACATGTTTTGGAAATATAAATAACGAACTCCAATCAATAACTGTGGTGAATACACCATCCTCCCGCACAAAAAGTGTTGCAGGACTCTCCTTGGCCAAAAGGGCATCTTGGTAGTAGTCGTAATGCCCGGCCCGAAACAGCTCTAAATTTTCCTGCACATGGATAAAGCGGAAAGCTTTATTGTCGCTGTCGTAAATTGGCTCGAACAACGTGCACGTCCATTTCGATTTGTCCTCTTCTTTCTTGGTGGCAGTTGCTAGAATGTAGTCGGATTCGTCGGAGCGACGGACCCAGTATTTGTTGTTGTAACAACATTTTATGTGGAATAGTTTGGGGTCGTTTTCGGAGACCTCCGATTCGAACTTTGAAAACGGACTCAGGACGTTTTTGCCAGAGAAGTGGAGGAGTCCTTCAAATTTATCATCATTTGGTACATAGCGTAGATATGGTGCAGTTTTTGGCTGTGGAGATTTTGGATTGATGTTTTGCAAAGCAAAAAATTGTGGGATTATGGATTTATCATCCTCGCCGGACATATCGACTTCTTTCCCGACTACTTCGTGGTACATCGATTCCATCTTTTGTCTATTTATCTCCTCTAGGAGTTCAAAACCATCCATTTTTGTGTAGTGTGTGTGTGTAATGCCCTCTCCAAACTCTTTTCCCTATGTTCTTCAAAACCTCAATGAACCTAAACCTATTATATATGCCAACAAAAAATTATACTTTTTTTTTTAATTTAAAAAAAAATGATATATGCAAGGATAGAGTTGTCGCCTTCAATTGAATTACACTTGAAAGATAATTTAATTGAATTCCAAAATATTGCTGTCATCCATGTGGACATGTATAAAACTCTGCTACGTCCAAGTAAAAATTATTATGTGACAATTCTTTTTTTAAAAGAAATAGTAAAAAATTATTTTTTGGTATGTAGAAGACAAGAGAGCATAAGACTCAAGTGCTAGCATTCAAGTGTCTAAGTGTACAAATAAATCTTTCAGATCTCATACCAGAACGTACATTGGTTATAATATACTATCAGTCTATCATGCTGTCATTCTGCCATAACATCCATCTATCATGCTAGCATACATCTAGAGCCTGGCTCGTTGACAGTCCCAGTAGTAAGATTACTTACCTTGATACTAGATTTAGATATCGATTCAAGCGGTAGTCTTCAATAATAAATCTTTAAATTCAATTCCCCAATGAAGCTTGAGCAACAACCACCCTCAATATTCTAATCTCCAAATTCTTCCTTCAATCAGATCCTGCTTCCAACTTTTAATCATTTTCACCCGTAAATTTTCAATTCACAAAGAATTTAACTCACTCTCTTCCACAATGAATTAATTTCAAATTAAATTTGTGTGACATTAAAAGTCCAATTTCCATAACTTCCCTCCGATTAAACAATTAAATTGAAATATCCCTTTCTTCCAAAGTGAAATTAATTCCTACCATTAATTTTCAAATTGAATAATTGCAACGTTAATCCACTAATTTTCAAATTAAATAATTTCAATGTCAATCCATTAATTTCCAAATTAAATAATTTCAACGTCAATCCATTAAATTCCCGCAATTACATTTAAGTCCAAAAATTCCAAAAATATTCTTAATTAATAAAAATTACTAAAATTACGTAAATAATAAAAATTTGAGGTGTTATATTTTTTTTAGAATTAAACCCTTGAAAAGCTATAAAATGACAGGTGGGCTTGGATGGTTCAAAGGATTTTATACACACATCGTAGAAAAAGTTTAAGGGAGTGTTTAACCTCTCAAATAACTTTTTAAAAATTGAGTTTAAAAAAATCATCTTGAATGAAACATTTGAAAACAAATTTTAGAAAGAAGAGAGTTTTAGCGCGGTTAATTGTGAATTTGTCTCAAATTTTTCATAATTTAAAAAAATGACCAAAATACTCTCACACTATGCCCCTTCCAAATCTCTCCCCACCTTCACTTCCATGTCTTTTCCCTATTTTATTGCCTACTTTGATTTACTAACGGTGGTCGGACAATCACAGCGTTTTAAATACAAATATGAATTTATTTGTTTATAGTATTTTAATAGTCATAACTTATATAGTAATTTTACATCAGAAGCATTTTGTAAGCATTTCTATAAGAAAATGTAACAAATCATATAAGTGCTTAAATTCTAAATAGCTTTTATAAAAATGATTAAAAGAAATTGTATTTCTTGAAATCACATTTTTTCATAGTCCATGCAATCCAAATGGACTCTTTATATTTTGAGATCAGCGATAGTTAGGTATAGTTTAGGCTACACTTAATTCTATGCATCCCATTTTCTATACATAGTAGAAAAAATAAAAATAATTCAATTTTTTTAAAAATTTACTACATGGTAAAATTTCTATTGTATGTTGTATGGGCTAGACAATAGACGGGTGCATCTATTTCCTTTTTTCTTTTGAGATTGTCAACTATGTAGTAGTGTGGCTTGTGCTCTTGTAAACATTTAAAATATTTTAAGGTATTGAAAAGGAGCATGCACTTAATCAAATTACATTAGATTTAAAATGTCGATTTCTATGAAAATATGGAAGTTTTGATTTTTAAGATTTTTTTTTTGTGGAAATATCAATAAATGTTTGATTTCGATGGATATTTCCAAAAAAATTATTAAATAAAATTAGTAAACAAATATTTTATAATTTTTAAGCAATTTAACATGTATATTATTTATATTGTATCTATTTTAGTGACATTTTGTTGTTTATTTTCTTATGTTTCATGAATTTTTCTACAATATAATGAAAATATTGATTTATCCCACATACTGATGTCGAATCCATGGAAACGTGAAAATATCGATGAAAATTTAATACTATAATTATTAGTAGGGATGTCTATTAATACGAGCCCTTTATCCTATATTCCTTTATTTTCCACCTACTTTAATTATAAAGAATGAATATTCTTGATATGTTGGTAGGATTTTTGCAAGAAAATAATTTTTGTGTTGGATGGTTTCAAGCAAGTTTCATATAGAATCAAGTGAAAATGGCTATATACTAAAAGAAATTATCTAACATCGATTGCTTGTGAAAAATCCGGAGATAAATTTGTTTTCTCAATAATTTTAGGTTGAAATTGACATGAATATCTAAATTGATAAAGACATTTTACGAGGTGTGGCATAAGTATATTTTCTTTTACCATGGGATCGGAGAAATTTGAAACATAAAGTACTCTAATTCAACTTCTAGTACGTTATTTGTTAATCATATTATATATAGACGTAATACTTGTGGAGATAATTACTTGTTTGGAAAATAAATAGAATAGAGATAACTACTGTATAAATTTGGTGAATAAGATAATTAAATATATTTCAAGTAAGCTTCCAAACCTAAGGAAAATTAATATAAATTAATATATTATTATTATTATTATTATTATTATTTTGCATATATCTGAAGTTAAGGAGAGATCAAGTAAATAATTTAGACTAGAAACTAATGTAATTATTTGAAACATGTCAAAATTCTTTGGGATAGAGAAAGAGAGATCACGAGAGATATGTGGATGGTCACATGTCCCTAATAAGATCCATTAAGAATCATTTAATGTACATGCTTAAGTGACATAAAAAGGTGATAAAATGAGCTCAATGAGAAAATTATAGTGATTTATGGCTAAGCTCTAACAATTGAGTAAGGTGGGTAATTAAAAAAAGAATTAATAAAAGCTAACTTAACACAAGTGCACACTCTTGTTGAAACTAGAGAAGGTGACCAAATAGATGACCAATTTCAGTGGGGAATATATGGTTGTTTATTTGAGGAGTGGGTTGTTGGAAAAACAAAATAAAATTTCATATTTGTTAGATTAGGGAAATTATGGCTATATAAGCTAGAGACAATGTTTCCGATTAATACATAAACCCTTTTAAGTGATTTCAAAAAAAAAAAAAAATCATGAGAACCTATTATAAAATTGGACAATATCATACAACTGTATGAAGGTCCAACAATAATTTTCACGTGCTCAATGAATCAGTTGTGTAATGAATTAGATATAATTTTCTTTTGCATATTTCAAGTAATCTTCCAAACCAAAGGGAAATTAATATAAATTAAGATCATTTTTTTTTATTTTTGTATATATCTGAAATTAAGGAGAAATCAAGTAAATAATTTAGACTAGAAACGAGTGTAATTATTCGAAACGTGACAAAATTCTTAAATAGGGATAGAGAAAGAGAGATTAGGAGAGATATATAGATGGTCACATGTCCATAACAGAAACCGTTAAGAGTCATTTAATATGCATGCCTAACTGACATACAAAGATGATAAAATGAGCTCAATGGAAAAGTTATAGTGGTTTATGGCTAAGCTATAACCAATGAGTAAGATTGGTAATTCCAAAAAGAATTAATAAACGCTAACCTAACACAAGTGCAACCTCTTCTTTAAGCTTGAAAAAGTGAACTAATAGATGACCAATTTTAGTGGTGAATATATGGTTGTTTATTTCAGGAGTGGATTGTTGAGAATGTAAATTAAAATTTCATATTGACTAGATTAGAGAAATCAAGGTTATATAAGCTAGAGACAATGTTTCCCATTAATACATAAAGCTTCTTAAGTGATTTCCAAATAAAAAATAAAAAATAAAAAAAATCAATGAGAATCTATTATGAAATTAGACAATATCATACAAGTGTATGAAGATCCTATAATAATTTTCACGTGCTCAGTGAATCAGTGGTGTAATGAATTAGAAAATCGTTTTGAGGATAGATTTCAAAAAATGATGGCAGAGATGCGTAAAAAATTTATTTCTAGTTGATTTGTTATTTCATGTTATAAAATTTCAATATTTTTTTGTGTACTTTTATGACATAAAAGATTACTTCCATCCATGTTATTGTTTATTTTTTTCTATTCTATTCCTATACTTTATAATTCATGGTACTACAAGTAGATAAATTATTAAAAACAATTTTTTGAGATTGTCAATTAATGTACTAAAAGGTTTTGTAAGAGAATTTTCGAAGGATATATAATTGTTGATAAATAAGTTTTTATGAAGGTTTTAAAATTTTTGAAAATAACATGATAATCATTTAAAAATAATGAAAGCCTTCTAAAAAAACCACTTGATAATAGATAATTATCGATAAATAATTTGACAATTATCGAAGATATATAACCTTTGAGATATTATTTTCGAAGGTTAATCAACCTTTGAAAAATAATACTTTTCGAAGGTTTAGTAAACCTTTAAAAAAAAAATTTTTACCAGATTTATTTTTGACACTTTTGAAATGTTGAGATAACCTTTGAAAAAAATGTATTTATGAAGGTCTATTAAATATTTTTTTTCAAATGTTTTGACCTTCGTAAAAGGTCAATTTTCTTGTAGTGACACTCTTGTTGAAACTAGCGAAGGTGAACAAATAAAAGACCAGTGGTGAATATAAAGTTGTTTATTTGAGGAGTGGATTGTTGGGAATACAAATTAAAATTTCATATTGATTAGATTAGGGAAATTAGGGCTATATAAGCTAGAGACAATGTTTTCCATTAATACATAAACTCTTTTATTTCAAAAAAAAAAAATCATGAGAACCTATAACGAAATTGGACAATATCATACAACTATGTGAAGGTCCACAATAATTTTCACATGCTCAATAAACCAGCTGTGCAATGAATAGGTCTTGAAAATGTGATAATGTCCCATTTATATGACCCCACTTAGATAGGATATCAAGGATGGTACCAATTTTTCGCATTTCTTATCCACTAATACATAAAGCTCACGGAGTGGAGAATACATAGCCGTTTATTTGAGGAGTGGATTATTGAAAATACAAATTAAAGTTTCACATTGGCTCGATTAGGAAAATCAAGGCTAAGCAAGAGACAATGTTTTTCATTAATACATAAAACTTTTTAAATGATTTTAATTAAAAAAATAATCATGAGAATCTATAATGAAATTAGACATTATCATACAACTGTGTGAAGATCTTATAATAATTCTCACATGCTAAATGAATCAGCTGTATAATGAGTACGTCTTGAAAATGTCACGTCCCATTTATATGGACCCAACTAGATAGGATATTAGGAATCGTACCAATTTTTTTTTTTTTTTTTCATTTCTTATCCATACCTGTCATTAACATCATGTGATGGTTAAATAATTGTGAATAATCTATAAAATTCTTGAATTATCACTTTTAACTGACATATGCTATTATCAAATAGTATTAGGCCCACATATACGTTCATCATATTAACATTCACGACAAAAAAAATACTTGGATAATGTGTTCATGTTTTCGACTTATACATTCGCCAAAAATATAATTTAACCTTTAGTGAGTTCTTTAAAAATTAAAGCTAAAGTTAAAGTCATGAAAAAAAGTTGGACAAAAAACCTAAATTAGGTGGTCCTCTTACAAATAATTGAATGTATTTTCGAGTGCATGTCAATTATTGTTATCCACTTTAGCTGAATGTTGTACAATAATTTATACTTTTAAAAAATTGAAAATTTTCAATTACAAATG
>NC_052360.1:69298435-69315889 GCF_009727055.1 Benincasa hispida | reverse complement strand
TAATGGAAAAGTTATAGTGGTTATGGTAAGCTATAACAATGAGTAAGATTGTAATTTCCAAAAAGAATTAATTAACGCTTACCTAACACAAGTGCAACCTTCTTCTTTAAGCTTGAAAAGTGAACTAATAGATGAAACCAATTTTAGTGGTTGAATATATGGTTTTTATTTCAGGAGTGGATTGTTGAGAATGTATTTAAAATTTCAATTGACCTAGATTATGAGAAATTCAAGGTTTATAAGCTAGAGACATGTTTCCCATTAATACATAAAGCTTCATTAATGATTTCCAAATAAAAAATAAACAAATAAAAAAAATCAATGAGAATCTATATGGAAAATTAGACAATATCATACAAGTGTATTGAAGATCCTATATAATTTTCACGTGCTCAGTGAATCAGTGGTATGTAATGAATTAGAAAAATCGTTTTTGAGGATAGATTTTCAAAAATGATGGCCAGAGATGACGTAAAAAATTTATTTTCTAGTTGATTTGTTATTTTCATGTTATAAAATTTCAATATTTTTTTGTGTACTGTTTATGAATAAAAGAATTACTTTCCATCCATGTTATTGTTTATTTTTTCTATTCTATTCCTATACTTTATAATTCATGGTATACAAGTTAGATAATTATTAAAAACAATTTTTTGAGATTGTCATTAATGTACTTAAAAGGTTTTGTAAGAGAATTTTCGAAGGATATTATTAATTGTTGATAAATAATTGGTTTTTTATTGAAGAGTTTTAAATTTTGAAAATAACATGATAATCATTTAAAAATGATTAAAGCCTTTCTAAAAAAAACCACTGTATAATAGATTAATCTATCGATAAATAATTTGACAAATTATCGAAGATATATAACCTTTGAGATATTATTTTCGAGGTTAATCAACCTTTTGAAAAATATACTTTTCGAAGGTTTAGTAAACCCTTTAAAAACAAAATTTTACCAGATTTTATTTTTGACACTTTGAAATTGTTGAGATAACTTCTGAAAAAAATGTATTTATGAAGGTCTATTAAATATTTTTTTTCAAATGTATTTGACCTTCGTAAAAGGTCCAATTTCTTGTAGTGACACTCTTGTTTGAAACTTAGCGAAGGTGAAAATTAAAAGAACCAGGGTGAATATAAGTTTGGTTTATTTGAGACGTGGATTGTAGGGATACAAATTAAAATTTATATTGATTAGATTAGGGGAATTAGGGCTATCATAAGCTAAGACAATGTTTTCCATTAATACATAACTCTTTTATTTCAAAAAAAAATATGAGACCGTAATAACGAAATTGGACAATATCATACTATGTGCAAGGTCCACAATAAATTTTCACCTGTCAGATAAACCGGGTGCAATGAATAGGTCTTGAAAATGTGATAATGTTCCCATTTATATGACACCACTTAGATGGATATCAAGGATGCTAACAATTTTTTCGCATTTTTATCCACTAATACATAAAGCTTCACGGAAGGGAGAGTAATACTAGCCGTTATTTGAGGAGTGATTTTATTTGAAATACAAATTAAAGTTTTCACATTGGCTCGTTAGGAAGAATCAAGGCTAAGCAAGGACAATGTTTTTCATAAATACATAAAACTTTTAAATTGATTTAATTAAAAAATAATCATGTAGAATCCTATAATGAAATTAGACATTACATTACAACTGTGTGAAGATCTTATAATCAATTCTCACATGCGAAATGAATCAGCTGTATAATGAGTACGTCTTGAAAAATTCACGTCCATTTATTGGGACCCAACTAGATTATGATATTAAGAATCGCTACCAATTTTTTTTTTTTTTTTCATTTCTTATCATACCTGTCAATTAAACTATGTGATGGTTAAATAATTTGAAATAATCTATAAAATTTCTTGGAATTATCACTTTTAACTTGACATATGCTATTATAAATAGTATTAGGCCCACATATACGCTTCATCTATTAACATTCCGGACAAAAAAAAAATACTTGGATAATGTGTTCATGTTTTCGGACTTATAATTCGCCAAAAATATTATTAACCTTTAGTGAGTTCTTTAAAAATTTAAAGCTAAGTTTAAAGTCATGAAAAAAGATTGGATCAAAAACCTAAATTAGGTGGGTCCTCTTACAAATAATTGAATGTTAAATTTTCCGAGTGCATGTCAATTATTGTTATCACTTAGCTGAAGTGTTGTACGAATATCTTATACTTTAAAAAAATTGAAAAATTTTCAATTACAAATGTTCCGCTCATCGAAAATTAAGAGACAGGTTGCCAAGATATACGCAATGCCAGCCTAACTGTATTAAACAGATATAAACATAAATGTAAATAATATATATATATTATAATATATGATAAAATTTAGATAGTATATTCAGTGATAGAACCATATCGCTAGATAGGAGTTTATCAATTGTTGATCATATCACTTTAGTAAGAGTCTTATCAATGATAGAAGCCGTATCGTCCGTTGATATAGACTTAGTGTATACTTGTAAATCAATTTTTTAAGATGGTGTTATTACACTTTTTTTATTATCTTAAAAATGCTATTTCCATGAGGCCAATTATCTTTAAATTATTTTTAATATTTCTAACTGCTTTCAAATCATATTATATAGCACCCTTTACTTTAAGGATTATTTGGTATTTTTTTTCGATACTATACTTGCAATGTAGCTAATTAAAGCTTTTCTTTCCTTCCACTAATTTAATTTGCAACAACTATTTCTTCTATTTTAAGAGGTAATATTTGATACACTTTTAATGCTGGTATGGATCCCTTTCATGAATATGGGAAGAGATAAATGTTGTGGTTTTGGACATTAGGTTAAAAAGAAATAGTATAGAAGAAAATAAAATAATGAATAAATATCTATATATTATAATTCAAAAATGGTATTTATAAATACAAATAAGGTATATAGATATATCGAGTACTATAAGGAAATGATGTTATGGCAGGAAATTCCGTTATATAAGATAATATATTCAACACATGCCATACTTATAAATCAAAAAAGTAGAAGTAAGCTGAGTAGTATGGACTTTGTGAACAAATGGATCCATTGGATAGACATATAAATGGTGAATATCGTAACAAAAGTCCTTCCTTATTGTGTTTTATCTTTTTTTTTTTCTTCAGATTTCGAGCAGCATGCATCTTTCTGCAGTCCATTTACAGTTCATATCCACAATTTGCCACATGACAAACTATTTTCTTAAATATTTTTAGTTTTTTCTTATTTGTTGGTCTAGCTGCAAAAAAGGGTACAATTTAAGATATACTGAGAAAATAAATAAACACACGAATATATATATATATATAACAAAATTAATTCATGTGGCAAATTATGGTTGAACAATTAGATGAGATCTACAAAAATGATGCCACCTATTAGTTAACATGGAATCCATCTTAAAACCAATTAACAAGTTCAAAATTAATCTATATCGATATAATGTCTAAAAAAAATTAAATTAACAAATAGACAATTTTAGGCTTTTTCAACAAGTTACATTGCTTATATATGTGTATTTTATGATTACCCATGAAAACTAAATTAGATGAAGAATAAATTAATTATATATCATCTCACATTATTAAACATATTCGTTAATAAAGTTATATTAACGATGGTAATTACGGTTATTAATAATCACTGAAGTTAGTACATTGCTTTGCGCCTCGATGAATTTTAACACTTAATGGGCGAGGTGCCCAATAACCAATTTGCTTTTATTTTTTATTTTCTAAAAACATAAGGTTGTTACATTAACCATTATGTTTTCAATTTTTTTGTTTCTTGAAAATATTCTTTTTCTACTAAATCTACTAAAGAGTTGACATAATATTAAATTTACGTGGATTATTTTGACTTAAACTTTTAGGAAAATCAATTATTGACGTTTCTGTATATCAAAAACTTTTTCTTAACTTTCCCTTATTTGTTTTTCCCTCTAAAATTTCTCTCTCCTAGACAATATTTTCTCTCTAAAATTTTTATCTTTCCACTTATTTCTTATTCTATTATAATTATCTCTCTCACTTTTATCTTAAGGTCTCGTTTGATAATTATTTGAGCTTCATTTGGTAAATATTTTGTTTTTAATCTTCTATTATTGAAATTTATGTTTGTTTTCTCCTACACTTCATAATACGATTTTCAAATTTCTAGTAGAAACATTTGAGTTCTTAGTCCAATTTTAAAAACAAATACAAGTTTTCAAGAACTACTATTTTTTCTTTTTTAAAATTTGGCTTCATTTTTAAAAATATTAGTGGAAAGTAAATAACAAAACAATGAAACTTAGAAGTGGAAGTAATGTTCATAAAAACAATGTTTGTTTTCTTACAATTTTTTTTATTGTTGTTTTTATTTATTTTAACTAAACACTTTTATTATTAGCTAAATTTCAAAAATAAAAACAAGTTTTTAAATATTATTTAAAAAATCTTGCTTCTGTAATTTAAAAAATTTTACTTGATTTTTCAAAACATGCCAAACAAGTAGGTTAACAAAATAAGAAGATAAAAGGTGAACATAATCTATATGAGCTTTAATTTCTTAAAATCAAATGTTTATCAAACGAAATTGTTCTATGTCACCCCAAGCTTAGAATTTGGAACCTAATCACTCAGAAATTCCCTTGCAATCTAGCTACGTTTTCCTTGTTTTATCTTAAACTACTTCTAGAGTGAAAACTATCCTCACAAACCAATACGAGTCCTTTCAATATGCTTTATCCTCATTCACATGCTTCATACGAATATAAAATTGCTCCAAACTAAGTATGTGTAACTTTTGAGTTCCTATGATTGAGCTACACCTAAAAAGAAAGTGCACCTTACTGGTATAGATTATAATTTTCAATTCTTTGAAGTCATTCCTAAACTATATTTCCACATCCTCAATATCTCTCTCATTTAGATATGATATTGGTTCATGTCACACTTTGCTCCAAATTACCTTCCCTGAACCTAGGACCGATTGTGACGACAGTAGACCTCGATCATGTTATTGAGCCTATGATCAAATACTATAATTCTCGCCTTGAACTTGAAACTTAACTTAAATATGTTACTTACTCATATCAACAACTACACTCTTATAAAAACTTTGTTTGACTACATGTCGCAATAAACTAATGAGACGAGTGGCAATTTTTAATAAGCTAACTCATGTTGAAACCCAAGAGTAACTTGGTGAAAAATAATTATAAAAGGTTGAGCTAAAAAGCCTATTGAGTAGTGATAGTTTATAGAAAATTTATTTGATAGTTTATAGAAAATTTATTTGAGGAAATTATTATTATTTAAATAAAAATTAAATTGTGTAAACTGATGTGAAACATAAGCAACTAAAAATCTTGACAGAGTGATCATATGGTGAAAATTCATAAACAATTCAACATTATTCAAATACTATAAAATACATAGAAATAACTTTTGATAACTATAACATAAGCATGTGAAACCATCATAAAATCTATACCCGAATTTATTGGCAAGTCAGTGTAAAATGACACTGTTACGCACAATAGACTAATTCTTTCCATGCATCCATGTAGATCTATATATATATCACATATACACATCCTTGTGGTATATCGAGAAACATAATCATAACATATTTACACCTTAGAAACACATTTCACGAGGTGTATCAGAAAATCATCATATCATTTGCACCATGAAACACACATTGACGAGGTGTATCAAGTAATCACATGGGTACAAGCTCGATTGATGGTCTATTTCTTGCCCAATTATATTATATAACACAATCACACCTATTAGCAATCAAGAGTTGTGTTAAAGTTAAAATATTATGTTAAGCCATCAATATTTATTTTGTTGTAATTGAGTGCAAATTGTTGTATTAGATTAGGGAAATTAGGGCTATATAAGCTGGAGACAATGTTTTCTATTAATACATAAAGCCTTTTAAGTGATTTCAACAAAAAAAAAAAAAAATCATGAGAACCTATTATGAATTTGGACAATATCAAACAACTGTATAAAGGTCCTACAATAATTTTCACGTGCTTAATGAATCGATTATGTAATGAATAGGTCTTGAAAATGTAATAATATCCCATTTATATGACCCCACTTAGATAGGATATCAAGGATGGTACCAATTTTTCGCATTTCTTATCCACTAATACATAAAGCTTGAGGAGTGGAGACTATATGGGCGTTTATTTGAGGAGTGGATTATTGAAAATACAAATAAAGGTTTCACATTGGCTCGATTAGGGAAATCAAGGCTAAGCAAGCGACAATGTTTTTCTTTAATACATAAAGTTTTTTAAATGATTTTAATTAAAAAAAATAATCATGAGAATCTATAATGAATTTGGACAATATCATACAACTGTGTGAAGATCTTATAATAATTCTCACATGCTAAATGAATCAGCTGTGTAACGAGTACGTCTTGAAAATGTCACGTCCCATTTATATGGACCCAACTAGATAGGATATTAAGGATCGTACCAATTTTTTTTGCATTTGTTATCCATATCTGTCATTAACATCATGTGATGGTTAAATAATTGTGAATTTTAAATCTATGAAAGCATCTCAACATTTTCTCTCTTCTTGAATTATCATTTTTAACTGACATGCGTGATTATCAAATAGTATTAGGCTCACATATACGTTCATCATATTAACATTCATGACAAAAAACATACTTGGATATTGTGTTGATGAATTATTGTTTTCGACTTATACATATTCACCAAAAAGGTAATTTAACCTTTAGTGAGTTCTTTAAAAATTAAAGCTAAAGTTAAAGTCATGAAAAAAAGTAGCACTAAATACCTAAATAAGGTGGTCCTCTTACCAATAATTTAATGTATTTTCGAGTGCATGTCAATTATTGTTATCCACTTTAGCTGAACGTTGTACAATAATTTATACTTTTAAAAAATTGAAAATTTTCAATCACAAATGTTCAACTCATGAAAATTAGAGACAGTTGCAAGTATAGCAATCAGGCCTAACTTATTAACAGATATAATAAAATGTAAAAATATATATATATATAAAATTTAGATAGTATATCAGTGATAGACCATATCGCTAGTAGGAGTTTATCATTGTTGATCATATCGCTGGTAAGAGTCTATCAATGATAGAAGCCTATCGTCGTTGATAGACTTAATTATACTAGCAAATTTTTTAAAATGGCGTTATACACTTTTTGTTATTATCCCTAAAAATGCTATCCATGGTAATTATCCTTAAAATTATTTTTAATATACCAACATGTCTTCAATCAAATTATAACCACCCTTTTACTTTATGGATATATTTGGTATTTTTTTCTTACTATACTTGTAATTAGCTAATAAAGCTAATTTCTTTCCTCCACTAATTTAATTGCACAACTATTTTCTTCTATTTTAAGAGGTAATGTTGATACACTTTTAATGCTTGTATGGATCCCTTTGATGAATATGGGAAGAAGATAAATGTTGTAGTTTGAACCTTAGGTAAAAGAAAAGTAATAGAAGAAAAATAAAATAATGAATAAATATCCATATATTATAATTCAAAAATTAGTATTTATAATACGAATTAAGGCATATTAAATAATATGAGTAGTTAATTAGGTTAAATGATGTTATTGTAGGAAATTCCAATAATATAAGATAATATATTCAACACATGCCGTAAACTTATAAAACCTCAAAAAGAGAAGTAAGTTGAGTAGTATGAGACTCTGTGAATAAATGGACCCATTGGAAACACATTAATAGTGAATGTCGTAACAAAGTCCTTCCCTTATTGTTGTTTTATCTTTTTTTTTTCTTCTGAATTATTGCAACTAATTGGACTATCAAACATTTTTTTTTTAAGTACAACAACGACAAGAATGGAAATCCTATAAAGTAATCTCAATACGTTGGTAAGATAGTCTAAGAAGTGTTTGAGACATGGAATAAAATTATGATGTATGAAGTTAATATGTTGGAGTTAGGAGGTTTGTGTTTGAAGTACAGAATTGAAAAATAAAATTTGTAGATAAATGTGCAAATTTCAACAATGTTTTACTAGTGAATAAGTGACCAAGGGCCTGTTTGGATTGATTAGAGAACAAATGTTTATCAAAATCATCATTATTATTTAAATTCTTTTGATGAAAATTGTTTAAATATACTTTGAAAATGTTCAAATGTTATTTTGAATAGTTGTCAAACACTTTATTATTTTTATCTAAAAATGATTAATTTTCAAAATTAAATATTTAAAAAATTAAACGAAACATTTTTGAAGTTCGGATCAACTTTAAAGTTTTTTTTTTTTTTTCTGGAGCATCTCGTTTCTTATTTTACGTGCTTTATCTTATCTTTTTTATGAATTGTTGGTATCAAAAAAAGCTACAAGTTGGGCCATCTTATGAAGCATTTAATCCACGTGACAGAATAACTATTAAAATATCCTAATTTTGTTCATCTGTATGGAAGTTTTATGACTTTTGATTATAGTTGAAAATTTTAATGTTGAGCATATAACTATTTTTGTAGAAAAAATTGAGCAATATTAAATCAGTTTTTGTTCTTAACTTTTTTCCTTTTTTCTTTTTGTATTTTCTCAAGTACAAGAATGTGTTGACGGAAAGATTTGAATCTCTAACATTTTAAAAGATAATCCATACTTTATGACATCTAAACTTTATTTATGTAAAATCTATATAAATTTATCTATACATGGGAAGATTAAAAACAAAAAAGAAAACTCAATTTATAACTCTAAACTTTGTTGTATTAATTAAAACATTGAACTAATAATTATATTAATTTAAATTTCAAACCTTTGTAAGTGTGTCAATTTACAGATTTCATTAACTTATGAAGAAGTTGGGGTTAAGAAAGAAAAAAACTTCAGTAGATTTCAACCAGCATCCATCTTTCTATAGTCTATTTGCACTTTCATCTACAATTTACCATATGACAAATTATTTTTTTCTTAAATATTTTTAAGTTTTTTCTTATTTGTGGTCTAATTGCAAAAAAATGATATAATTTAGGATACATCTAAGTATTGCTCATTAGAATATTTGAGAAAATAAATAAACAAATATATATATAATATTATATATTTGTTTACGTGACAAATTGTGGCAAATTGTGGTTGAACAATTAGATGAGATCTAAAAAATGAGTGCAACCTATTAGTTAACATGGGATTCCATCTTAAAACCAATTAACAAGGTTTCAATATTACATCTATATCGATATAATGCCTAAAGAATATTTTAAATTAATAAATAGACATTTTAGGCTTTTCAAACAAGTTAACATGCTTATTATTTATGTTGTATTTATATTATCATGAAAACTAAATAAACGAAGATAAATTTAATTATATATCATCTATATTGTTAATAAAATTTTATTAACGATGGTAATTACCGTATTAATAATCTCTAAGTCATACATTCTTTTTGGCTCATCGAAGAATTTTAATTCTTTAAATGGTCGACGTGTCCCTAGACAATAGTTTTCTTAACTTTTTCTTAACTTTCCGTAATTTGTTTTTCCCTCTAAAATTTCTCTCTCCTAGACAATAGTTTCTCTCTAAAATTTTTATCTTTTCACTTGTATTTCTTGCTCTATTATAATTGTCTCTGAAGATCTCGTTTGATAATTATTTAATTTTCATTTGGTAAATATTTTGTTTTTAATTTTCTGTTATTGAAATTTATTTTTGTTTTCTCCTACACTTCATGATATGATTTTCAAATTTCTGGTAGAAACACTTGAGTTCTTAGTCCAATTTTAAAAACAAATACATGTTTTCAAGAACTACTATTTTTTAAAATTTAGCTTGATTTTTAAAAGCATTAGTGGAAAGTGAATAACAAAACAATAAAACCTAGAAGTGGAAGTAATGTTAAAAAAAACAATATTTTTTTTCTTACAATTTTTTTATTGTTGTTTTTATTTATTCTAACTAAACACTTTTATGGTTAGCTAGATTCCAAAAATAAAACAAGTTTTAAATATTATTTTATTCTTTCTTTTATCCGATTTTTGTTTCTTTCCTTTATTTTTTTTTTATTTTCTTTCATTTCCTTCTTTTTTCCTTTTTTTTTATTTTCTTTTCTTTCTTCAATTTTTTATTGTTCTTTTTTTTATTTTCTTTCTTCAGCTTTTACTTATTCCTTTTTTTAATTTTTATTTTCTTCCATTTCTCTGATTTTTGTTTCCTCCCTTATTTTTTTATTATTTTATTTTCTTGTCTTTCTCCGATTTTTTGCTTCTTCTCTTTCATTTTCTTTTTTAGTTTTTCTTTCATTATTCCAGTTTTTGTTTCCTTTTTTCTATTTAATTTTCTTTCTTTTTCTACAATTTTTGCTTCTTCTCTTTCTCTTATTTTTAAAATTTTTCTTTCCTTTATTTGAATTTTTTCTTCTTCCCCTTTTTTCCACAAGAATTATGAGGTTGAGTTTAATACACATGACTTGAAAGTATTCAATTCATAAGTGACTTAACACTAACAAGCCGATCATCAAGTTTGATTATTATAACAAATAATAAATATAAATAGCAAATGAAAGTCTATCAGTGATAACCACTAATATTTTCTATCATTGATAGCTTAATCTTTGATTATATTTTTGTAGTTAATAGCCACTTGTAGAAATCTATCATTGATAGCCAACTTAGTGAATTTAATTAATAAATTTGAATCTCGAACTAAAATGTAAGTGGAATGCCCAGAAGTTATCACTAATAGAATGTTTATCAGTGATAGAAGCTATCATCGAAAAGAAAAGAGACTTATAAATGTTTGGGAAGGACAAGAAAGAGGCAAAAAGGTGTTTAGTGGTTATGATTGATAGAAGCTACTACTAATAGCAGGTTACCAATGATAGGAGCTAATACTAATAGCATGTTATCGATGAAAGAAGTTATCCAACAACACATTATCGGTGATAGAAGCCACCACTGATAGCACGTTATCAGTAATAGAGAACTATCACTGATAGCATGATATCAGTGAGATCGTTGATAGCATCTTATTAGTGATGTTATCAGTGAAAGAAGCTATCTCTGATAAACACAATATGAGTGATGTTAGTGATATCCGTGGTAAAACTTAATTGATATCTATATATCGAGTTTCTTTCAAAGGTGATAACCAGTTATAGAAATCTATCATTAATAGCCTTAAGTATTAATATTTCAAGGTTGATTCTAATTGATGAAAGTCTATCAATAATAATGACTGATAGCTACTATCAGTGATAGCCATGATAAAAGATTATTAGTGATAATTACTATGGTAATCAAAGTTGTTGGTCTTCTTTCAAAGTTGATCACTATTTATAAATCTATCATTGATAGCCACTGATAGCCTTAAGTAGTAATATTTGAACGTTGATTCCAATTGATGAAAGTGAATCAATGATAGCTAATAATAATTGGTAGCAAATTAAAAGTTAATATTTCAAGATTGTATTAATTTTTCTAAATTTGAAAGCTATCGTTGATAGCAACTATCATCGATAGCAATTGATAAAAGCTATCAACGATAGCAGCTAATAGAACCTATTAGTAGTCATCACTGATAGTTGCTATCAGTGATGGCAGCTGATAGCAACTATCAGTGGTTATCACTAATAGCTGCGATCAGTGATAGCTTTTAATTTGAGAAAACCGGGAAGAAGCGAAAAAAATGGTGGCTAGGCATGGGTTTTTTAGTCTTTTACCATTTTTTGATCTATATATGCAATTATTTTACCTTTGTACTACATATTCTATTATTTTGGACATAAATTCTATTTCTGCAACTAGCCCATACTATAATTCTCGTCTTGAACTTGAAACTTAACTTAAATATGTTACTTACACATATCAACAACTATACTCTTATCTAAACTTTGTTTGACTATATGTCACAATAAACTAATGAGACGAGTGGCGATTTTTAATAAGCTAGCTTATGTTGAAACTCAAGAGCAACTTGGTGAAAAAAATAATTATAAAAGATAGAGCTAAAAAGCCTAATGAATAGTGATAGTTTATAGAAAATTTGTTTGAGGAAATTATCATTATTTAAATAAAAATTAAGATTGTGTAAACTGATGTGAAACATAAACAACTAAAAATCTTGAGAGAGTGATCATATGGTGAAAATTCATAAACAATTCAACATTATTCAAATACTAGAAAATACATAGAAATCACTTTTGATCGCTATAACATAAGGTGAAACCATCATAAATTCTATACCACAGTTTATTGGCATGTTGGTGTAAAATGACACTGTTATGCATAATGGACTAATTCTTTCCATGCATTCATGAAGGTCTGCATATATAGCACATACACACATCCTTGTGGTGCATCGAGAAACATAACCATAACATATTTACACCTTAGAAACACATTTCACGACGTGTATCAGAAAATCATCATATCATTTGCACCATAAAAATACATTCTCGAGATGTATCAGGTAATCACATGGATACAAAATCAACTACATTAAAAATCACTTTCACTTAAATCTCATAACTTAAACATACTAAAAATATGCTCTCTCGTCATTTTGAAACCATTTAAAATAAAACAAATTCTTAACCATATGACTTCAACTACAACATAACATTATTCAAAATGTGTTACTTAAATCACTTAGCAATTCTTCTAAAACCCTACATAATTATGAAAATAAAAATAAAAAAAATAAAAAATAAATAAAAAAAATAAAAACTCCATAATATTGAACTAATAATAAAAAATTTCATAAATAAAGCACTCATTATCCTACAGGAAAGATGTTTTCAGATTATAAATTGTTCAAATCTCTGCTTGACCTAGGATAAATTTAATCCGTTTATCCAATTTAACCTCCAATTTAAATTTAAGTAAAGTAACACTTGGAATAGTATAAAATCTTAATTTCTTTCTCTCTCGAATATGAACAAGTTTTTTACTTTGAAGATAGAAGAAATCCGATTTGATATTTTATGTTATAGTTGATGTAAGAGATTATTACAATATCCCTTTGATCATAGATGAAGATTGTCAAGAACTAGATGATGGAGAAGATGAAAATAGAGGAATTTAATTCTTTTTTTTTTTTTATCTGTCATTTATGTTATGTAATCTCTTTTTAACTTTATAGTATATGATATCTCTTATTTCTTAAACTAACACTAAATTTTTATTATGTTATTTATCTAGCTTGCTTTTTCCAACAAGTTTATTATTTGTATAAAGGATGAAAAAAGTAAGAAGCAGATTCAACAACAATAATGATATAGATAGTCACGAGGATAATAGATCGCATCTACATCTAACCAAATAGTTAAAGATCAACAATGTTCAACAAAAATTTAAATCAAAAGTTGGTTTAGAAGCTTCATCATCATGTACAGGAGAAATTGGATCAAATACTAGTCATGAAAAATTTCTTAATAGAGGTAACATATTTTTATAATATATATACTATTTATGTTTCATTTGTTAGTAACTTACTTTTTTTCTTCCTTTTTACCTTAGAATCTTCTTTTAGAGTAAAAAAGTACGTGGTCCCACACGTAATCTCAAACAATTTAAACTACCTCACGGTATTAGATTTGAAGTATCATGGAGGAAGAAACAAACCGTTGGAGATAATGCTGATATCTATAAAAGCCAATGCACTATCTTAGCTAGACATGTCAACTTTACTTCTTTACAAGTAAAAAGTTGGAGAGATAGATACAACAACAAAAAGAAAACTATTTGAGCTTACATTGGTATGTAAAAAAATAATAGTTTTTTTCCTTTAATTTACTTCCTTCATAATTAGATTACAACTACGATTTTCTTTGCAGGAACGATCTAAAATTGAAGGTCATGAGGCTTCGATATTGCTTTAATTCACCAATCTTATAATAATTTGAGAGACACTTTAAAGAAAAAATGGTTGTACAAATATGATACACTTGCATAATTTTTAGCAAATATTCCATTAGAAATTACAAGAGAGATGCAAAATATCTTTCAAAGTTATTGAAGTCAACTGAATATCAGGTTGTATTCTAAAATATTTTTCATGTACATAAAAAAAAAAAGTTGTGCTTATCAACTTTTTTTTTATTGATGCTCATACTCTACATTTGAAGTACAGGATATGTATAAATGAAACCAAACGAACCGTTCTAAATTGAATGTATATAATACGTATGGTTCACAAAATATACAAGAGTTGAAAAAGAGGTAAATAAATGAAAAATTACATAAGCTTCTTTTAATCTTTTCATATTATCTAATATATAATATTTTTTTCACATAAATAGGTTCGATTCACTAATGAAGAACCGAGTCGAATTAGAATTCGGGAGCTAACTCACTTGAGCAATAATAGATTGACTCCGAATGAAACTACACAGGAGAAAATAGTAAGTACAAAAGAATGGATAGATATGACATTATTGGTCAGAATTTGAGTAATGATCATTAATTTATCATCTCTATTGCTTTGTTCTAGAAATGATTGATTGAAAGAATTTTCCTTAATTTGTGTTCGGATTTGAACTTGGATAGAATTTATGTAATGTACAAATGTTGGATTTGCTTTAGAATCATCCAATTTGGAAATATCTAACCATACTTAATTGCTGCTATGATGCGATAAAGAGAAGCATATAACACATTAGCTTTTAGTGCTTTTTCCAATTTTTTGTAAGTAAATTCTTTGTTGATCTTCTTCTTTTTTTTATTTTTAACATGTTAATTAGAAAGCATTTGAATTGAAATAGAGAATACTACAAATTGGATCGAATGATGGTGTATTTCTTGTCCAATTATATTATATAACACAATTACACCTATTAACAATCAAGAGTTGTGTTAAAGTTAATATATTATGTTAAGCCATCAATGTTTATTTTGTTGTAATTGAGTGCAAATTGTTGTATTAATTTGAATGATAGAGTATATTTCGATGATAAATGATATGGGAAACCTTGATGTTGATAGATGATGTATAGATTTTCATGAAGTGACATGTGTTTGTTGTATAATGAGTACGTCTTAAAAATGTCACGTCCATTTATATGGACCTTACTAGATAGGATACTAAGGATTGTACCAATTATTTTGCATTTCTTATTCATATTTGTCAGTAACAACATGTGATGGTTAAATAATTGTGAATTTTGAATATATGAAATTCTTGAATTATCACTTTTAACTGACATATGCAATTATCAAATACTATTAGGCCCACATATATGTTCATTTTATAAACATTCACGGAAAAAAAAATGGATATTATGAAAGATAAATTAATGTTTTCGACTTATACATTCATCAAAATTAAAGCTAAAGTTAAGGACATGAAAAAAGTTGAACTAAAAACCTAAATAAGGGGGTCCTCTTGCAAATAAATAAATGAATGTATTTTTGAGTGCATATCAATTATTATTATCTACTTTAGCTTAATGATGTACAATAACTTATACTTATAAAAAGTTGAAAATTTCCAATTATATATGTTACACTCATGAAAATTAAGGACACTTGCAAGTATAGCAATCAAGTCTAACTTATTAGCAGATATAATATAATGTAAATTAAAAAATACAAATATGATAAAATTTAGATAGTATATCAGTTATAGATCATATCACACGTAGGAGTCTATAATTATTGATCACATCACTGGTAAGAATCTACCAAAGAAAGAAGTATATCATTGATAGACTTACTTATATTTCCAATTTTTTTTAAAATGGTGTAATACACTTTTTGTTATTATCCCTAAAAATACTATCCATGCCAAATACTCTCAAAAATTATTTTTAATATTCTAACATGTCTCCAATCAAATTATAACCATCCTTTTACTTTAAGGATATATTTGGTATTTTATTTTTCTACTAATATAGAGTTTGATGGATAACTATTTAGTTTTTTATTTAAAATTTTTAAAAGTGAGATAATTAACAATACTTTCATTTATGAATTATTTTGTTGTGTTATTTGGTAGGACTATACTTGTAATTGGCTAATAAAGCTATTTTCTTTCCTTCACTAATTTAATGCACAACTATTTTCTTCTATTTTAAGAGGTAGTATTGATACACTTTTAATACTGGTATGGATCCCAAATGTTGTTTGATGAATATGGGAAGAAGATACATGTTGTGGTTTGGACATTAGGTAAAAAAAATGTAATAGAAGAAAAATAAAATAATGAATAAATATCCATATATAATAATTTACAAATTTGAGTATTTATAATACAAGTTAAGGCATATTAAATAATAAGAGTAATTAATTAAGATAAATGATGTTATTATAGGAAATTCAAATAATATAAGATAATTTTAAAATTTTAAAATTTCACTACATGTCCCAATAAACTGATGAGACAGGTGACAATTTTTAATAAGCTAATTCATGTTGAAACTCAAGAGTAACTTGGTGTAAAAATAATTCTAAAAGGTTGTGTTAAAAAGCCTAATGAGTAGTGATAGTTCATAGAAAATTAATTTGAGGAAATTATTATTATTTAAATAAAAACAAAAGTTCTGTAAACTAAAGTAGAACATGAGCCATTAAAAAACTTGAGAGAGTTACCATATGGTGAAAATTCATAAACCATTCAACATTATTCAAATATGGAGTGTTTGGAATACGGAGTAAAATTATGATGTCCGGAGTTAATATGTTGGAATTAAGAAGTTTGTATCTAAAGTACAGAGCTGTAAAATAAAATTTATAAATAAATGTGCTAATTTTAATAATGTTTTACTAGTGAATAAGAGACAAAGGTTCTGTTTGGATTGATTACAAAAAAAATATTTATCAAAATTGCCATTATTATTTAAATTCTTTTGATAAAAATGGTTTAAAATATACTTTGAAAATATTCAAAAGCTTTTGAGTAATTGTCAAACATTTTATTATTATTTTTTTTCAAAATTAAATACATAAAAAACTAAACCAAATATTCTCGAAGTATGGATCAACTTTGATTTTTTTTTTATTAGTTATTATTATTATTATTATTTTTTTTTAAGATGTGCAGTACCTCGTTTCTTATGAATTGTTGGTATAAAAAAAGCTACAAATTGGGCCATCTTAGGAAGCATTTAACCCACGTGACAAAATAACTATGAAAATATCCTAATTTTGTTCATCTGTATGGAAGTCCTCTGAGTTATGACCATGGTTGAAAATTTTAATGTTGAGCAGATAACTATTTAAAAAAAAAAAAAAAATTGAGCAATATTAAATCATTTTTTGTTCTTAACTTTTTTTTTTTCTTTTTGTATTTTCTCGAGTACAATAATGTGTTGAGTGGAAGATTTGAATCTCTCACCTCTTGACGATAGTTTATACTTTATGATAACTACACTTTATGTATGTAAAATCTATATAGATTTATCTTCACATGGGAAGACTTAAACAAAAAAAAAAAAAAAA
>NC_052360.1:69275457-69296384 GCF_009727055.1 Benincasa hispida | reverse complement strand
TATGCCCTGTTACAACAACAAATATTGGGTTCTCAATCTCAATCTTCTCATTACATTGTTGCCACTGCCAAGAAAGAGAGGAAGATCAATCAAAATATTCTTGCACCTTATATCAAGCCGCTTATGACGACAACGACGACAATAAACACAATACATTCCGCTTCAGCAACGTCTACCTCAACCTCAACGTTACACTTGAAAGAGAAGCCGACGGATCGCAGTATCAAGGTTGCTTAGAGGTGAACAGCATCAAAAGATGGCTCAAAATCTCGATCAAGAAGCCGAATTTCTCAACCTTCATCAATTGGGATTACATTGTTTATACTTCCTAAATACGTCGCCTTTCAAACAGAATCACTACTTCGACCAAGGCATCATGGAGGAACCAATCCGTTTTTTTTGGAATTCAAAAGCTCAGATCCAGCAGATCCAGGAGTGAGAAATGAGGGTGATATCGACACCAGACGGTCACGTCCGTATAAAAAATGTTCCTTATGGGAAGTTTTGGATTCGAGATCCCGAAAAAAATTGGATTGTATTGGACGATAATCCGTCAACTGCTAAGGATGATCCAAGAACAATTGTTTTGGCCTGTCAAACTTGAGACAATGTGGTGGCCCTTCGTAATGCTTCCAATAATTGCTTTTGCAAGAGGCTGAGTGAAAAGCTTTAGCCCCTTTGATAATTAGTCTCAATGCTGCTCTTGATTACATTACTAGTGAAGCAAAGTTGGAAGTAACTGAGCTTGTTCTTTCACGTAATATTTATAATGTTCTTATTCCACCTTTCTGATGCTAGGACTTTTAATGAGAGACCATTTTCTGTTGACAAGCACTGTTGTTGAGAACAACAATTCTGAAGCTCAAAAATTCAGCATCAAACTCTCTTATGAAGATACTACCACCTCTACGTGGGCTGCCAACGTGAATGGTACGTTTTGGTGTCAAGATGACGATCGCACCGGGAGTTCCGAAAGTTTCCGAAGGAAAGGTTGAAATTGAAGCTGAGATATCTGAGGATTACACATGGGGAAAAACAGAACAAATGAAATGTCTATCTGAGGTTGTCCATGAGGTTACTGTGCCTGCTTGGACTAAAGTAAAGGCTAGTGTAATGGCAACACGAGCTAGTTGTGACGTTCCTTTCTCCTACACTCAACGAGACAAACTCGTGAACGGGAGTATATTACTCACCGATACCATGACGGTGTGTCTATAACGTCATAAATTCCTATAATTTTCACTTTGTCGCAGAAGAGGTTGAAGAGATTTGATCTATGTTTTCATCAGAGAGTACATGAAATAAGGTTTCTATAAACCATTATTGTGTTCAGTAAAAAAGAAAAAAAAGAAACGTAGAATTATTTGGTGTTATGTGTTATTGAGTGCATTTTGCGGAGTTAAGAGTGTATGAGAGATTCCATAATATTCCTTTCTTTCGTTTTTATTGGTGTAATGAGTTATGTTATAATAAAAATGTGTTGTGTTCTACTTTTTTTTTTTTTTTTTTTGCGTAATGTTTATGAAGAGAATATTCGATTTTATATCTTCAAACTCGTGGTTTGTTAACAATGAAACTTATTCTGAAAATTCAATAAACGTGTTATTGAATATATTTATTGCTTAATAGAAATCCAATAAACCTAAAAAGTCCCTTAACCATTAGATGAGTACTTGAACTTTATGTGGAGACATAAAGGTGGATCAGATTCGAGTAAATAGTCAAAATAATCTATAGTATATGAATAAGGTTGGTAACACTATTGGATGTGGCCTTAGTTGTTATAAGGAGTTGTAAACTGCTACAAACGAAGTGATCCTAATTCGTTCATGTTGGATATGAGAAGTGGGGGTTATTGGGATTGGTGTCCTAATTCTCCTTGAGTCTCGTTGTTTTGTAACGATACATATTGTTTGATTAATAAAATAAGTGTTATTTAATTCTAGCATTTATTCATATCCAATAAACAAAGTTCCTTGGTTATCTTATGTCAACTTAAGCATGTATATGTAATATACAAGTGGATCATGCCTTAAGTGATAACCTAAATAGGTCTGTAGTATAAGGATTAAGATGGGATACCTGATCCTGGTGACACTACGGATACAGTCCGCTTTGTAGAGGTTTGCAAGTGTTGTAAACTACTACATATGGTAAATCCTAACCATTCATGTGGAGATGTGCGAGCGGGGGTGTCCTATACAAAAAGTTTATATAAGACCTGGACCACGAGATGATTAGACTCTGTATATAACGTCGTTGAGACTAGAGACTTACATCTTACCTAAACGACCATAGGTGACATAACCTCAATCCTTAGTGTTTTGGGAATTCCTGTCTTTGAGGGCGGTCCTTTGATTAGTATGGGTGAGGGTTGCCAGATTGCCAACTCAACATGCCTACCTTTTTTGGGAACTTGTTTGATCTGGGAGCTGAGAACTCAATCTACAAGATTGAATTCACTCCTTTCTCAAAGCAGGGATAAGTAGAGAGATTGCTTCTTTAAGGTTGATTCTAGAGCTTGAACATAGTGGCCACAGCTTCTCTTTGGAAGAGAAGACTTAGTCATAGTAGGACTATGATTTATGTTCATTAGAGAGATAAGTGGTACTTAAGGAGACAGATGTAACTATATGGGCATAATGGTTATCAGCCCAGCTATATTTACCAGCGATCTGTGAAGGGTTGTTACACTGTTGATTGGTTAAGATGGACACATAAGATATCTGTGGTATGGAGAGTTTAGCTATCGGTCTTTAGTGGAGTGCCTGGTAATTAACGGATGGTGGATCTCTTGACTAAAGAGTTTAGTCAGTTATTCACATACCTTTGGAGCTTCGAGCTACAGGTCCATAAGATCTCCTTGGTAGCTGAATGGATTCAGTTGAGGATTAGTTCTTGGTGTTGATTTGAAGTGTTCAAATTGACAAGAGGTATTTTAATTATATATGATATAATCGGTATGATGTATGAGATACATCTAGTGGAGGATTGATGTAAATGAGATTTACATTAAGTACTATGGAATAAAAAAAGAACTATGGTTTATATGTTTCATGGGATGAAATATTAAAACTATAGTTTATAAATATAGTATGATAAGTTAGTTATCATTTATATTTATAATAATATTAATTATTGGATAATTAATTCTTTTTCTTTAATAACCAATTGAATGGGTGGTTATTGGATTTTCGTGGTAAACTAAGTTAAAAGAAAAATGGTTTTCCTAATTTTTAGTAACTTTTTGAAAAAAAATTGTTTTTGAGATTTTCTCTCGTAAAAAGAATCTCACGAAGTTGTCAAGTAAATATAGATTTATTAAACGACAGCTTGGGCGAGCTAAACGATCATGCAGTGGCGAACTAAACGACCGTGCAATATTTATTAAGCGATAGCTTGTCGATCGTGTAGTGTTTGTAGGCGACAAACACTAAGCTATGTGATAAGCTAAATGATCGCTTAGCTTTTGCTAGACGATCGCATAGCGTTAGCTAAACGATTGGGTATTAACCTATACGACAGGTCTCTGCCATCTCCCACTTGCCCAGTTGTGTACACGATCGACGTTTCTTCTTTCGTCTGCCTCAAACCAAGTCCGAATAGAGCCCACCCTTTGGATTCTCACATCGAGAATACCAAGGTAACCTTCTTGGTGGTGTCATACTCAACTCAACACCGTCGAGATTCTGTGGAGGTCATTCATGTTGCTGGAGAATTCGTGACCGAGGCGAACGCTGAGTTCGAGCGCAAAATGTTTGTGATGTGTTGCGGTGGTATAGATCGAGCGTTTGAGGTTGCTGCTGTTCGAGCGTTCGTGAGCCATGGAGACGAGTCTACAAATGTTCGTAGAATTATGCCTTGTTCATTTATAGTGTTCATGTTGTAATTTCTATATTAATTGTATAACCGCATATTTTATGAATGACTGTAATTTGTAATGTTCATTGATAACGGGTAGAAATACAAGCTATTAGAGACTTTTATTTACAGTTATGAGGGCTAACAAGTAGAGTATGCGGTGATAATACTAAGAAGTTACGTGAAAAGTGAGCTTGTTTCGATCAGTACTGAAAAATCTCTGCTAACCCAATTTTATGCATTATTCCACGTCAAGATATCTATTTTCGTAGCTATCGCAGGAATCGATCGCATGCGTTGAATCCTAGACCATCACAAAGTTGATCGCATGCATTCATCGCATGGATGTTGCAGCTATAGAGTAATAACCATAATAAAAGGTTGATCGCAAGATGGGTGGAATGTGTTGGTACTTCAGGAGAAACAAACATAAACGCATATCGAGTAAAAGTGGCAGTGATTCAGAGCGGGACCATCAATGCTGTCGGCGATTGAGCTCTATAAACAGAGCCTTAAAGCCCAATTCAAGGTATCTGAGCTTCTGCCTTAAGGTAGATCCTTGTGATCACAGATGAGAATGTGAGCAAGACATTCTTTGAGATTTTTCATTCCTTCAACCCATTCCAAGTGACAACCGGAGCTTTGCTGGAGATAAAGCTCGAGAGAGACTACTCCATCACACATCCATGGCACCATCGGCAACCTTGACATACATCTGATGGAAGCAAGAGATTGCCTACATCTAGCCCTCCACCTCTCTTCTTATCTCTGTATTGTATTACATTTTGGCTTAAGACATTAATATATTTTGTAATCAATGCATCTCTTTATTTCCTTCGACACCATCTTCATTATCTTCTTCTTTATCATCCCTTACTTTCATTGCAACGAACTAAGTAAAGATTACAAGCATTATTAGATACTCAATCATGTGACATAGAGATATGAAGCATGTAGCAAACCACAGAAAGATGTGCGTTGTGCGAGTATAGTGAGTTAATCCTCTATGGTTAGTGTGAGGCTGTAACAATGCTTGTCTATGAGCTATCATAATGCTTGTCTATGTGCTGATTAGCCGCGACTAATTGTCCGAGAGGGTAAGTAATGGAACTCACTAAGCAAAGTAAGCAGTGTTCCTAGAGATAGGAATATTCTTATGCTCAACGCAACCATGCGTTATAGAGATATAAACATGTGGCCAACCACCAAGAGGTGTGTGACGCATTAGTGTGGCAGGGTGAGATTACCTTGTGACCAAACTTAATGGTGCGTTGAATTTATCCCCTCAATTCTATTTATTTTTTCATGCATCTTATTACGCGTTAACAATTTCCGCGTCTCTACCAATTCTCATAGTCATACTTTCGTTGCTCAATCTGTTTAGTCAGGAGTAGGAGTAGCGCATAGTCTTTTAACTTCCTTTTTCTTTTATTCATCGCCTCAAATGCATTGCTTCGCAATATTTAGTTACAAGTCTCTGAGTTCGACCTTGGATCATCCCGAGAACTGCGTTCTCGTTATACTTGGTGAGAAAGCAAGAAAACTTGTGGCAGGAATGCATGGTCATCGATCCTTCTGCCTCTTCTATCACCTTTGCTTTTTCTTTAGCTCTTGTAACATAGGAAATGAACATTTGTTGATGTTTCTCTGCCTGCAATCCCAAACTCTCAATGCCCTTTGTTAAGGCGCCAACTTCTCCTCTATAGTTGGTAATTTCTGTATTTCGATTTTGAATCCTAAGATCTTTTGTTCTAGTAATTCCAGTTTCTCTTTAAAATGTCTCTGAACCATGGTTGCCCAGGTGATTGCTCTTATATCAATTTGTTAGGAAACTGATTATTAATAAGACTTTGATCAATGTAACCAGTCAACACAACAACTAAACAAATAATTAGTTCTTTATTAAACGATAAACGTCAAACAAGGTTAAACGATCACTTGCAGTTGTTACTTGATCGTTTATCAAATACTTAACGATTGTTTACAAGTTGTACACAATCGCTAAGTAATACTAAACAATCGCTTACAAATACTCTGTGATCGCTTACAAACTCCTACACGATTGCTTAAAAATTGTTACATGATCACTTACAGATTACAACACAATCGCATACCAACTACTACATGATCGCAGGACTCTGCTACACGATCGTTTAGAAGAAGTAAACAATAATCAACACACAACAATAGAGGCTACACGATGGTACACCCAAACTTCCACTCTCGAGAGCTCACCATTCCAACTCCAGATATGAAAATCTTCCCTATCCTCTATTTCCGTTTTTTCTTTTAAACCTCCACTTCTCCCAACATAATTGGAAGTCATTCTTAACCGATTCAACTACCTCTCCTCTATTCTTTCTTTCTTGATACTGCCACATAATTGGAGGCCTATCAACAGACTAATGTCGAATCCATGAAAACGTTGAAATATCGATGAAAATTTAATACTATGATTATTAGTAAGGATATCTATTAATACGAGCCCTTTATCTTATGTTCCTTTATTTTCCACCTACTTTAATTAGAAAGAATGAAAATTCTTGATATGTTGGTAGGATTTTTGCAAGAAAATAATTTTTGTGTTGGATGGTTTCGAGCAAGCTTCATGTAGAATCAAGTGAAAATGGCTGTATACTAAAAAAAATTGTTTAACATCGATTGCTTGTGAAAAATCCAGAGATAAATTTGTTTTTTCAATAATTTTATGTTAAAATTGACCTGAACAAATCTCAATTGATAAAGACATTTAACGAGGTGTGGCATAAGTATATTTTCGTTTACCATAGGAGAGGAGAAATTTGAAACATAAAGTACTCTAATTTAGCTTCTAGACTTCATTCGTTAATTTTTATACGGTCGTAATACTCGTGGAGATAATTACTTGTTTGAAAAATAAATAGAATAGAGATAACTACTGTATAATTTTGTTGAATTAGATAATTGAATAATTTCAAGTAAGCTTCCAAACCTAAGGAAAATTAATATAAATTAATATATTATTATTATTATTATTATTATTATTATTATTTTTGCATATATCTGAAGTTAAGGAAGGATCAAGTAAATAATTTAGACTAGAAACTAATGTAATTATTTGAAACATGACAAAATTCTTTGGAATAGAGAAAGAGAGATCACGAGAGATATGTGGATGGTCACATGTCCCTAATAGGATTCGTTAAGAATCATTTAATGTACTGCCTAAGTGACATAAAAAGGTGATAAAATGAGCTCAATGAGAAAATTATAGTGATTTATGGCTAAGCTCTAACCAATGAGTAAAGTAGGTAATAAAAAAAAAAGAATTAATAAAAGCTAACTTAACAAAAGTGCACACTCTTGTTGAAACTAGAGAAGGGGACCAAATAGATGACCAATTTCAGTGGTGAATATATGGTTGTTTATTTGAGGAGTGGGAGTGGATTGTTGAAAATACAAAATAAAATTTCATATTGGTTAGATTAGGGAAATTATGGCTATATAAGCTAGAGACAATATTTTCGATTAATACACAAACCCTTTTAAATGATTTCAAAAAAAAAAAAAAAATCATGAGAACGTATTATGAAATTGGACAATATCATACAACTGTATGAAGATCCTACAATAATTTTCACGTGCTCAATGAATCAGTTGTGTAATGAATTAGATATAATTTTCTTTTGCATATTTCAAGTAATCTTCTAAATCCAAGGGAAATTAATATAAATTAAGATCATTTTTTTTTTATTTCTGTATATATCTGAAGTTAAGGAGGAATCAAGTAAATAATTTAGACTAGAAACGAGTGTAATTATTCGAAACGTGACAAAATTCTTCAATAGGGATAGAGAAAGAGAGATCAGGAGAAATATGTGGATGGTCACATGTCCCTAACAGGAACTGTTAAGAGTCATTTAATGTGCATGCCTAAGTGACATACAAAGGTGATAAAATGAGCTCAATGGAAAAGTTATAGTGGTTTATGGCTAAGCTCTAACCAATGAGTAAGATAGGTAATTCCAAAAAGAATTAATAAAAGCTAACCTAACACAAGTGCACCCTCTTCTTGAAGCTAGGGAAAGTGAACTAATAGATGACCAATTTTAGTGATGAATATATGGTTGTTTATTTCAAGAGTGGATTGTTGAGAATGCAAACTAAAATTTCATATTGACTAGATTAGAGAAATCAGAGTTATATAAGCTAGAGACAATGTTTCCCATTAATACATAAAGCTTCTTAAGTGATTTCAAAATACAAAAAAAAAAAAAAAAAAAATCAATGAGAATCTATTATGAAATTAAACAATATCATACCAGTGTATGAAGATCCTATAATAATTTTCACGTGCTCAGTGAATCAGTTGTGTAATTAATTAGAAAATCGTTTTGAGGATAGATTTCAAAAAATGATGGCAGATATGTGTAAAAACTTTATTTCTAGTTGATCGATTGTTATTTGATGTTATCAAATTTCAATAGTTTTTTTTTGTGTACTTTTATCACATATAAGTTTACTTCCTATCCATTTTATTGTCTATTTTTTTCTATTCTATTCTTAAACTTTATAATTCATGGTACTACAAGTAGATGAATTAGTAAAAACAATTTTTTGAGATTTATCAATTAATGTACTAGAAGGTTTTAGAAGAGAATTTTCGAAGGACATACAATTGTTGATAAATAAGTTTTTATGAAGATTTTAAAATTTTTGAAAATAACATGGTAATCATTTAAAAATATGAAAACCTTCTAAAAAGACCACTTGATAATAGATAATTATCGATAAATAATTTGACAATTATCGAAGATATATAACCTTTGAGATATAATTTTCGGAGGTTAATCAACCTTTGAAAAATAATTCTTTTCGAAGGTTAGTAAACCTTTGAAAATGTTTTTTTTTTTATTGGATCTATTTTGGACAATTTTCAAATGTTGAGATAACCTTTGAGAAAAAATGTACTTAGGAAGGTCTATTAAATGTTTTTTTCGAATGTTTTAACATTCGTAAAAGGTCAATTTTCTTGTAGTGACACTATTGTTGAAGCTAGAGAAGGTGAACAAATAGAAGACCAATTTTAGTGGTGAATATATGGTTGTTTATTTGAGGAGTGGATTATTAGGAATACAAATTAAAATTTTATATTGGTTAGATTAGGGAAATTAGGCCTATATAAGCTAGAGACAATGTTTCTCATTAATACATAAACTCTCTTATTTCAAAAAAAAAAAAAAAAAAATCATGAGAACCTATAATGAAATTGGACAATATCATACAACTATGTGAAGGTCCTACAATAATTTTCACACGATAAACCAGACTAGTGCAATTGAATAGGTCTTGAAAATGTGATAATGTTCCCATTTATATGACCCCACTTAGATAGGATATCAAGGATGGTACCAATTTTTCGCATTCTTATCTACTAATACATAAAGCTCGAGGAGTGGAGAATACATTGCCGTTTATTTGAGGAGTGGATTATTGAAAATACAAATTAAAGTTTCACATTGGCTCGATTAGGGAAATCAAGGCTAAGCCAAGAGACAATGTTTTTCATTAAACTTTTTAAATGATTTTATTAAAAAAATAATCATGAGAATCTATAATGAATTGGACATTATCATACAACTGTGTGAAGATCTTATAATAAATTCTCAACATGCTAAATAACAGTTTAACTGAAGTATTGTCTTGAAAATGTCAACGTCCATTTATATGGACCCAACTAGATAGGATATTTAGGGATCGTTACCAATTTTTTTTTTTTTTTTTTTTTTTTTTCATTTCTTATCCATACCTGTCATTAACATCATGTGATGGTTAAATAATTTGTGAATTTTAAAATCTAACAAAATTCTTGAAATTATCACATTTAACTGACATATGCGATTATATCAAATAGTATTAGGGCCCAATTATACGTTCATCATATTAACATTCACGACAAAAAAAATACTTGGATAATGGTGTTCATGAATTATTGTTTTCGACTTATACATTCGCCAAAATATAATTTAACCTTTAGTGAATTCTTTAAAAATTAAAAGCTGAAGTTAAAGTCATGAAAAAGTTGGAAAAAACCTAAATTAGGTGGTCCTCTTACAAATACTTGTAATGTATTTTCGAGTGCATGTCAATTATTGTTATCCACTTTAGACTGAATGTTGTACAATAATTTATACTTTTAAAAGATTGAAAATTTTCAATTACAAATGTTCCACTCATGAAAATTAGAGACAGTTTGCAAGTATAGCAATCCGGCCTATAATATATATATATATATGATAAAATTTATAGTTATAGTGATAGACCATATCGCTAGTAGGAGTTTATCATTCGTTGATCATATTTTATTATATTAGTAAAGAGTCTATCAATGATAGAAGCCTATCGTCGTTGATAGACTTAGTTATACTTGCAATTTTTTAAATGATGTTATACATTTTTGTTATTATCCTTAAAAATGCTATCCATGGCAATTAATCCTTAAAATATTTTTAATATTCCAACATGTCTTCAATAACAATTTAAGCACCCTTTTACTTTAAGGATATATTTGGTTATTTTTTTCATACTATATATGCAATTAGATATAAAGCTATTTTTCTTTCCTCCACTAATTTAATTGGCACAACATTTTTCTTCTATTTTAAGAGGTAATTTTGATACACACTTTTAATGCTGGTATGGATCCCTTTCATGAATTGGGAAGAAGATAAATGTTGTGGTTTGGACATTAGGTAAAAAGAAAGTAATAGAAGAAAAATAAAATAATGAATAAATATCCATAAGGTATATTAGATAATACGAGTAGTTAATTAAGGTAAATGATGTTATTGTAGGAAATTCCAATAATATAAGATAATATATTCAACACATGCCATAAACTTATAAAACTTCAAAAAGAGAAGTAAGTTGAGTAGTATGAGACCTTGTGAACAAATGGACCCATTGGAAACATATTAATGGTGAATATCGTAACAAAGTCCTTTCCCTTATTGTCGTTTTATCTTTTTTTTTCCTTCTAAATTATTGCAATTAATTGGACTATCAAACATTTTTTTAAGTACAACAACGACAAGAATTAGAATCCTATAAAATAATCTCAATACTTTGATAAGATAGTCTAGGGAGTATTTGAGACATGGAATAAAATTATGACGTATGAAGTTAATATGTTGAAGTTAGGAGGTTTGTATTTGAAGTACAAAGTTGAAAAGTAAAATTTATAGATAAATGTGCAAATTTCAATAATGTTTTACTAATGAATAAGTGACCAAGGGCCTCTTTGGATTGATTAGAGAACAAATGTTTATCAAAATTGTCATTATTATTTAAATTCTTTTGATAAAAATTATTTAAATATACTTTGAAATGTTCAAAAATTATTTTAAATAGTTATCAAATACTTTATTATTTTTTTCTAAAATAATTTATTTTCAAAATTAAATATCTAAAAAATGAAACGTAACATTCTTGAAGTCCGGATCAACTTTAAAGTTTTTTTTTTTTTTTTTATATATATTTTATTTTTATTTTTATGTGGAGCACCTCGTTTCTTATCGCACATGCTTTATCTTAACTTTTTTATGAATTGTTGGTATCAAAAAAGCTACAAGTTGGGCCATCTTATGAAGCAATTAACCCACGTGACAGAAATAACTATTAAAATATCCTAATTTTGTTCATCTTTATGGAAGCTTTATGAGTTTTGATTATAGTTGAAAATTTTAGTGTTGAGCATATAACTATTTCTTTAAAAAAAATTGAGCAATATTAAATCAGTTTTTGTTCTTACTTAACTTTTTTTTTTTTCTTTTCGTATTTAACAATGTGTTTACGGAAGATTTGAATCTCTAACATTTTGAGCGATTGTTCATATTTTATGGCAACTAAACTTTATTTATGTAAAATCAATATAAATTTATTTATACATGGAAAGATTAAAAAAAAAAAAAAAAGAAAACTCAATTTATAACTCTAGATTTTGTTGTATTAATTGAAACATTAATTTAAATTTTAAATTTTCGTAAGTGTGTCAGTTTACAGATTTCATTTCCTTATGAAGAAGTTAGGGTAAAAAAAGAAAAATACTTAAGTAGATTTGGAGCAACATCCATCTTTCTGTAGTCCATTTGCATGTTCATCCACAATTTGTCACATGACAAACTATTTTTTTCTTAAATATTTTTTAATTTTTTCTTATTTGTGGTCTAGCTGCAAAAAAGGGTACAATTTAGGATACACTGAGAAAATAAATAAATAAATAAATAAATAAATAAATATATATATATATATATATTTTTTTTTTTGAAAAAGAAAATTAATTCATGTGGCAAATTGTGGTTGAACAATTAGATGAGATCTATAAAAATGAGTGCAGCCTATTAGTTAACATGAGATTCCATCTTAAAACTAATTAACAAAGTTTCAATATGTATACATCTATATCGATGTAATGTCTAAAAAAAATTTAATTAATAAATAGACATTTTAGGCTTTTCAAACAAGTTAACATGCTTATTATTAATGTTGTATTTATATTATCATGAAAACTAAATACATGAAGATAAATTTAATTATATATCATCTAACATTATTAAACTATATCGTTAATAAAATTATATTAACGATGGTAATTACGGTATTAATAATCACTAAGTAGTACATGCTTTTTCGCCCTTCGATGAATTTTAACTCTTTAAATGGTCGAGGTGCCCAATAACCAATTTGCTTTTATTTTTTATTTTCTAAAAACATAAGGTGGTTATATTAACCATTATGTTTTCAATTTTTTTGTTTCTTGAAAATATTCTTTTTCTACTAAATCTATTAAAGAGTTGACATAATATTAAATTTACGTTGATTATTTTGACTCAAACTTTTAGGAAAATCAATTATTGACGTTTCTGTATATCAAAAACTTTTTCTTAACTTTCCCTAATTTGTTTTTTCCTCTAAAATTTCTCTCCCCTAGATAACAGTTTCTCTCTAAAATTTTTATCTTTCCACTTGTATTTCTTGCTCTTTTATAATTCTCTCTCATACTTTTATCTTAAGGTCTTGTTTAATAATTATTTAAGTTTCATTTAGTAAATCTTTTGTTTTTAATCTTCTGTTTATTGAAATTTATTTTTGTTTTCTCCTACACTTCATAATACGATTTTCAAATTTCTAATAGAAACACTTGAGTTCTTAGTCCAATTTTAAAAACAAATACATATTTTCAAGAACTACTATTTTTTATTTTTTAAAATTTGGTTTGATTTTTAAAAATATTTGTAGAAAGTGAATAACAAAACAATGAAACCTAGAAGTGGAAGTAATATTCATAAAAACAATGTTTGTTTTCTTACAATTTTTTTATTGTTGTTTTTATTTATTCTAACTAAACACTTTTATGGTTAGCTAGATTCCAAAAATAAAAACAAGTTTTAAATATTATTTTAAAAAAACTTGCTTTTGTAATTTTAAAAAATTTACCTGATTTTTGAAAACACACCAAACAAGTGGTTAACAAAATAAGAAAATAAAAGCTGAACATAATGTATATGAACTTTAATTTCTAAAAATCAAATGTTTATCAAATGAAACTCTTCAATGTGACCCCAGGCATAGAATTTGGAACCTAATCACTCAGAAATTCCCTTGCAACCTAGCTACGTTTTCCTTGTTTTATCTTAAACTACTTCTAGAGTGAAAACTATCCTCACAAATCAATACGAATCTTTTCAATATGTTTTATCCTCACACACATGCGTCATACGAACATAAAATTTCTCCAAACTAAGCATGCTTATCTTTTGAGTTCCTATGATTAAGCTACACCTAAAAAGAAAGTGCACCTTATTGGTATAGATTGTAACTTTCAATTCTTTTAAGTCATTCCTAAACTATACTTTCACATCCTCAGCATCTCTCTCATTCAGATATGATATTGGTTCATGTCACACTCTACTCCAAATTACCTTTCTTGAACCTAGGACCGATTGTGATGACAATATAACTCAATAATGTTATTGAGCCTTTGATCAAATACTATAATTTTCGTCTTGAACTTGAAACTTAACTTAAATATGCTACTTACACATATCAACAACTATACTCTTATCTGAACTTTGTTTAACTACATGTCGTAGTAAACTAATGAGACGAATGGCGTTTTTTAATAAGCTAACTTATGTTGAAACTCAAGAGCAACTTGGTGAAACAATAATTATAAAAGGTTGAGCTAAAAAGCCTAATGAGTAGTGATAGTTTATAGAAAATTTGTTTGAGGAAATTATCATTATTTAAATAAAAATTAAGATGGTGTAAACTGATGTAAAACCTAAGCAATTAAAAAACTTGAGAGAGTTATCATACGGTGAAAATTCATAAACAATTCAACAATATTGAAATACTAGAAAATACATAGAAATCACTTTTGATAACTATAACATAAGGCGAAACAACCATAAATTCTATACCCAATTTATTGGCTTGTTGGTGTAAAATGACACTGTTACGCACGATAGACTAATTCTTTCCATGCATCCATGTAGGTCTGCATATATAGCACATACACACATCTTTGTGGTGCATCGAAAAACATAACCATAACATATTTACACCTTAAAAACACATTTCACGAGGTGTATCAGAAAATCACCATATCATTTGTATTATGAAAACACATTCTCGAGGTGTATTAGGTAATCACATGGGTACAAAATCAACTACATTAAAAATCACTTCCATTTAAATCTTATAACTTTTTAAACATACTAAAAATATGCTCTCTCGTCATTTTGAAACCATTTAAAATAAAACAAACATTCTTAACCATATGACTTCAACTACAACATAACATTATTCAATGTGTTACTTAAAATCACTTAGCAATTCTTCTAAAACCCCTACATAATTATGAAATTAAAAAAAAAAAAAAAAAAAACTCCATAATATTGAACTAATAATAAAAAAATTCATAAATAAAGGACTCATTATCCTACAGGAAAGATGTTTTCAGATTATAAATTGTTCAAATCTCTGCTTGACCTAGGATAAATTTAATCAATATGCGAGTGTTTATCCAATTTAACCTCCAATTTAAATTTAAGTAAAGTAACACTTGGAATAGTATAAAATCTTAATTTCCTTAACTCTCCAATATGAACAAGTTTTTTACCTTGAAGGTAGAAGAAACCCAATTTGATATTTTATGTTGATAGTTGATCTAAGAGATTATTACAATATTCCTTTGATCATAGATGAAGATTGTCAAGAACTAGATGATGGAGAAGATGAAAATAGAGGAGTTTAATTTTTTTTTTATTTTTTATCTATCGTTTATGTTACGTAATCTCTTTTTAACTTCATAGTATATGATATCTCTTATTTCTTAAACTAATACTCAATTTTTATTATGTTATTTATCTATCTTGCTTTTTCCAACAACTTTATTATTTGTATAAAGGATGAAAAAAGTAAGAAGCAGATTCAACAACAATAATGATATAGATAGTAACGAGGATAATAGATCGCATCTTCATCTAACCAAATAGATAAAGATCAACATGTTCAACAAAATTTAAATCAAAAGCTGGTTTAGAAGCTTCATCATCATTTACGGGAGAAATTGGATCAACTACTAGTCATGAAAAATTTCTTAATAGAGGTAACATGTTTTATAATATATATATTATTTATGTTTGATTTGTTAGTAACTTAATTTTTTCTTCCTTTTTACCTTAGATTCTTCTTTTAGAGTAAGAAAAGTAGGTGGTCCCACACGTAATCTCAAACAAGTTAAACTACCTCATGGTATTAGATTTGAAGTATCATGGAGGAAGAAACGGACTGTTAGAGATAATGCTGATATCTATAAAAGCCAATGCACTATCTTAGCTAGACAAGTCAACTTTACTCCTTTACAAGTAAAAAGTTGGAGAGATATTGATACAACAATAAAAAGAAAACTATTTGAGCTTACATTGGTATGCGAAAAAATAATAGTTTTTTTCTTTAATTTACTTCCTACGTAATTAGATTACAATACCATTTTCTTTGCAGGAACGATCTAAAGTTGAAGGTCATGAGGCTTCGGTATTGCTTCAAATTCATCAATCTTATAATAATTGGAGAGACAGTTTAAAGAAAACATGGTTGTACAAATATGATACACTTGCATAATCTTTAATAAATATTCCACTAGAAATTACAAAAAATATGCAAAATATCTTTCAAAGTTGTGGAAGTCAACTGAATATCAGGTTATATTCTAATATATTTTTCATGTACATAAAATAAAAAGTTGTGCTTATTGATTTATTTTTTATTGATTCTCATACTCTACATTTGAAATACAGAATATGTATGAATGAAACTAAAAGAACCAATATAAATTGAATATATATCATACATGTGGTTCACAAAATATACAACAAAGAGTTGAAAAAGAGGTAAATAAATGAAAAATTACATAAGCTTCTTTTAATCTTGTCATATTATCTAATATATAATATTTTTTTTCACATAAATAGGTTCGATTCACTAATGAAGAACCGAGTCGAATTAGAATTCGGGAGCTAACTCACTTGAGCAATAATAGATTGACTCTGAATGAAACTACACAAGAGAAAATGGTAAGTACAAAAGAATGGATAGATATGATATTATTGGTCAAAGTTTGAGTAATGATCATTAATTTATCATCTCTATTGCTTTGTTCTAGAATTGATTGATTGAAAGAAGTTTCCTAAATTTGTGTTCGGATTTGAACTTGGATAGAATTTATGTAGTGTATAAATGTTAGGTTTGGTTTAGAATCATCCAATTTGGAAATACCTAACCATACTTAGTTGCTGCTGTGATGCGATAACGAGAAGCATATAACACATTAGCTTTTAGTGCTTTTTCTAAGTTTTTGTAAGTAAATTCTTTTTTGATCTTCTTCTTTTTCTTGTTTTTAACATGTTAATTAGAAAACATTTGAATTGAAATAGAGAATACTACAAATTGGATCGAATGATGGTCTATTTCTTGCCCAATTATATTATATAACACAATTACATATTTTACAATCAAGAGTTGTGTTAAAGTTAATATATTATGTTAAGCCATCAATATTTATTTTGTTGTAATTGATTGCGAATTGTTGTATTAATTTGAATGATAGAGTAATTTCGATGATAAATGACATGGGATGCCTTGATGTTGCTAGATGATGTATAGATTTTCATGAAGTGATATGTGTTTGTTATGTATTTATTGTAAACATTTGAATTTATATGTGTTAGTTTTGAATTATAATATGTGAATTTGTATTTGTAGTCGAAACTTAAATCATATGCTTATCAAGTGATCGGTGGTATACTTGACATGAATGAGGATGAAATTTACATATGAGTATTTGGATCGAAGAAACACGGATGTGTTCGTGGTTATGGAGTAGATGTTACTCCTTTTGAGTTATTTGGATCATCGTCTACTATACACAATCTTAAGTGTCCCCTTGATAAGTCCAAACAACGCTTCAAGAATCTGGACGACAAAGAAAAGAATCTGAACAACAAAGAGACGTTGAGGTAGACGCACTTAGGTGTCAAATAAACGAATTAGAAAATTGTTTTGAGGATAAATTTAAAAAAAAATGATGGCAGAGATGTGTAAAAATTTTGTTTCTAGTTGTTCTATTGTAATTTGATGTTATAAAATTTCTATAGTCTTTTGGTGAACTTTTGTGACATAAATTTACTTCCATCCATGTCATTGTCTATTTTTTCTTTTCTATTCTTATACTTTGTAATTCATGGTACTACAGGTAGATGAGTTAGTAAAATCAACCTTCCGAGGTTTGTCAATAAATGTGCTAAAAGGTTTTGTAAGAGAATCTTCGAAAGATATATAATTGTTCATAAATAAGTTCTTATGAAGGTTTTAAAATTTTTGAAAACAACATGATAAGTCTTTAAAAATAATGAAAACATTCAAAAAAGACCACTTGATAATAAATAATTATCGATAAATAATTTGACAATTATCGAAGATATATCTTTTGAAAAATAATAATTTTCAAAGGTTAATCAACCTTTTAAAAATAATACTTTTTGAAGGTTAGTAAACCTTTGAAAAAGTTTTTTCGATGGGATCTATTTTCAACACTTTTCAAAGGTTGAGATAACATTTGAAAAAAGATGTATTGAAAATCTATTAAATATGTTTTTTTGGAATGTTTTGACCTTCGAAAAAGGTTAATTTTTTTTGTAGTGACACCCTTGTTGAAGCTAGATAATGCGAACAAATAGATGACCAATTTTTATGGTGAATATATAATTGTTTATTTGAGGATGGATTGTTGGGAATACAAATTAAAATTTTATATTGGTTAGATTAGAGAAATTATGGCTATATAAGCTAGAGACAACGTTTCCAATTAATACATAAAGCCTTTTAAGTGATTTTTTTTTAAAAAAAAAATCATGAGAACCTATTATGAAATTGGACAATATCATACAACTATGTGAAAGTTCTGCAATAATTTTCACATGCTCAATAAACAAGTTGTGAAGTGAATAGCTCTTGAAAATATAATAAGTCCCATTTATATGACCCAACTAGATAAGATATTAAAGATGGTACCAATTTTTCACATTTCTTATCTATTAATACATAAAGCTTGAGGAGTGGAGACTATATGGCTGTTTATTTGAGGAGTGGATTATTGAAAATACAAATAAAGTATCACATTGACTCGATTAGGTTAATTAGGACTATATAAGTAAGAGACAATATTTTTTATTAATACATAAAGCTTTTAAGTGATTTCAATTAAAAAAATAATCATAAGAATCCATAATGAAATTGGATATTATCATACGACTGTGTGAAGATCTTACAATAATATTCACATGCTAAATGAATCAGTTGTATAATGAGTACGTCTTGAAAATGTCATGTCCCATTTATATGGACCTAACTAATATATGCAATTATCAAATGCTATTAGGCCCAATATATGTTCATTATATAAACATTCACGGCAAAAAAAAAAAAAAAAAAAACACGTGGATATTAAGAAAGATGAATTATTGTTTTCGACTTATACATTCGCCAAAATTAAAGCTAAAGTTAAGGATATGAAAAAAGTTGGACTAAAAACCTAAATAAGGGTCCTCTTGCAAATAATTGAATGAATGTATTTTTGAGTGCATATCAATTATTATTATTATCCACTTTAGCTTAATGGTGTACAATAACTTATAAAAAGTTGAAAGTTTCCAATTATATATGTTACAGTAATAAAAATTAAGGACACTTGCAAATATAGCAATCAAGCCTAACTTATTCACAGATATAATATAATGTAAAAAATACAAATATGATAAAATTTAGATAGTATATCAGTTATAAATCATATCGCTGGTAGGAGTCTATCATTGTTGATCATATCACTAGTAAGAATCTATTAACGAAAGAAGTCTATCATTGATAGACTTCGTTATATTTCCAATTTTTTAAAAATGGTGTTATATACTTTTTGTTATTATCCCTAAAAATACTATCCATGCCAATTATCCTCAAAAATTATTTTTAATATTCTAACATGTCTTCAATCAAATTATAACCATCCTTTTACTTTAAGGATATACTTGGTATTTTATTTTTTGCTAATATAGACTTTGATGGATAAATATTTAGTTTTTTATTTAAAATTTTTAAAAGTAAGATAATTAACAATACTTTCATTTATGAATTATTTTGTTGTGTTATTTGGTAGGACTATACTTGTAATTGGCTAATAAAGCTATTTTCTTTCCTTCACTAATTTAATGCACAACTATTTTCTTCTATTTTAAGAGGTAGTATTGATACACTTTTAATACTGGTATGGATCCCAAATGTTGTTTGATGAATATGGGAAGAAGATACATGTTGTGGTTTGGACATTAGGTAAAAAAAATGTAATAGAAGAAAAATAAAATAATGAATAAATATCCATATATAATAATTTACAAATTTGAGTATTTATAATACAAGTTAAGGCATATTAAATAATAAGAGTAATTAATTAAGATAAATGATGTTATTATAGGAAATTCAAATAATATAAGATAATTTTAAAATTTTAAAATTTCACTACATGTCCCAATAAACTGATGAGACAGGTGACAATTTTTAATAAGCTAATTCATGTTGAAACTCAAGAGTAACTTGGTGTAAAAATAATTCTAAAAGGTTGTGTTAAAAAGCCTAATGAGTAGTGATAGTTCATAGAAAATTAATTTGAGGAAATTATTATTATTTAAATAAAAACAAAAGTTCTGTAAACTAAAGTAGAACATGAGCCATTAAAAAACTTGAGAGAGTTACCATATGGTGAAAATTCATAAACCATTCAACATTATTCAAATATGGAGTGTTTGGAATACGGAGTAAAATTATGATGTCCGGAGTTAATATGTTGGAATTAAGAAGTTTGTATCTAAAGTACAGAGCTGTAAAATAAAATTTATAAATAAATGTGCTAATTTTAATAATGTTTTACTAGTGAATAAGAGACAAAGGTTCTGTTTGGATTGATTACAAAAAAAATATTTATCAAAATTGCCATTATTATTTAAATTCTTTTGATAAAAATGGTTTAAAATATACTTTGAAAATATTCAAAAGCTTTTGAGTAATTGTCAAACATTTTATTATTATTTTTTTTCAAAATTAAATACATAAAAAACTAAACCAAATATTCTCGAAGTATGGATCAACTTTGATTTTTTTTTTATTAGTTATTATTATTATTATTATTTTTTTTTAAGATGTGCAGTACCTCGTTTCTTATGAATTGTTGGTATAAAAAAAGCTACAAATTGGGCCATCTTAGGAAGCATTTAACCCACGTGACAAAATAACTATGAAAATATCCTAATTTTGTTCATCTGTATGGAAGTCCTCTGAGTTATGACCATGGTTGAAAATTTTAATGTTGAGCAGATAACTATTTAAAAAAAAAAAAAAAATTGAGCAATATTAAATCATTTTTTGTTCTTAACTTTTTTTTTTTCTTTTTGTATTTTCTCGAGTACAATAATGTGTTG
>NC_052360.1:69210442-69274137 GCF_009727055.1 Benincasa hispida | reverse complement strand
TTGGACTAAAGTGAAGGCTAGTGTAATGGCAACACGAGCTAGTTGTGACGTTCCTTTCTCCTACACTCAACGGGACAAACTCGTGAACGGGAAGTATGTTACTCACCGGTACCATGACGGTGTTTATAACGTCATAAATTCTTATAATTTTCACTTTGTTGCTGAAGAGGTTGAAGAGATTTGATCTATGTTTTCATCAGAGAGTACATGAAATAAGGTTGCTATAACCATTATTGTGTTCAGTAAAAAAGGACAAAAAGAAACGTAGAATTATTGGTGTTATGTGTTATTGAGTGCATTTTGCGAAGTTAAGAGTGTAAGAGAGATTCCATAATATTCCTTCCTTTCGTTTCTTATAGTGTAATGAGTTATGTTTTAATAAAAATGTGTTGTGTTCTACCTTTTTTTTTCGTAATGTTTATGAAGAGAATGTTCGGTTTTATATCTTCAAACTCGTGGTTTGTTAACAATGAAACTTATTTTGAAAATTCAATAAAGGTGTTATTGAATATATTTATTGCTTAATAGAAATCCAATAAACCTAAATAGTCCCTTAACCATTAGATGAGTACTTGAATTTTATGTGGAGACATAAAAGTGGATCAGATTCGAGTAAATAGTCAAAATGATCTATAGTATATGAATAAGATTGGTAACACCATTGGATGTGGCCTTAGTTGTTATAAGGAGTTGTGAATTGCTACAAACGAAGTGATCCTAATTCGTTCATGTTGGACATGAGGAGTGAGGGTTATTGGGATTGGTGTCCTAATTCTTCTGGAGTCTCGTTGTTTTGTAAAGATACATATTGTTTGATTAATAAAATAAATGTTATTTAATTCTAGCATTTATTCATATCCAATAAATAAAGTACCTTGGTTATCTTATGTCAACTTAAGCATGTATATGTGATATACAAGTGGATCATGCCTTAAGTGATAACCTAAATAGGTCTGTAGTATAAGGATTAAGGTGGGATACCTGATCCTGGTGACACTATGAATACAGTCCGCTTTGTAGAGGTTTGCAAGTGTTGTAAACTACTATAGATGGTAAATCCTAACCATTCATGTGGAGACGTGCGAGCGGGGGTGTCCTATACAAAGAGTTTATATAAGACTTGGACCACGAGATGATTAGACTCTGTATATAACGCTATTGAGACTAGAGACTTACATCTCACCTAAACGACTATAGGTGACACGACCTCAATCCTAAGTATTTTGGGAACTCCTGCCTTTGAGGGCGGTTTTTTGATTAGTATGGGTGAGAGTGGCCAGATTGCCCACTCAACATGCCTACCTTTGTTGGGGACTTGTCTGATCAGGGATCTGGGAACTTAATCCACAAGATGGAATTTACTCATTTCCCGAACTAGGGATAAGTAGAGAGATTGCTCCCTTAAAGGCTAATTCTGGAGTTTGAACATAGTGGCCACAACTTCTCTTTTGAAGAGAAGACTTATTCATAGTAGGATTATGACTTATGTTCATTAGAGGGATAAATGGTACTTAAGGAGTTAGATGTAACTATAGAGGCTGTCTCTTATACACATCTAGATGTGTATAAGAGACAGCTTAAGGAGTTAGATGTAACTATAGGGGCATAATGGCTATCGGTCCAGCTGCATTTACCAGCGATCTGTGAAGGGTTGTCGCACTGCTGATTGGCCGACCCTTTGGAATCTCACATCGAGAATACCAAGGTAGCCTTCTCGATGGTGTCATACTCAACTTGACACTGTCGAGGTTCTGTGGAGGCCGTTCGTGTTGCTGGAGAGTTCATGACCGAGGCGATTGCTGAGTTCGAGCACAAAGTGTTCATGTTGTGTTGCGGTCGTGTCGATCGTGCATTTGAGGTTGCTGTTGTTCGAGCATTCATGAGCCGTGGAGACGAGTCTAGTTCGTAGAGTTATGCCTTGTTCATTTGTAGTGTTCATGCTTTAATTTCTATATTAATTGTATAACTGCGTGTTTTATGAACGATTGTAATTTGTAATGTTCATTGATAGCAGGTAGAAATACAAGCTATTAGAGCCTTTTATTTAGAGTTATGAGGGCTAACAAGCAGAATATGCGGTGATAATACTAAGAAGTTATGTGAAAAGTGAGCTTACGTCGATCAGCACTGAAAATCTCTGCTAACCCAATTTTATGCGTTTTTCTACGTCAAAATGTCTATTTTCGTAGCTATCGCAGGAATCGATCGCATGCGTTGAATCCCAGACCATCGCAAAGTTGATCGCATGCATTCATCGCATGGATGTTGCAGCTATAGAGTAATAACCATAATAGAAGGTTGATCACAAGGTGGGTGGAATGCATTAGTACTTTGGGAGAAACAAGCATGAACGCATACCTTGGGAGTATAAAAAAGGTGGTCATTTCACCTACCGCGCCAAAAGTGGCAGTGATTCAGAGCGGGACCACCAATGCTGTCGGCGATTGAGTTCTATAAATAGAGCCTTAGAGCCTAAATTCAAGGCATCCGAGCTTCTGCCTTAAGGCAAATCCTCAGATCACAGATGAGAGCGTGAGCAAGACATTTTTTGAGAGTTCTTCATTCCTTCAACCCATTTCGAGTGACGATCGGAGCTTTGCTGGAGATAAAGCTCGAGAGAAACTACTCCAGCACCAATCCATGGCATAATCGATAGCCTTGACATGTATCTGATGGAAGCAAGAGATTGCCTACATCTAGCCCTCCACCTCTCTTCTTATCTCTGTATTGCATTACATTTTGGCTTAAGACATTAATATATTTTGTAACCAATGCATCTCTTTATTTCCTTCGACACTATCTACATTAACTTCTTCTTTATCATCCCTTACTTTCATTACGATGAACTAAGTAAAGATTACAAGCGTTATCGCATACTCAATCATGTGACATAGAGATATGAAATATGTAGCAAACTACCGAGAGGTGTGCATTGCGCGAGTATAGTGAGTTAATCCTCTTTGCTTAGTGTGAAGCTGTAGCAACACTTGTCTATAAGCTGATTAGCTATGACTAACTGCCCAGAAGGGTAAGTAGTGGAGCTTACTAAGTAAAGTAAGCAGTGTTCCTAGAGATAGGAATATTCTTATGCTAAATGCAACCATGCGTTATAGAGATATAAGCATATGGCTGGCCACCGAGAGGAGTGTGACGCATTAGTGTGGCGGGTTGGGATTACCTTTGTGACCAAGCTTAATGATGCGGTGAATTTATCCCCTCCATTCTATTTATTTTTTCATGCATCTTATTACGTGTTAACAGTTGCCGCATCTTTACCAATTCTCATAGTCATACTTCCAATTGATCAATCTATTTAGTTAGGAGTAGGAGTAACACATAGTCTTTTAACTTCCTATTTCTTTTATTCATCACATCAAATGCATTTCTTCGCAACATTTAGTTACAAGCCCTTGAGTTCGACCTCGGATCATCCCGAGAAACTTTTGTTCTCGTTATACTTGGTGAGAAAGCAAGAAAACTTGTGGCAGGAATGCATGGTCATTGATCCTTCTGCCTCTTCCTTCACCTTTGCTTTTTCTTTGGCCATTTTCGTAACATAGAAAATGAACATTTGTTGATGTTTCTCTACTTGCAATCCCAAACTCTCAATGCTCTTTGTTAACGACGCCAACTTCTCCTCTATAGTTGGCAATTTCTGTATTTCGACTTTGAATCCTAAGATCTCTTGTTCTAGTAATTCCAGTTTCTCTTCAAAACGTTTCTGAACCATGCTTGCCCAGGTGATTGCTCTGATATCAATTTGTTAGGAAACTGATTCTTAATAAGACTTAGATCACTGTAACAAGTCGACACAACAACTAAACGAATACTGAGTTCTTTATTAAACAATAAACGTCAAACAAGGCTAAACGATCACTTGCAGGTGTTACTTGATCGTTTATCAAATACTTAACGATTGTTTACAAGTTCAACACAATCGCTAAGTAATACTAAACGATCGCTTACAAAATACTCTGCAATCGATTACACAACTCCTACACGATCGCTTAAAAATTGTTACATGATCGCTTATAGATTACAACACAATCGCTTACCAACTACTACATGATCGCAGGGCTCTACTATACGATCGTTTAGAAGAACTAAACGATAATTGGCACACAATGATAGAGGCTACACGATGGTACGCCCAAACTTCCACTCTTGAGAGCTCACTATTCCAACTCCAAATATTCAAATCTTCCCTATCCTTTTTTTCCGTTTCTTTCTTCTTTTAAACCTCCACTTCTCCCAACAGAATTGGAAATCATTTTTAATCGATTCAACTACCTCTCTATTCTTTCTTTCTTGATACTGCCACATAATTGGAGGCCTATCAACATACTAATGTCGAATCCATGAAAACGTTGAAATATTGATGAAAATTTAATACTATAATTATTAATAGGGATGTATATTAATAGGAGATAACCTTTATCTTATGTTCCTTTGTTTTCCACCTACTTTAATTAGAAAGAATGAGAATTCTTGATATGCTGGTAGGATTTTTGCAAGAAAAGAATTTTTGTGTTGGATGGTTTCAAGCAAGATTCATATAGAATCAAGTTAAAATGGCTGTATATTAAAAAAATTGTTTAACATCGATTGCTTGTGAAAAATCCAGAGATAAATTTGATTTTTCAATAATTTTATGTTAAAATTGACTTGAACAAATCTCAATTGATAAAGACATTTTACGAGGTGTGGCATAAGCATATTTTCGTTTACCATAGGAGAGGAGAAATTTGAAATATAAAGTACTCTAATTTAGCTTCTAGACTTCATTCGTTAATTTCTATACGGTCGTAATAGTCGTGGAGATAATTACTTGTTTGAAAAATAAATAGAATAGAGATAACTACTGTATAATTTTGTTGAATTAGATAATTGAATAATTTTCTTTTGCATATTTTAAATAAGCTTCCAAACCTAAGGGAAATTAATATAAATTAAGATTTTTTAAAAAATTTTTTTTACATATATCTGAAGTTAAGGATCAAGTAAATAATTTAGACTAGAAACTAATGAAATTATTCGAAACGTGACAAAATTCTCTGGGATAGAGAAAGAGAGATTACGAGAGATATGTGGATGGTCACATGTCCCTAATAGGATCCGTTAATAATCATTTAATGTACATGCCTAAGTGACATAAAAAGGTGATAAAATGAGTTCAATGAGAAAGTTATAGTGATTTATGGCTAAGCTCTAAGTAATGAGTAGAGTAGGTAATCCCAAAAAGAATTAATAAAAGCTAACTTAACACAAGTGCACACTCTTGTTGAAGCTAGAGAAGGTGACCAAATAGATGACCAATTTTAGTGGTGAATATATGGTTGTTTATTTGAGGGGTGGATCGTTGGGAATATAAATTAAAATTTTATATTGGTTAGATTAGGGAAATTAGGGCTATATAAGCTAGAGACAATGTTTCCCAATAATACATAAACCCTTTTAAGTGATTTAAAAAAAAATAATCATGAGAACCTATTATGAAATTGGATAATGTCATAAAACTGTATGAAGGCCCTACAATAATTTTCACGTGCTCAATGAATCAGTTATGTAATGAATAGATCTTGAAAATGTAATAATGTCCCATTTATATGACCCCACTTAGATAGGATATCAAGGATGGTACTAATTTTTCGCATTTCTTATCTACTAATACATAAAGCTCGAGGAGTGGAGAATACATTGCCGTTTATTTGAGGAGTGGATTATTGAAAATACAAATTAAAGTTTCACATTGGCTCGATTAGGGAAATCAAGGCTAAGCAAGAGATAATGTTTTTCATTAATACAAAAAGCTTTTTAAATGATTTTAGTTAAAAAAACAATCATGAGAATCTATAATGAAATTGGACAATATCATACAACTGTGTGAAGATCTTACAATAATTCTCACATGCTAATTGAATCAGCTGTGTAATGAGTACGTCTTGAAAATGTCACGTCCCATTTATATGGGCTCAACTAGATAGGATATTAAGGATCGTACCAATTATTTTTTGCATTTTTTATCCATATCTATTATTAACATCATGTGATGGTTAAATAATTGTGAATTTTAAATATATGAAAGCATCTCAACATTTTCTCTCATCTTGAATTATCACTTTTAACTGACATGTAGGATTATCAAATAGTATTAGGCCCACATATACGTTTATCATATTAACATTCAAGACAAAAAAAAATACTTGGATAATGTGTTGATGAATTATTGTTTTCGACTTATACATTTGCCAAAAAAGTAATTTAACCTTTAGTGAGTTCTATAAAAATTAAAGCTAAAGTTAAAGTCATGAAAAAAAGTTGGCCTAAAAAACTAAATAAGGTGGTCCTCTTACAAATAATTGAATGTATTTTCAAGTGCATATCAATTATTGTTATCTATTTTAGCTTAACTTTGTACAATAATTTATACTTTTAAAAAATTGAAAATTTTCAATTACAAATGTTCCACTCATGAAAATTAGAGACAGTTGCAAGTATACCAATCAGACATAATTTATTAATAGATATAATAAAATGTAAAAAAAATAAAATAAAAATATGATAAAATTTAGATGGTATATAAGTGATAGACCATATCGTTAGTAGGAGTTTATCATTGTTGATCATATCGTTGGTAAGAGTCTATCAATGATAGAAGCCTATCGTCGTTGATAGACTTAATTATACTAGCAATTTTTTTAAAATGGTGTTATACACTTTTTGTTATTATCCCTAAAAATGCTATCCATGGCAATTATCCTTAAAATTATTTTTAATATTCCAACATGTCTTCAATCAAATTATAACCACCCTTTTACTTTATGGATATATTTGGTATTTTTTTTCTTACTATACTTGTAATTAGCTAATAAAGCTATTTTCTTTCCTCCATTGATTTAATTGCACAACTATTTTCTTCTATTTTAAGAGTTAATGTTGATACACTTTTAATGCTGGTATTGATCCCTTTGATGAATATGAGAAGAAGATAAATGTTGCCGTTTGGACATTAGGTAAAAAAAAAGTAATAGAAGAAAAATAAAATAATGAATAAATATCCATATATTATAATTAAAAAATGAGTATTTATAATACAAATTAAGGTACATTAAATAATACGAGTAGTTAATTAAGTTAAATGATGTTATTGTAGGAAATTATGATTTATTTTGTATGAAGTTAAATTAAGATGGTTTTCTAAAACAGAAAAACAAAGAAATATTCTAACTTTAATTTTTTTTTCTTTATTTATTCTCAAGATATACACACTCCACTAAAAATATATATTTTCAATCTTTAAATACGGATAGACACCCAAGAATTGAAGATATCTAGAATATAAGGCATTGAAAGAATCACAAGGTTTGTGAGAGAAGATGAGTTCAATCCCTAGAAATTTCGCCCTTAAATCTATTTCCAACAATTTATTTCTTCGTTATGTTCCAGAAAAAAATGAATTAAATGGATTTCTCCAATTCTCTAGCGAAGAAGTGGTGAGTCCATACACAAAGTTTGAGATCGAAAAATCCAACATTGGGAAGGGATATGTCCACATTAGATGCTGTTACAACAACAAATATTGGGTTCTTCAATCTCAATCTTCTCATTACATTGTTGCCACTGCCAAAGAAAGAGAGGAAGATCAATCAAAATATTCTTGCACCTTATTCAAGCCACTTTATGACGACAACAACGACAATAAACACAATACATTCCGCTTTCAGCACGTCTACCTCAACCTCAACGTACACTTGAAAGAAGCTGACGGATCGCAGTATCAAGGTTGCTTAGAGGTGAAAGCATCAAAAGATGGCCCAAATCTCGATCGAGAAGCCGAATTCTCGACCTTCATCAATTGGGATACATTGTTTATACTTCCTAAATACGTCGCCTTCAAACAGAATCACTACCTTCGACCAAGGCATCATGGAGGAACCAAGTCCGTTTTTTTGGAATTCAAAAGCTCAGATCCAGCAGATCCAGGAGTGAGAAATGAGGTGATATCGACACCAGATGGTCACGTCCGTATAAAAAATGTTCCTTATGGGAAGTTTTGGATTCGAGATCCCGAAAAAAATTGGATTGTATTGGACGATAATCCGTCAACTGCTAAGGATGATCCAAGAACATTGTTTTGGCCTGTCAAACTTGAGAACAATGTGGTGGCCCTTCGTAATGCTTCCAATAATTGCTTTTGCAAGAGGCTGAGTGAAAGCTTTAGCCCCTTTGATAATAGTCTCAATGCTGCTCTTGATTACATTACTAGTGAAGCAAATTTGGAAGTAACTGAGCTTGTTCTTTCACGTAATATTTATAATGTCTTATTCCACCTTTCTGATGCTAGGACTTTTAATGAGAGACCCATTTCGTTGACAAGCACTGTTGTTGAGAACAACAATTCTGAAGCTCAAAAATTCAGCATCAAACTCTCTTATGAAGATACTACCACCTCTACGTGGGCTGCCAACGTGAATGGTACGTTTGGTGTCAAGATGACGATCGACACTGGAGTTCCGAAAGTTTCCGAAGGAAAGGTTGAAATTGAAGCTGAGATATCTGAGGATTACACATGGGGAAAAACAGAACAAATGAAATGTCTATCTGAGGTTGTCCATGAGGTTACTGTGCCTGCTTGGACTAAAGTAAAGGCTAGTGTAATGGCAACACGAGCTAGTTGTGACGTTCCTTTCTCCTACACTCAACGAGACAAACTCGTGAACGGGAAGTATATTACTCACCGATACCATGACGGTGTCTATAACGTCATAAATTCCTATAATTTTCACTTTGTCGCAGAAGAGGTTGAAGAGATTTGATCTATGTTTTCATCAGAGAGTACATGAAATAAGGTTTCTATAACCATTATTGTGTTCAGTAAAAAAGGAAAAAAAGAAACGTAGAATTATTGGTGTTATGTGTTATTGAGTGCATTTTGCGGAGTTAAGAGTGTATGAGAGATTCCATAATATTCCTTTCTTTCGTTTTTTATGGTGTAATGAGTTATGTTTTAATAAAAATGTGTTGTGTTCTACCTTTTTTTTCCGTAATGTTTATGAAGAGAATATTTTGTTTTATGTCTTAAAACTCGTGGTTTGTTAACAATGGAACTTATTCTGAAAATTTAATAAAGGTGTTATTGAATATATTTATTACTTAATAGAAATCCAATAAACCTAAAAATTTTCTTGACCATTAGATGAGTACTTGAAAGTGTTGTAAACTACTACAGATGGTAGATTCTAACCATTCATGTGGAGACGTGCAAGTGGGGGTGTCCTATACAAAGAGTTTGTATAAGACCTGAACCACGAGATGATTAGACTCTGTATATAACGCTGTTGATACTAAAAACTTACATCTCACCTAAACGACCATAGGTGACACGACCTCAATCCTGAGTGTTTTGGGAACTCCTACCTTTGAGGGCAATCCTTTGATTAGTATGGATGAGAGTGACCAGATTGCCAACTCAACATGCCTACCTTTTTTGGGGACTTGTCTAATGTAGGAGCTGGGAACTCAATCCACAAGATGAAATTCACTCATTTCCCAAAGTAGGGATAAGTAGAGAGATTGCTTTCTTAAGGGCTGATTTCGGGGCTTGAACATAGTGGTCACAATTGTTTTTTGAAAGAGAAGACTCAGGACTATGACTTATGTTCATTAGAGGGATAAGTGGTACTTTATTATTTTTTTTCCAAAATGATTTATTTTCAAAATTAAATACTTAAAAAATTAAACAAAACATTCTTGAAGTCCGGATTTATTTATTTATTATTTTTTTTATTTTTATTTTTTTTTTAATGTGGAGCACCTCGTTTCTTATGGTACGTGCTTTATCTTATCTTTTTTATGAATTGTTGGTATCAAAAAAGCTACAAGTTGGGCCATCATATGAACCAATTAACCCACGTGACAGAAATAACTATTAAAATATCCTAATTTTGTTCATCTGTATGAAAGTTTTATGAGTTTTGATTATAGTTGAAAATTTTAATGTTGAGCATATAACTATTTTTTTTAATAAAAAATTAGCAATATTAAATCAGTTTTTGTTCTTAACTTTTTTTTTTTTCTTTTTGTATTTTCTGGATTACAACAATGGGTTGAGTGAAAGATTTGAATCTCTAACATCTTGAGAGATAATTCATACTTTATGGCAACTAAACTTTATTTATGTAAAATCTATATAAATTTATCTATACATGGGAAGATTAAAAAAAAAAAGAAAACTCAATTTATAGCTCTAAACTTTGTTGTATTAATTGAAACATTGAACTAATAATTATATTAATTTAAATTTTAAACTTTTGTAAGTGCGTCGGTTTACAGATTTCATTATCTTATGAAGAGGTTAAGGTTAAAAAAGAAAAATACTTCAGTATATTTTGAGCATCATCCATCTTTCTATAGTCTATTTGCACGTTCATCCACAATTTGCCACATGACAAACTATTTTTTTCTTAAATATTTTTTAGTTTTTTCTTATTTGTCATCTAGCTGCAAAAAAATGGTACAATTTAGGATACATCTAAGTATTGCTTGTTGGAATATCTAAGAAAATAAATAGACATATATATATATATATATATTTATTTATTTAAAAAAAATTTAATTCACGTGGCAAATTATTGTTGAACAATTAGATGAGATCTTACAAAAATGAGTGCAATCTATTAGTTAACGTGAGATTCCATCTTAAAATCAATTAACAAGGTTTCAATATTATATCTATATCGATATAATGTCTAAAAAATATTTTAAATTAATAAATAGATATTTTAGGCTTTTCAAACAAGTTAACATGCTTATTATTTATGTTGTATTTATATTACCATAAAAACTAAATAGATGAAGATAAATTTAATTATATATCATCTAACATTATTAGACTATATTGTTAATAAAATTCTATTAACGATGGTAATTGACTAAAATTGTTGTTCTTTATATGCATACACTTTGCTGATAGATGAATGATACAAGTTCATGTCCTCGGCAACTACGCCATAAACTTGATGACTAAAATTGTTGTTCTTTATATGCATGCACTTTGTGATAGATGAATGATACAATTTCATGTCCCCGGCAACTGCGCCATAAACTTTATGACTAAAATTGTTGTTCTTTATATGCATGCACTTTGATGATAGATGAATGATACAATTTCATGTCCCCGGCAACGGCGCCATAAACTTGATGACTAAAATTGTTGTTCTTTATATGCATGCACATTGATGATAGATGAATAATACAAGTTCATGTCCCCGGCAATGGCGCCATAAACTTGTAATATGAAATTTGTATCTCTATCTTTATCTATTGCGTTGCTTATTATGTGCTAATGAATGAATATGATGAATGATGATCTATGCGCTCAAGTGCTTTGCGATAAAGATATTATTGCGATACTACTTCTAAGTATATGTGTTGATGATAAAATGCTTCGTAGTATGCAATATTGTAGTGCGTGTCACAAGTTTCCTTGCACTGGAACCAAGTATAATTCCAACACAAGTTCCTTAGAATGACCTGAGATTGAACACGGGGATTGTTGTTGTTTAGATGCGATACTAATGTGGTATATGAGACTGGTTATCATAAAGAATAAACAATTTGGTTTATGCGGCAATATAAATTGCGCTGAAAGTAAAATTGCATTGTAAATAAAATGCATTGATAGAATAAATGTCTAAACTACTATGATATAGGGTGAGGACACTATGAAGTTGTACAAAAGAATCTAATGAATGCGATGACAAGTCTTGTGAATGAAGCAGAAAGAGAATGAGTAGAGAGAAAGGACATTGCAAGTTCGTCAATCTCGTTAAGGACGCAACTAAGGTTCCACTTTCTTTTGGCTTACACCTTTCAGTGATCGGCCGCGTTTCCATACGTCTATGGTGAAACAGAGATGAACGTAATGAACGCAAGGTTGTTTCCATCTCTAGAAATACTTCTCGCTTTAGTGAACGCATTCTTCCAACCTTCTCTCGATAGGCGAAATAACATCTTCACTTTTGCTCTCACAGGTGAAGATGCCGTCGAACATGCTTTAGCTAAACTTAGCCGATTACCTTAACAAGATTAACTCACTCGCTTAATTCTTCCTCTTTACCCAGGGGATTAAGAACACATGATGGATAAATGAATAATAAATGTATGGAAAGGAACAGAGAGATGATAATGATGATGATAATAACATTTAAATCTAAAGATCAACGTTTGATACATGATTTGTGAATGAAAGATTAAAGAAGATGAACACAATAGATGAATGAAAGAATAGAAACAAATACGGAAAGAGTGTCAATGTCTTGACACAGATCCAGATCGGAGACATTGTGCTTGCCGGCGTGTGGATGAGATGGAGTGGAAAGCTTCCCTCTCAGGCTTGTTTTCCCGGTAGAAGTGACCTCTTGCACAGAGCTTCTGCTTCAGGAATGGGAAGAATTTCTTGCTCAGAGACTCACCTTTCAGCCTTGTCTCATCGTTCTCTTGGATTTTCTTGCAATGAATTCAAGGAAGCTGTTTACAGACAAGACCTTGGCTCTTTGAATTAGTGGTCCCACTGTGTAAATCCTGATAACTCCTGCCATGGCATAATGGAAAATTCCTCTCTGCTCCATGATCAATTTGTCAGAATCGTACAATAGAAAAGCTGTACACTTGTTAGAATCGCCGCGAATGCGTTGCTCTTCACATCTTCGATCGATCGCCGCATGCAGTGTAGTTGTTTTGATTACTGAGTGCGGTGGAAATGCATTGATCACTAGAATCCATAATCGATCGTCGCATGCGCTTCCATTGCGTTGATCTTCCTTCGTTCTTGAGCGATTGGCGCATGCGGAGTAGATGCATTGTACATTTTTTCCTCGAGCAATTAATGCATGCGGTGACCTATTTCCTACAAAACAAAGACTTGGACATTCCATTTCGCCATCGTAATGGGGTTAGTGGGTGTGTTCACGATACTTTATAATTTTCGTATTTCTCAGCCAATTCTTATACTATCGACGCAACTTTTCTTTCTTTTTACTACATAATCTAAATAAAACAGCATAAATAACTTGTATTTCTAGAAGTTATCAATAATTACCATATTAATAATCACTAAGTCGTACATGCTTTTTCACTCATCGATGAATTTTAACTCTTTAAATGGTCGAGGTGTCCAATAACCAATTTGCTTTTATTTTTTATTTTCTAAAAACATAAGGTTGTTACATTATTAACCCATTATGTTTTCATTTTTTTTGTTTCTCGAAAGTATTCTTTTTCTACTAAATCCATTAAAGAGTTGACATAATATTAAATTTACGTTGATTATTTTGACTTAAACTTTTAGGAAAATCAATTATTAACGTTTATGTATATCCAAAACTTTTTTTTTTTTAACTTTCCCTAATTTGATTTTTCCCTCTAAAATTTCTTTCTCCTCTCTAACATTTTTATCTTTCCACTTGTATTTCTTGCTCTATTAAAATTCTCTCTCTCACTTTTATCTTAAGGTCTCGTTTGATGATTATTTAAGCTTCATGATAACTTGTAGAAATCCAAGTTATTGTGACTCAATAAAATCTCATCATTTTTAGAGAATGTTTATTGCTAAAATACTGCGGTGATAATGCATGATATTGCAGGATTTCAACAAATATTCTAAGTGTCGCAGGCAATGTCAAACGCATGGGCATGCGTCGGAGGGATTCAACGCAAGGAAGATTCATTGATTCAGGCTGTTTGTGTCAAATCACCACTTGCAAGCATGTGCATCTGAAGCTGGCGGCGTCTGAAAAACATCTGAGTATCAGACGTCTGACTAGGATATGGAATTTAATGCTGCCTATCATCAAGTTGGAGAAGATCGACGCTTATAAATAGAAGAAGTCCCACCAGATGAAGGGATCTTTTTTAGCTCATTGTATAGCTCTGAAATTTTGAGACCTTAGGCTTGTGCTGTGGTGATGAGAAAAACACAAGAGGGAAGAGAATCACTACCACCGCCGATCAAGAAACGAAGAAAGCTGAGCTTGAGAGATAAATTTATTCCAATTCTTCCACAAGTTGTTGTACACGAATTAGAATTAAGCCAAAGAGGACAAGAGATTATACTCTACGGCTTGACGCCTTTCATTTCATCTTATCGTTTTCGTCATCTCATTTGATTGAGTATTGGTTTTGTAAAGACAACCAGTTCCTTTATAAATTCACATATTTGATCTATCTCACTTCGCCATTGTTTATTTCTTGTTTTATGTTAGATGCATCTGTAACTTTATGCAAAATCCAATTCTAAATGCTTAAGCCAACTAAATCACTTGGTAAAAGCAGCTTTAGCTTAAATTATTCGAGAGAATAAGCAGCCAGCATTAAGTTAGAAACGCTTAGTACATTTAAAGATAGACGCACTGGCATTTTATTGCATCCTGTGACTGATGCATACATCCTAGAGATAGGTATTGTATGACATTTGCATTGAGAAGTGCCGAATAGAAGTCTAATGCATAAACAAAGATAAACAAGTCATTTCATCCACATTATATTCTTGTTTGTGTACATCTAACTTAGATCGACGCATATCTCCTGCATCAAACTCCATTTTCACATGATCCCTTATTCTCTACTTGACCATTTTTTATCTTCTTGCATGCACACAACAGCTTAGTGTAAATAACTCATTTCTACATTCACTTAGGATATTTCTACAATAGTTATAATGCAAGGTCTGCGTTAGCTTTAATTTGAATCCCTGAGTTCGACCCTGGATTTACCAGGAATCTGAGTTGGATTTATTCTTGGATCTGAGTTAGGAAAACATGAACGCCTATAGAGGAGTGTCATGCGTCCTGTTGCACATCACTAACGCATCACAAATGCATCAATGCATCATCCATATTTACACTTATTTTTCCAATTACTTTGTACAATGCACTCTTAAGCTTGCATCACGAATTCAACGAATAAGTTTTTGGTGCCGTTTCCGGGGATTCAGCAACAAAACTAACCAGAAATTTTGCTTGTATCTTTTAAAGGAAAACTATAGCTGAGGGAGTATTACGAGCTAAGCCGAAGCTTGTAAACGTTTATGAGCAGGGAAAACACTCCAAAGCTTATATACAACCCCGAAGTTGAAAGGACCATTCGACGAAGAAATCGATCTAATTGTCGCTGTAGGTTAAGGCAACAACTACTCAGACAATAAACCAGGCAACAACAAATTGCAGACGAACAAGCGAATCAGAACTTAGCTCAACAGCTAGCCCACACCTGTCTCTTATACACATCTAGATGTGTATAAGAGACAGCCCATATTCTTTGCATGACGACGCAAAGCAATGGTAAGTTCTTTGGAGCCTGGGGAGATCACGACCTGGGAAAAGTTGGTGGAGAATTTCATGCAAAAACACTTTCCACCCACCACAAATGCAAGGAGGCGGAGAGAGATCATGAACTTCGAGCATGAAGAATTTGAAACCTTGAGTGCCGCATGGGAACTTTGATAATTTAGAAATACAAGTTATTTATGCTGCCTTATTCAAATATTGTGGACAAAAGAGAGAAAATATGTGTCGATTGTATTAAAATTAGCTTACAACCACTAAAACCATTAAGATGGTAGAAAAGGATATTTCAAGTCTGTTTTACAGGAAACCAAGTCACCGCTTACGATCAAGACTCAGAGAGAAACTGAACAACGTATCTCCGTCGCATTGCACCCGTCAAATCAATACTGAAGAGACGATCAAGCAATGACGGTGCAATGCGACAATCGATCCAGAGCTGAACTTCAATCGCGTGCAGTAATAAAAACAATACTGCATGCGGACATACGATTGAAAGATGCAAATGAGCAACGAAAACGCGGAGGATTGTGACATGTGTATAACTAACCGTTGTGCAAATTCGACGGACTGATTACATAACAGAAGGAATATTTATTCCACCATTTTCGAACTTTCCATAACAATGAAGTGGGGACCACAAGTCAGAGAATCAAAGCCTTCAGCCTATAAATACCCTCAAAGAATTCACTGAAAAATATACTTGATATGGGGGATAATTGATACGAGGCTATTGAGAGAGAGCTGATCTGAGTGCTGATCGGAGGAAATCCGGGAAGAGAAGAGACAAGGCCGAGAGGTGAGTCTCAGTGCAATTCTGCCAAATCCCCATCGATAAGCTCTGTACTTAGATCCCTTCTATCGGTTGAGCAAGCCTGAGAGAGAAGCTCATCCTTCCATTCACTCCATCGACACCGGCAAGTGATTCTCCATTCCAGATCTGTGCCAAGACGTTGGCACTTATTTGTATTTGTTTCTAACTCGCATTCATTGATTGTATTTCATTTTCTTAATCTCTTCATTCACAACCATGTATCAATGCTAAATATTATTATTGAATGTCTTGATAATTTCCATTTCCACTTCTCTGTCTATTTCCATTCCTCCATAAATCATTTTCTCCATGATGTTTTCTTAATCCCTTAGTGGTTAATATGAATTAAACAAGTAACTTAATTTGTGCTAAAGAAATAAAGATTTTTAGCTAAAGCATGCTAGATGGCATCTTCACTTGTAAGAGCAGAAGTGAAGATGCCATTCTGATCTATCGAGAGAAGGTTAGAAGAATGCGTTAACTAATGCGAGAAGTACTTCCAGAGATGGAAGTAACCTTGGGTTCTTTACGTTTGTCCCTATTTCACCACAGAGATGTGGGAACGCGGCCGATCACCGAGAGGTGTAAGCCAAGAGAAAAGCGGGACCATACTTATTCCTTTAACATAATTAAGGAACTTGCGATGTTTGTACTAATTATCTTTTCTCTTTATGTTTCACACATAAGACTTGCCACCGCAAACACGATCTTTGTATAATCTTCACAGTCAGTCTCCACCTCAGTATCTTGTATCATGAAACCTGTATCTTGTATCATCATAGCTTAGGTTTATTTTACCGTACTTTACTTTTACCGCAATTTACTTTATTATTGCATTTTATTGTTTATCTTTACTTTATCGCATTTTCAATTACCTGTACACACAATCTTGTTATAAGTTGAGAAACCCCTGGTCGCATATATCACAAATATAATGCAATAACCTCAAACAGTCCCTGTGTTCGACCTCGGATCACACCGAGAAACTTGCGGTGGAATTATACTTAGTTCTAACGCAAGGAAACTTGTGACAATGCATAGTATACTACGAGATTCTCATAAATAAAGCATATCTAGAAGTAGTATCGCATACAGAGTCATTATTCATTCATGCATTGTATGGCGTAAGATTAGAATACATTGTATGTCTTTACAAGTTTATGGCAATGCATTTCGCATTCTATCCTTGCTTGCATCATTATATATCTTATGCACCCAGCAAGCGCTTTAAAGGATTAGTCAAGAATTGCCCCAATCACGAATTACCATTAACCATCTAGATGGAGACTTTTTATGGCGGATTAAATAGAGCATCTCAAATGACAGCCGATGCAGGTGCAGCTGGCAGTATCATGGACAAATCTTATAATGAAGCTAAGAAGATATTGGACCGTATAGCCAAGCATAATATGGAATGGGTAGATGAAACTTACGACGCAAGAGCAGATAGGAAGAGGCGATCTTAGAATGTGAATTCTATTGACTCTAATGCAATAGCTACACTCTCTACACAAGTGGCTACTATGACAAACCTTTTGCAGAATATGTTACTGGGGAACGCATTAAACCCGTAAAAGGTAAATCAGGTGGAAAATTCGTACAGCCCATGGTTAGTTGTGTGGGCTGTGGAGATCTCCATTCCTACTCTGATTGCCCACAAAATCTACAATCGGTATGCTTTATTAAAAATAACCCATTCTCAAACACCTATAATCATGGATAGAGGAACCATCCAAATTTCTCTTGGGAAGATCAACAGAAGCACCACCAACCAGGGGTAAATCAGCAGCAAAGGAAAGGACCGCCACCTGGATTCTAGCAATCACAACAACCGCACCAACAATACTTTAATAGAGGAAGTCATGCGTCGAGTTCAGCATCTCCGCTTGAAAACCTCTTAAAGGAACATATCGCCCAGAACGACGCATTGCTAAAAAGCCAAGCGTCGTCCATCAGAAATTTAGAGATACAGGTGGAGCAGATTGCCAGTGAGTGAAGAGTTGGCAGCCAAGAGTCTTGCCCAGCAACACAAAAACCCTAGGAAATAACAACGGAAAAGAGCAATGTCATGCGGTGACATTGCGAAGTGGCAAACCTATTGTAGAAAGAACCATGAACCCAAGAACCAACAAGCCTTCAAAAGAGCTCAACACACACCCAACGACATTGGAAGATCAAGAAGAACGAACGCCTGAATCCACAAGCCATTTGAAGCCAAACACGTCTAACGTAGGAGAACTTGCGGTGTAGTTGAATGCACCATTTCCTAGACGCTTGATAAAGAAGAATGATGAACAACAATTTAAGCATTTTCTTAAACTCCTGAGGCAACTGCACATTAATATTCCACTTGTAGAAGCCTTAGAACAAATGCCGAAGTACGTCAAGTTCTTGAAGGATATTTTGACAAGGAAGAAGAGAATCAGCGAGGCAGAAGTAATTGCGCTAATGCAGGAGTGCATATGTTAGTCAGCATTAGATTACCCAAGAAACAGAAGGACTTGAGAAGCTTCACAGTACCGTGCTCAATCGGAGGGCTGGATGTACAACATGCATTGTGTGATCTGGGAACAAGCATCAACCTCGTGCCACTCTCAATCTTCAAGAAATTGGGAATTGGTGAAGCATAACCCACTTCTATAATGCTTCAACTCACTGATAAGACGATCATATACCCTGAAGGAAAGATTGAGGATGTTCTAGTGAAAGTTGACAAATTCATATTCCCAGCGGATTTCATCATCCTTGATTATGAAGCAAATAGGGACCAATCATTCTTGGATGACTCTTTCTCGCCACTGGGAAAGTATTAATAGACGTGCACAAGGGAGAACTGATCATGCGCGTAGACAATCAGGAAGTGAAATTTAATGTGTTAAATGCATTAAAGTTCCCGGATGATGAAGAATGTCAACTTAACAACATAGCTGCCTGAAGAATTAACCCAAGTTTGTGAGGTCCTTGCATTGGAAGAAAACACGAAGAAACTCGAGTCACCAAGTCTGAGTGAGCGATACACGAAGCCAATGCATCCATCATTAGAAGAGCCACCAGAACTAGAACTGAAACCTTTACCTAACCACTTTAAATATGCTTTTCTTGGATCAAACAACACCTTACATGTAATTATTTTAGCAAATCTTTCCGAGCCTAACAAATATTCTCTTTTGCAGATGTTGCAAAAACACATGCGGGCAATAGGATGGACAATGGCTAACATCCATGGTATCAGCCCATCTTACTGCATGCACAAAATCAGGCTAGAAGAAGGGAAGGCTGGATTAATTGAGCCTCAACGAACGCTAAATCCGATAATGAAGGAAGTAGTTAAGAAAGAAATCATAAAGTGGTTGGACATAGGAGTAATCTACCCTATATCCGATAGCAGCTGGGTAAGCCTAGTTCAATGCATCCCTAAAAAAGGAGGAACAACAGTGATATTCAATAGTAACAATGAGCTCATCCCTTCAAGGACTATCACGGGTTGGCGCATCTGCATGGACTATAGGAAACATAATGCGGCAACCAAGAAGGACCACTTCCCTCTTCCTTTCATTGACCAAATGCTTGACCGACTGGCTGGTAAAGAATTTTATTGTTTCCTAGATGGATACTCCGTTTATAACCAAATTCTAATGACCTAGAAGATTAGGAAAAGACGACATTCACTTGCCCCTTTGGAACGTTCGCATTTAGATGCATGCCCTTTGGACTATGCAACGTACTTGGAACATTCCAAAGATGCATGATGGCAATTTTCTCTGACTTTTTGGAAAAGACCATTGAAGTTTTTATGGATGATTTTTTAGTTTTTGGAGACTCATTTCAATCGTGCTTAGATAACGTGGAGGCCATCCTCGCTAGATGCGAGGAAACAAATCTTGTGTTAAATTGCGAAAAATGTCACTTTATGATGAATGAAGGCATTGTTTTAGGCCACAAGGTATCTAAAGGCAGGTTGGAAGTTGATGAGGCCAAGGTAGATGTCATAGCTAAACTTCCTCTACCATCCAATGTAAAAGCTCTATGAAGTTTTCTAGGACATGTAGGCTTCTACCGAATGTTCGTAAAAGGATTTTCTCAAATTTCGTGACCTCTGAGCACATTATTAGAAGCAAACTGGCCCTACGAATTCAATGACGATTGCTGCGACGCATTTGAAACACTAAAGTATGCGTTGACTATAGCTTCGGTACTAATAGCACCGGATTGGATGTAAAGTTTCAATCTAATGTGCAACGCAAGTGATGTTGCAGTAGGCACCATGTTGGAACAGAAAAAAGGGAATTTGATACACCTCATCTCTTATGCGTCAAAGACACTGAATGACTCTCAGGACCATTACACAACTACGGGAAAGAAATGTTGGCTGTAGTGTTCGACATCGAAAAGTTTAGATCTATACAGACCACTCGCCTATTAAGTTCCTGATGAGTAAGAAGGATGCGAGACCAAAATTAATCAGATGGGTGCTGCTATTGTAGGAATTCGACATTGATATTCAGGACAGAAAGGGAACTAAGAATCAGGTGGCTGATCATCTGTCCAGATTAGAGAATCAGGAAATACAAGACCAAGAAGATGAAATTAGAGATGCATTTTCTGATGAAAGCTTATTCAAAGTTGAAGGTAGGGAACCTTGGTACGTAGACATAGTTAACTACTTAACTACCAAACAATTCCCCGAACACTTCAACTCTTAGCAAAAGAAATGGCTGGTTTACGATACCAAGTTCTATGTTTGGGATGAACCGTTTCTTTACAAACAAGGTCCCGACTCCATCATGCATCGGTGCGTTCTAGAGGAAGAGACACAATGCATCCTGGCTGAATGTCATGTCTCTCCTTACAGAGGGCATTTTGGAGGGCAAAGAACCGCTGCAAAGGTTTTTCAAAGCGGATATTTCTGGCCTACCCTCTTCAAGGATGCAAGGGAGTATGCTCTCAAGTGCGATCCTGGCCCACACATAGGAAATATCTCATCAAGGGACACAATGCCTCTGAACAATATTCTTGAAGTTAAATTATTTGACGTCTGGGGCATCAATTTTGTGGGACCTTTTCCGCTGTCTTGCGGTCAACAATATATCCTGCTGGTAGTAGATTATGTATCAAAATAGGTGAAAGCTGTAGTTTGTGCAAAAAATGATACGTTGACTGTTCTAAGTTTCTCACCAGGAACATTTTCACACGCTTTGGAACACCAAAAGCACTGGTGAGCAACAAAGGTATGCATTTCATTAACCGCATCATTTCAAAATTGCTTGCCAAATATAATGTCAAGCACAAGATCCCTACCACATACCATCCGCAAACCAATGGTCAAGTTGAGGTATCGAATCGGGAAATAAAATTGGAAAAAGTCATCGATGCATCACGGAAAGATTGGGCATAGAGGCTAGATGAAGTGCTCTGGGCCTACAGGACTGCCTACAAGACTCCCATAGGTATGTCTCCATACTCCTTGGTATTTAGAAAAGCCTGTCACTTACCCCTGGAGTTCGAACACAAAGCTTTCTAGGCAGTGAAGAAGCTGAATTTAAACTTGGAAGCCGCGGGCGATGAACGCAAGCTTCAGCTCAATGAGCTTGAGGGATGGCGGTTGAACGCATATGAGAACAAAAAACTCTACAAGGAGAAGACTAAACGTTGGCACGACCAATGCATCAGTAAGAAAGAGTTTGTTTTTGGCCAAAAAGTTTTATTATTCAATTCACGATTGCATTTTTTCCCAGAAAAATTAAAGTCAAGGTGGTTAGGACCATTCATCATCAAAACAATCTTTCCCCAGGCAGTAGAGTTGATGCGGGAGGATGGCACAAATATGTTCAAGGTAAATGGGCAAAAAGTGAAGTCCTACTCTGAAGATGGTGTAGAACGACAGAAGTCATCCCTTGCATTATGCAAAGCCAACCGAGGCTTAAGTCGAAGCCTCCCTGTATTCCAATCGACAAATATTCCAGGGACGCTTCTTCTACCTTTTTTTTTATTTTTTTTTTTTGCATTATGTATTTTATGTATGTGTTTGTGTTTACTTTGATTGTTTTCTTGTCTTTGCGTTACATTTTAAGTTGATTGATGATTGTTATTGCTTTTCTTATTTAATAGATTTATTTAATTTTAAAAAAAAAATTGTGTACAACCGAAAGAAGCTTAGGATGGGAATAAAACTAATGCATTGGACTTAAGCCAACGCATGGCCCAAACCGAAAGGATGCACCTTGAAAACACAAGCACTCGATTGCTTAGAAACCCTAGGCATATCCTTTCGTCTGCGTAATAAATAATGATATCAGGCGTCGCCTAACGTCACCTCGTCCTTTCTCACAGGCCTATAAAATGCTCACTCTCGACATTCTCTCTTCTTTCACCTCCTTCAACCCTACCTCGCGAAAACCCTTGCTCCCAAACCTTCGATGCCCCTTCGATCAAATCTGATATTCCGATCAGCCTTCAGCAACAATGTCTTTAGCATCTGACAGCCAAAACCAATCACAAAGCTACGGAGGTGGGTCGCCGGTAAGCTCTTTTTCATCTTCTTCCGCTTTAAATTCGCCCCCTTCATCCCCTCGCTGAACCTTGAAAATACCCTTTCCGACCAAGCCTTTGCACGGCGGATCTTCATCCATCTCCCAACAACCATCTCGGTCGAAACCCCTCAAAACCACCACAAAACCTAAACCCTTTAAATCCCACCAAAAACTCAAAACCTCCGCCAAACCTAAGCCCAAAACTCCCACTAACCCAAGGCACAGTGCCCTTCTACCTCTGCAGTTGCTAAAAAGCCCTACACACAGCCCGCCCCACCACCGTTTATTCCGAATATTACGCCGGTGGGTGCAATGCATGACCCTATTCCTGCCCATCTCCATACCGCACCATCGCCCACCGTGCGTCCACTTGCCCCTGCAAATAAAATAACATCAAATTCCTAACAATTAGCTCGATTTAGGTCGGAAAAGATAATACATTTTCGATGCTATCAACAACTTAAACTAATTGTTTATGTGTTTTTTTTTAACATTTACTCCAATCTTTTTTCTTATTTGTAATTGCCTAAACAATTAAAGAAGATTCAAACCTACGCCAAGAATATTTAAGATCTCATCAAATTCTTTATTTGATTCAAGGGAACATGGGAAAAATTTATCGTTCAATCTTAGTCTTCTCAATATTGCATATGTCATCATAGAAAAGAACCCAATAAGATCAATATTGAAAAATGAGCATTGGAAAGGTTCATGGAACACCAAGGGAAAATTGACGATCATGAGAAAGATGAGTATAATTGCCTATGCACTCTTTTGAATTGTCTTGTTCATGAATTTTATGATTATTGTTATATTAATTTTACATATCCTAAGAAAATATTAAAAGTTTTACCGAGTAAATATGATACTAAAGAGACAATGGGACAAAGTCCATTGATTCAACAAATGAAAATATCATAAAGGTAAATCTAATCTCTTATCATAATAATTTACTCTTTTGGTCAAATTCTTTAAAGCATCATCTAAATGGTAGGAAGAGTTATATGAAAAGAATAATAATAATTCTCATTTTCCCAAAAAGCAATTTTCAAACCAAGTGACATCCTTAACATTCACAACCCCAATTTTGTTTTGTTTATGGCAAAAGTGGGCATGGTTCAAAGTATTGAGGGATGTTAGGCTACTTCTGAAGCAAATAGGCACATCTGTTTATGACAAAGATTGGTTAGAAGTTTACCATAAAGAGCCTTAATGCTTTTCGACTCCCATACAACCCTATGTGAACTAGGTGAGGTGCTGAATTAAATTTCACCTCTCGAAAGGATTTAATTTTCATAGATAAGTTTTATGCAACTTTGATGTGAAAAATTTAATATCGAGTTATTTTCTTAGTCAAGCTAGGTTTAAGTAGACTGTGAAATATGATCAATGTGTGATAACAAAAAAGAGAACTTTTTGGAAAAAATTATGCCAGTTGTAATGGATGTTCGAATTAAACATTGTGAATATATATCAATAAAACATGTATCAATTCGATTTTATATGCTTTCTTCTTTGATACTTTGGCATGCTCATTTTTGCCACACACACATATATATATATATATAGTAAATATTGGGGGTAATGAGTAGTTTTGGAATAATTCCTAGTTTAAAAATCAATTTTAAGAAATGTGAATATGTAGTAAAGCTAAGATCACAAAAGAACATCATAAAAGTGTTAAAGAAAATACTGAATTATCAAAATTAATGCATACAAGATTGTGTAAATTTAAAGGAATTTAAACAAGAGGAAGAAATAGATATTTGTATCAATTTTATTGATGATTTTTCGAAGTATACTCATGTTCATTTATTTTAAAAATAATTTTTTTAATAACTTGTAAGAATAGTATATTTTTCATAAGTTTTTTTAAAAGCTTTTGATACATGATAATATATTTTTCAAATGTTTTCAAAGTTCTTTAATAAATAGATATTTGTATCACCTTAAGTAATCTCTTAGAACCCTGTTTTGTTGCTGAAGACCTTCGATGGACGTGACCAATGGTCTGAGTTGATCACTGATGAAAGTTTTCAACTCTTCAAGGTCAATGCTGCGTTGAGGTGGTGCTGGCTCTTCACTTCTTCAAACTGGGTCTTCAAACTTTCCTTCGTTGCTCGATCCTAATCCAGTTGGTTAAAAAATGGTTAGAGGAGGCATAAAATTGAGAATTGGAATTGGTGAGGGCGAAGGAAGGGAACAAGAGATGTCTTGATTTATGTAAGTAGGCTCTTGGCGCATTGGATCAAAACTCCCTTATCGTGGGGCTATTGGTGAGTTTTGGAGAGTTTTGTTTAGGCTTGATCGCGCTTCTTCAGCCATAAGTTCAAGCTCTGCTTCGTAATCTTCATGCTCTGAAGCTTCATCGCTGTGTTCAGTTATCTGGATGCGTCTTCTTTTGGGAGCACGTTTAGATGATCGAGGCCTGGCTGCCACTTCTTTGAGAGGTAAGGCATGCTGATGCAGCGAACCACGAAGTAAACGCCTGATTAACTTGATGTCCATCAGACTATCGATCTCTTCACGATCATCCCCCAGAGGGATGCCCCCGCNTCAAGATCTTGCTACCGCAGTCTTGAAAGGTAGGCCAGGTTGATGTGGCGAACCGCGAAGCAGACGCCTGATTAACTTGATGTCCATCAGACTATCGATCTCTTCACGATCATCCCCCAGAGGGATGCCCCCGCATTCACACAGTGCGCAGATCAGCCATGGAAAATAAAGTTGTCCTTTTGGTTTGGTTTTAATGGCTTTAATCTAATCCCTTATTATTCTCCCAACATCTAAAGGGATGCACTGCATGATACAATAGGTAGCCAAGACGCGTTCTTTCGATAATGTTTCATCATGCGTTGTAGGCATGATGCTTATCTTAATCAGATAATACCATAGATTCACGTCTGGGTTAAGGTTCCTGGAAGCTAGCATATTTGCTCCATTTCTAGATGTTTTCCATTTGCTTCCAGGCTTGGCTACCACTCTTAACGCATCTTCAACTTGGCTCGGAGTTGGTTGTTCCAAGATGTGGTTGCCTTCTGCGTTCAGATTACTCCTGTTGTTGAACACTTCATTGATCTTATCGAATGAGAAACGCACCAATACCTCATCAACAAATGTTGTATTCTTCTCCATGTAAAACTCACTACTGTAGAACTGACAGACAAGGTTGGGCCAAATTCTTGTGTGCTCAATGCAGAACTGGCCCCAACCCATTGCATTTATGGTTTCTGTTATGTATGTTGGCTATGGGTGGCATTCGGGAAAGAAGCCTTTCTCTGCAAGAATATCATTGAACTGGCGCTTTCTTCCCATTGTCTTCTTAGGAAAGAACCCACCTGCGTGATTGAGATGCGTCTGGGTCAAATCCCCTATCTTCTTATTCTTCATCTTCTTCTTCTAATTTGGCTTCGAGCATCATTGCGTAGCGCTCCACTTCGTCCAAGTCAAGTGATGCGTTAGATGGGTCGGAACGCATCACTTACTCTTCTTCATGGCCTTGATTCAGGCTTTCCAAGATAGCTCCAAACACTTCTTGCTTGTCCCGTTGAGCCAATTCCGCCAATTCTTCAAGGTTACGCTCTGACACAAGACTGTCATAGCTGGGCTTAGGTGGAGTAAATGGTGGGGTGCCGGATGGGGTATGCGGCGACCTAGGGATGAGATGACGATGGGTGAACGCGGTGGTTGGCTGGACGCGTCTGCTTCAACTGGGTAGATGGTGGCTAAGGGTTGGATTGACAGTGGAGGAGGTGGACGCACGGCTGGTGATGGGACGTTATGGAGGTAGGCTGGGATGGGGTCATACGTCGTACCCACGGGAGTGATATTTGGAATGAATGGTGGTGGGGTGGGCTTGGTATATGGCTTATTGGCAGTCGTAGATGACGAAGAGCACTGCCTAGGTTTTGAAGGGGTTTTAGGTTTTGGTTTAGGGGTTATTTTGGGCTGTTGGGTGGTCTTAGATGGAGGTTTTGTGGGTGCTTTAGTGGGCTTTGATCGAGACGGTCGCTCGGAGATGAAGGATGCCCCAATGTGAAAAGGTTTAGTTAGGGCAGAGGTTTTTTAGGTTTTTCGAGGGCTTGGGGGAGGCGAAGTTGAAACAGACGAGGAGGAGAAAGAACTTATCGGCGAGATGTCTCCAAAACTCGTGGATTGATTCTAACTATCAGACGCTGATGACATCGTGGTTGAAGAATGGCCAGAGAGATGCTTGAGCGAACGACGGTAAGGGAAACGAGAGGGCTAGGGCTTTTTTTTTTTCCTTTTTTTCTTTCACAAAGGCTCGAAGGTAATGGAAGAAGAAAAGGAAAACGAAGGGTTTTGTCTTATATAGGCTGGGGAGAGAGAGTGGGGTGATGTCAGGTGCCATCTGACGTTTGTAATTAATGCGAAGTCAACGGGACGTCTCTCAGGATTCCAAGTACTCAAGTGCTTTGCATTTTTGAGACGCGCCCTTTCGACTTGGGCCATGCATTAGACTTAATTCTAACGCGTCTGTTATTCCCATCCCGATTATACACAACTTTTTTTTTATAAAAAAATAATTAAATCTCTAACTATGAAGGCAATAACAATAAACAATCAATCTTAAAACGCAGATAAACAAACAAACAAACTTAAACACATTGGTAAAATACATAATGCAAAAAGAACAAAGAAAGAGGAAGCATCCCTAGAATATATGTCGATGCGAACGCAGGGATGCTTCGACGCGGGCCTCAGCTGGCTTCACGTAGTACGAGAGATGACTTTTGACGTTCTATGCCATCTTCAAAGTATGGCTTCACTCTTTGGCCATTTACTTTGAATGCATTGGTGCCAACATCCTGTGTTAATTCTACTACTCCATGAGGAAAGACTGTTTTAATGACGAATGGTCCTAACCATCTTGACTTTAACTTCCCTGGAAACAAACGCAATCGTGAATTGAATAATAAAAATTTTTGGCCAACAAAAAACTCTTTCTTACTAATGCGTTGTTCGTGCCAACGCTTTGTCTTCTCCTTGTAGAGCCTATTGTTCTCCTATGCGTTCAATCGCCATTCCTCAAGCTTATTGAGCTGAAGTTTACATTGAGCGCCCGCGGCGTCCAAGTTCAAATTTAGCTTCTTTACTACCCAAAAAGCTTTGTACTCCAACTCTAGGCGTAAGTGACAAGCTTTTCCAAATACTAGAGAGTATGGAGACCTACCTATAGGGCTCTTGTAGGCAGTGTAGGCCCAGAGTGCTTCATCCAGCCTCTGTGCCCAGTCTTTCCACGATGCGTTGACAACTTTCTCCAAGATAGATTTTATTTCTCGATTGGATACCTCAGCTTGACCGTTTGTTTGTGGGTGGTAGGCGGTAGCGATCTTGTGCCTAACATTATATTTGGCAAGTAATTTAGAAATTATGTGATAAATGAAATGCGTACCTTCGTCACTTATTGGGGCTCCTGGTATTCCAAAACGTGTGAAGATGTTCCTGGTAAGAAACTTAGAAATAGTGGACGCATCATTTTTGGCACAAGCTACTGCTTCTACCCATTTTGATACATAGTCTACTGCAAGCAGGATATATTGTTGGCCGTAGGATACGGTAAAAGGTCCCAGAAAATCAATGCCCCAAACATCAAATAATTTCACTTCAAGAATATTGTCCACGGGCATTGCGCCCCTTGATTAGATATTCCCGGTGCGTTTGCAGGGGTCACATTTACGAACATACTCCCTCGCATCTTTGAAGACGGTGGGCCAGAAGTATCCTCTTTGAAGGATCTTCGCAGCAGTTCTTTGCCCACCAAAATGCCCTTCGTAAGGAGATTCATGACACTCAGCCAAGATGCATTGTATCTCTTCCTCCGGAACCCATCGACGCATTATGGAGTCGGGGCCTTGTTTGTAGAGAAACAGTTCATTCTAAAAATAAAATTTGTTGTCATGTACTAACCGTTTCTTTTGCTAAGAGTTGAAGTTCCCAGGGAATTGCTTGGTAGTTAAGTAATTAACTATGTCTGCGTACCAAGGTTCCCTGCCTTCAACTGTGAACAGGCTTTCATCAGGAAATGCGTCTTTGATTTCACTTTCTTGATCTTTCATTTCTTGATTTCTTGATTTTCAATTCCCTTTCTGTCCTGAATATCAATGTCAAGTTCCTATAATAATAGCACCCATCTTATTAATCTTGGCTTCGCATTCTTTTTACTTATCAGGAACTTGATGGCTAAGTGATCTGTATAGATGGTGGCTGACACACCAACTAAATAAGATCTAAACTTCTCGATGCCAAACACTACAGCCAACATTTCTTTTTTTGTGGTTGTGTAGTGTTCCTTAGAGTCATTCAGTGTCTTGGACTCGTAAGATATGGGATGTATCAAATTTCCTTTCTTCTGCCTCAGCATTGTACCTGCTGCAACATCACTCGTGTCACACATAAGAATAAAATGCCACATCCAATCCAGTGCTATTAGTACTGGGGCTATAGTCAACGCATATTTCAATGTTTCAAATGCATCACAGTAGTCGTCATTAAAATTGTAAGGCCGGTTCGCTTCTAGCAAGGCACTCAAAGATCGCGCAATTTAAGAGAATCCTCTAACGAACCTTCGATAGAAGCCAACATGTCCTAGAAAACTTCGTAGAGCTTTAACATTTGATGGTGGTGGAAGTTTAGCTATGACATCTATCTTGGCTTCATCAACTTCCAACCCAGCTTTAGATACTTTGTGGCCTAAGACAATTCCTTCAGTCACCATGAAGTGACATTTTTCCCAATTCAGCACAAGGTTCATTTCCTCGCATCGGCAAGGTCAACCTCCAAATTATCTAAGCATGATCGGAATGAGTCTCCAAAGACTGAGAAATCGTCCATGAAGACTTCAACAGTCTTTTCCAAGAAGTCAGAGAAGATTGCCATCATACACTTTTGGAATGTTTCAGGTGCATTGCATAACCCAAAGGGCATGCGTGTAAACGCGAACGTTCCAAAGGGACAGGTGAATGTTGTCTTTTCTTGATTTTTTGGGTCAATCAAACTCTGGTTATAACCAGAGTATCCATCAAGAAAACAATAAAATTATTTGCTAGCAAGTCTGTCAAGCATTTGGTCAATGAAAGGAGGGGGGAAGTGGTCTTTCTTAGTTGCCGCGTTGAGCTTCCTATAGTTCATACGTGCGCTAGCCCGTGATAGCCCTTGAAGGAATAAGTTCATTATTGCTATTGACTATCACAGTTGTTCCCCCCTTCTTGGGAATGCATTGGACTAAGCTTACCTAGCTACTGTCGGATATAGGATAGATCATTCCCGCGTCCAGCCATTTTAAGATTTCTTTCTTGACCACCTCCTTCGTTTTGGGGTTCAGCCTTCTTTGAGGCTCAATCGATCCCGACTTTCCTTCTTCCAGCCTGATCTTATGCATGCAATAAGATGGGTTGATGCCACGGATATCCGCTAGCGTCCAACCTATTGCACGCATGTGCTTTTTCAACATCTAAAAAAGAGAGTGCTCGTTAGGCTCAGTATGATTCGTGGAAATAATGACAGGTAAAGTTTTGTTTGTTCCAAGGAAGGCATATTTCAGGTGACAAGGTAATGGTTTCAATTCATGTTCTGGTGGTTCCTCTAGTGATGGACGCGTTGGTTTCATCCGTCGCTCACTTAGACTTGGTGGCTCTAGTTCTTTCATGTTCTCCTCTAAAGCGAGGACCTCGCACACATGGGTCACTTCTTCTTTAGGCAACTCTATACTGTTCAGTTGACATTATTTACTATCCGGGAACTTTAATGCATTTAACACATTAAACTTCACCTCTTGATTGTCTACGCGCATAGTCAATTCTCCTTTATGCATGTCTATTAAAACTTTCCCAATAGCTAGAAAGAGGCATCCAAGAATAATTGGTGTCTTCTTGTCCGCTTCATAGTCTAAAATAATAAAATCTGCTGGGAATATGAAGTTGTCAACTTTTACTAGAATGTCTTCAATCTTTCTTTCCGGGTACTTGATTGTTCTGTCAGCGAGCTGAAGAGTAACATAAGTGGGTTGTGCTTCGCCAATTCTCAATTTCTTAAAGATTGAGAGTGTCATGAGATTAATGCTTGCTCCCAAATCGCATAACGCATGTCCTACATCCAACCCTTCTATCGAGCACGAAACTGTAAATCTCTCAGGGTCCTTCTGTTTCTTGGGTAGACTATTACTTACTAACGCATTTCACTCTTGCGTTAGCGCAATTACCTCTATCTCGCTGACTCTCTTTTTTTCGTCAAAATATTCTTAAAAAAATTGACATATTTTGGCATTTTCTCCAAGGCCTCTACAAGTGGAATGTTGATATGCAATTTCCTTAGGAGCTCAAGAAAGCGCTTGAATTGTTGTTCATCATTCTTCTTCATTAAGCGTCTAGGGAATGGTGCATTCAGCGGCACCGCTGGTTTTCCCGTATTAGACGTACTTGGTTTAAATGGCTTGTGGTCTCTGGCGTTCTTTCTTTTTGATATTCTACTGCCATTGAACGTGTGTTGCGTTCTTTTGAAGGACTGCTGTTTCTTGGATTCTTTCTTCTTTCTTCAAGAGCTTTTCCACTTCACAACGTCACCGCATAACATTGCTCCTTTCTATTGTTGTTCCCAGGTGTTTTAGTGTTGCTAGGCAAAACTTCAGGTTGCCTATTCTTCAATTCGCTCGCTATCTGCCCTACTTGTATCTCTAGGTTTCTGATAGACGACGCCTAGCTTTTCAGCAACGCGTCATTCTTGGTGATGTACTCATTTAATAGGTTCTCAAGCGAAGATCCTGAGCTTGACGCCTGTCCTCCTCTATTAAAGGACTATTGATGTGGCTGATCCGTTGGTTAAAATGCAGGTAGCAGTCCTTGACTTTATTGTTGATTCGCCCTTGGGTGGTGCTCCTTTTGATTTCCTTCTGTCCAAGAAAAATTTGGATGGTTCCTCCATCCAGGATTATATGTATTGGAAAATGGGTTGTTTTTAATGAAGCATACTGACTGTGGGTTTTGTGGGCACTCAGCATAAGAATGAGGATCACCACAGCCCACATAGCTAACAATGGGCTGCCCGAATGCTTCTACCTGATTCACCTTCTGTTGATTTGATGCGTTCCCTAGCCATATGTTCTGCAAAAGGCTAGTCATCGTAGCCACTTATGCAGAAAGTGTGGCTATTGCGTCATACGAATCGTCCACCCATTCCATGTTGTGCTTAGCAATGCGGTCTAATATCTCTTTAGCTTTGGTGTAGGATTTATCCATAATTCCACCAGTTGCAGCTGCGTCGGCTGCCATCTGCGATGCTCTATTCAATCCACCATAAAAAGTCTCCATCTGGATAGTTAGTGGTAGTCCATGGTTCGGGCAATTTTTGACCAATCCCTTAAAACGCTTCGATGCGGCACTTAAGGTTTCAGCTTCTTATTGTTCAAAGTTCATAATCTTTTGACGCCTCCTCGCGTTGGTGGTAGGTGGGAAGTATTTTTGCATAAATTTCTCCACCAACTTCTCCCAGGTAGTGATTTCACCAGACTCCAATGAGCTTACCCATTGTTTTGCGTCATCGTACAAAGAATAAGGGAACAAAGATAGCCTGATCGCCTCCTGGGTGATTCCAGGAATCACAAATGAGTTACACGTTTCCAGGAAATGCTTCATGTGGGTGTGAGGATCTTCTCCACGATCACCCTCAAATTGTCCAACAGTCTGGAGCATTTGAAGCATTACATATTTCATCTCGAACCTCGTCCCATCTGACATTGGGTATATGACTCCAGGAGAGAAATCATACAGTATAGAGGACGCATACTCCCTTATGGGACACATGCTACTGTTCACCATAAGGATCGGATTTTGTGCGGCATGTGATAGTTGTTGAGCTAAGTTTTGATTTGCCTGGTTGTCCGCCATTGCTTGTTGCCTTTTCTGTTGTCTGAGAAGTTGTTGCCTCAACCTTCGACAACGATTAGATCGGTTTCTATGTTGGAAGGTCCTTTCAATCTTGGGGTCGTATATGAGTTCAGGAGTGCTCTCCCTGCTCATAAACGTTCACAACCTTAGGCTTAGCTTGTAATACTCCCTCGACTGAAGTGTTCCTACAAAAGATACAACAAAATTTCTGGTTAGTTTTGTTTCTGAATCCCCGGAAATGGCGCAAAAAACTTGTTCGTTGCTATCGTGATTCGAGCTAGGAGTGTATTGTATAAAATAAATTGGAAGAATAAGTCCTAAGTATGAATGATGCATTGATGCTTTGATTCGTTTATGTATTTGTAATGCGTTGATGAGCTATAGATGTGCAACAACATGCACGACACTCCACTATTGACGTTCAAGTTTTCCTAAATCAGACCCAAGTATAAATCCAATTTAGGTTCCTGGTAAGTCCAGGGTCGAACTCAGGGATTCAGGTTAAGCTAATGCAGACCTTACGTTGTAGCCGTTGTAGGGCTTTCCTAAAATATATGAAGAAATGTGTTATTTACACTAAGGTGTCGTGCTTGTGCAAGAAGATACAAAAGAGTTGAGTAGTGACTGATGGATCATGTGAAAATGGATTTTAATGTAAGTGGTATGTGTCAATCTAAGATGAATGTACACCAGAATGTGATGTGGATGAGGTGGCTTGCTTATCTTTGTTTATGCATTAGACTTTTATTCGACACTTTTCAAGCGAATAACATACAAAACCTATCTCTAGGATGCATATGTTAAACACAGAATGCAATAAACACCAGTAAGTCTATCTCTAGATGTACTAGGCGTTCTACTTGATGTTGGCTTATTTACTCTGTCGAATAATCTAAGCTAAAGATTCTTTTACCAATGTTGGCTTAGTCGTTTGAAATGAAGTTTTTCATAAAGTATAGACGCATTCAACATAAACAAGAAATAAACAATGGCAAAGTGTGATGGATCAAATATAAGGATTTATAAAGAAGCAGATTGTCTTTACAAAACCAATATTTAATCAGATGAAATGAAAGTGATAAATGAGATGAAAGAAACTGAGTCAAGCCGCAGAGTACAATCTCTTGTATCTCTTTGGCTCAATTCTAGTTGTGTACAATCACTTGTATAGGAATTGGATGAAGTGTCTTTCTCAAGCTCGGCTTCCTTCGCTCCTTGATCGGCGGTGATGGTAGTTCTCTATCCTTCTGATCTTCTTGGCACTACAACACAGCTTCTAAAGATCTAACACTATGACTACGCTAATTATGAGATTGAGAACTTGAAATTTCTTGTGTGTACTTCGAACTCTGAAGGGATTTCATCTATTTATAGGCATTGGTCATCTTCAGCTTGGTGATGGACAGCATTAAAGTCCATACCCTGGTCAGCCGCCTGACACTCGGAAGCTTTTTAGACGCCGCCTGCTGTAGGTGGCCATACTTGCAAGTGGTGATTTGACACAAACAGCCTGAATCAATGAATCTTCTTTGCGTTAAATCCCTCCAACGTATGGCCCATGCGTTAGAGTTTTGCCTGCGACACTTCTTACTCATGTGTTAGCTTTTTGTTGAAATTCTGCAATATAACGCGTTAGTGACGCAGTATTTAGTAATAAACATTATTTTGCATGAGTTTGCTAATGTTTGAGCAATTCCATGCATTTCTTCTAAAAATGAGGAGATTTTATCATTAAAAACCTTAGTTGTTCCAACTTAAGAGCCAAAATAACTTGTATTTCTACAAGTTATCAATCTACCATTATCTATCACTGATAAACACTGAAATTTTGCTATACTTGAAAATATTTTTAGCAGCTTACCATTAAAATGATTACCCAAATAGTTTATTTATTATTTTAATTAACATTTTATACTATTTTTTTATATATAAAATTTTAAAAAATATCTATTGATATCGATAATTTATCAATATTTTCATTGACATTTTAAACATTGGCATCAGCCAGGGATAGTTATTATGTTAAGTAATTAAACTCAATTGTTTGAAGAAGTCTTAATATCACATGATATTACAATATAGACATGCAATGAGATAAAGTTGCATCAAATTTAGGCCACTAGTCCTTTTAATAAATATCTTCATACTTACATCTAGTTGGGACCATAAAATGAGACACCATTATATATTCCTTTATGTAATAGAAAGAACTGAAGACAAAAATGAAGTTAAAATAAGTTTATCGTTGTCATCTTCTTTCTATTTTGTTTGTTGTAACAACCAGAGCTTCTTCGTTGAAAATGAGCACCTGTATAAAAGGTGAAAGAATCAGAGAGTAACAAAAACAAGAGAGAGAGAGAGAGAGCAAGACATTCATTATGTAAAGAAGTTTAAAGAAGAAGTAGTAAAAGAGACACTCTCTATTTGCACAGTGGACGTAGGCCTTTGGTTAAACCACTTAAATACTTGTGTTCTTTCTTTCTCTATGATGGTCTTGAAGGAAATCTAAAACAGAGATCTCCAGGAGCAGCAGAAGTGGATCGTTCCAAATTCCATTCAGAATGAACACAAACAATTACAATCTTAAATGGAAACAAACAGAATATGCATCAATAGAAACTATAATATGCTACAAGTAAATAGAAGAGATAGAGTATGTGTACCTTTGAAGAACTATTGTTCAAGTATCCCTTGATCGATTTCCAATGCGTCCAAAACAGCACTTGAACGCAACAAACAAAATACGACCTCCTCGAATGTCTGGATGTACCTTGAACCCAATTGAGTCCAACTCGATCCACGAAGGATTTAGAACACAACAACAAGTGTTATCTTGGTATTCTTGGTTTGAGAATCCAAGAGTTGTGGGCTCTATATTATCTTAGATTGAGGAAGACAAGAGGTATACGATCGAGTTGAAGATCGAGTAAGTGGGAGATATGAAGACTGTTTATCATATAGACGATGTACTCGATCGTTTAGAAATGGAAGCCTATCGTATAGACTCTGCTACTCGATCGTGTATGAACTCAACGACTATCGCTTAGTAAAAGCACTTGTTATTTGATAGCCTATTTTGTAAGATTTTCCTGTTGGGATTGGTGTCTTAATTCTTCCGGAGTCTCGTTCTTTTGTAAATATACACATTGTTTAATGAATAAAATAAGTGTTATTTAATTTTGGCATTTACTCATATCCAATAAACAAAGCTCCTTGGTTATCTTATGTGAACCTAAGCATGTATATGTGATATACAAGTAAATCATGCCTTAAGTGATAACCTAAATAGGTCTGTAGTATAAGGATTAAGGTGGGATACCTAATCCTGGTGACACTACGGATACAGTCCGCTTTGTAGAGGTTTGCAAGTGTTGTAAACTACTATAGATGGTAGATCCTTACCATTCATGTGGAGACGTGCGAGCGGGGGTGTCCTATACAAAGAGTTTCTATAAGACCTGGACCGCGAGATGATTAAACTCTGTATATAACGCCGTTGATACTAGATACTTGCATTTCACCTAAACGATCATAGGTAACACAACCTCAATCTTGAGTGTTTTGGGAACTCCTGCCGTTAAGGGCAGTCCTTTGATTAGTATGGGAGAAAGTGGCTACATTGCCAACTCAACATTCCTACCTTTTTGGGGACTTGTCTAATCTGGGAGTTGGGAACTCAATCCACAAGATGGAATTCACTCCTTTCCCAAAGCAAGGATAAGTAGAGAGATTGCTCCCTTAGGGGCTGATTCTGGGGCTTGAACATAGTGGCCACAACTTCTCTTTCGAAGAGGACTCAATCATAGTAGGACTATGACTTATGTTCATTAGAGGGATCCGTGGTACTTTAGAAGTTAGATGTAACTACAAGGCATAACGGTTATTGGCCCAACTGTACTTACGAGATCTGTGAAGGGTTGTCGTATTTCTGATTGGTTAAGATGGACGCATAATATATCTGTGGTAAGGAAAGTTCAGTTGTTAGTCTTTTGTGGAATGCCTGGTAGTTAACAGATGGTGGATCCCGTGACTAAAGAGTTTAGTTAGTTATTCACGTACCATTGGAGTTTCGAGCTACAGGTCCATGAGGGTCCCTTGGTAGCTCAATGGATTCAGTTGAGGATCAGTTCTTGGTGTTGATTTGAAATGTTCAAATTGACAAGAGGTATTTTGATTATATATGATATAATCGATATGATGTATGAGATACATCTAGTGGAGGATTGATGTAAATGAGATTTACATTAAGTACCATGGAATAGAAAAAGAACTATGNAGTACCATGGAATAGAAAAAGAACTATGGTTTATATGTTTCATGAGATGAAATATTGAAACTATATGTTATAAATATAATATGATAAGTTGGTTATCATTTATATTTATAATAATATTAGTTATTGGATAATTAAATCTTTTTCTCTAATAACCAATTGAGTGGGAGGTTATTGGTGGTTCATGGTAACCGTAAGATAAAAGGAAAATTGTTTTCCTAATTTTAGTAAGTTTTTTGGAAAAATGTTTTGAGATTTCTCTCGCAAAAAGGAAACTCACGGAGCTTGTCAATTAAATATCGATTTACTACGCGACAGCATGTTTTAGTAAATGATTGTGTAGTGTTTTATAGGCCAAATAGTGAGCTAAAAGATGAGCTCAACAATTGCTTAGCTTTTGCTAGATGATCGCTTAGCTTTAGCTAAACGATTGAAGATCGACCTACGCAATAGGTTTCTGTCTTCTCCCACTTGCCGAATCATGTACACGATTTTTCATTCCTCTTTCGTCTTCCTCATTCCAAGTCCAAACAGAGACCACTCTCTAGGTTCTCACACCGAGAATACCAAGGTAACCTTCTTGGTGGTGTCATACTCAACTCGATACTATCGAGGTTCTCTGGAGGTAGTTCATGTGCTATTTTAGTGTTCGTAACCGAGGTGATTGATACTTGTATTTATGAAGTGGAAATATTAATGATATATGTTAATGGATTTGCGTTGTGCACTCAAGTTTCCCCAGCGGAATTCAAGTGTAAATTCCTCTGAGTTTCCTAGTATGTCCAGGGTTGAACACAGGGACTTGTTAAAATAGATTGCGTTGATAATTTTTATGAAAACTTTGCGGTAACCAAGTAAATAAATAAGTGTTGGGTTTGTTGTTTGCGTTGATGAAAAAGAAATAAATAAAGGTGGTGGATTTGAGAAAAGACAGTTGCGTTGATAGATGCAATGAGTATGCGATGAATGGGTTGAGAAGATCTTTAGCTAGCGTTACTTGGTAATGCGTCAGACTGTTCGATCATGTTACAACCATGCACAACAAGTCATTTTCCAATGTAAATGCGATGCTCCTAAATCTAGGACGCATGTGTTGAATATAAAATGTCCATAGAGCTCATCCTTAAGTCTCTACTCTTGTCCTATGCGATGATGCAAAATGCATGAAAGCAAGGTGACCGCATACAATCATATCCTATCTCTAGGATGCATGCGATGCGTTGATAAAATTCCTAAGCGCCTATCTCTCATTTATGCGTTCTAATCTGGCTCTTTCGAGTCTAGATTCTAACTTGACCTTTCCAAGTCTAGATCCTGTCCTTAGATTACCCTCCCGAGTATCTCTAATGGACGAATGAAGAATACATGAACAAGATAATCACAAGAATAAAGATTCCCTAGTTATTCTAGCTAAATGCTTCTCAACCCATTCAACTAATTTAGCTACTCATGCGTGAATAACAGAGAGTGAACAAATATAGAGAAAGAAATTCCATTCTTATAAATGAGTTGAGTACAAAATGACAATTGAAAGTAAAGGTAGAGGGTCTGGTAGAAATTCCTTGCTGACTGAGGCCTTTTACACTGAAATCTCTTTTTTGGTCTAAAGATGTTTTCGCTTTCGCAGGCGTCGGCCGTCTCTCTGTCTTTGGAGCTTCCAACGCTCTCCGAAGCTTACTGGAATGATCTACCGGCACATATTCTTCCCTCGCGTCCACCATAAAATGAAAGAAAACTAAGAACACAGACATGCGACTTGTGGAACAAAAGATTGTAAAAATGGTGAACCCCTTTTCTGAAGAATGCATTTGGTATTTATAGAGCATCCACGGTGAAAGGCGGCTTTTCTCTCCTGGTTGTACAAATGGGACAGCTTTAATTCCTAACTAGTGCACCGCATAATTGTCACTGATAAAGCTGAATGTACTTTATGACCGTTATCGGCTATCAACTTAATTTGGATTCGACTGTCATCAGCTTTTTGTTCCATCGCTCTTAATTATCCTTTTCATCCGGATGCGTCCACCATGTTGCGCTGACCAAGTTGCGGCGATCCTTCTCGGGCGAATGTTTGCGAGCACGATCAATGCAAAGCCTTGCGGTGAAGATGTGCTCGACCAATGAATTCCTATAATCACAATCTTCGCATTGTGTTAATGCATATTCTGCACAAAAATACAAAAATCAATAGTTCTAATGCGCTGAACGCATGCGACCGCAATATTATAGAATTTATGCTTAATGGGCGCAATTTAACATATTTTATCAATGCAATCCAACATTGTTTAAGAACATAGCACTATGATAACGTGCATTTCTGCCCGTTATCACACCCCCAAATTTAAATAATACTTGTCCTCAAGCATAAGCTAAAGATTCCTTTAGCAAGTCAACCACAAAGTTCTTTTCCTAGATTTCTCAAGGATACTTCATTCAAATCCTATATACCTGAATTTTTGTAAGTCTTATTCAAGTCTTTTCTTAAAATATTTCTAAGACTTAGGGACTGCAAGCTTAACTTTCAAAAGGACTTTACTAAATTACGCAACATCGCATGATTTATTTCAAAAAGAAAATTTTCTACCAGGGTGTCAAATGATTTTATCCTTGGACAAAAATTTTCTTCATTGCTATTTTTTTTTCTAACCTTGCGCTGATCCAAGTGCCTTGCCTTCATTTTGGCTTGCCCCCACATGTGTTATGCAGACATCCAACTACGAGCAATGCACTCTTTCTCATACTAACTCATACCGATTTGGCAGTGGAGTTGCGGTCATTGATTTATGCGTTAATCCTGGTGACTTACTTTTCTTTTGGCTTGCCCCCACGTGTGTCATGCAGACATCCAACTATGGGTAACTGCCTTTCACAACTTAACTCTTATCAACATGGGTTTCCCATTGCGTTGACAGTGGAGTTCTTATTCTCAATTTTTTTTTAGTAATAGCAAGGTCGGAAACAAATACCCCACCCCCAAATTTAAAATGCAATAATGTCCTCATTGCCAAAAGATTAAAATAAGTCATGCAATGTTCTAGAATACGTTGTAAAGAGAGTTTGAAAGGAAGCTAGAAAACCCCTAACTTCGAGAAATATTTCATGAAGTGACTATTTTAACACTAAGTTGACTCTAGTATATATGAAAGAAATAGAAGCATATTTTTCATCATTGAAATCATACTTGGCAAAGAAATAGAATGCAGTAAACTACTAAATTTATCTATGTCAAATGATTGCAGTGATTAAAGAGGATGCGGTGAAAAGACTTTTAAAATTAACATGCGATGTGATAGCGCAAAATTTGAAATAAAGATAGGGAAGAGTATACCACCAAATTTTGAGTTGTCACCCGCATTGTGTATTGACGCATCCTTCCTTGCGACGATCTATCTTCTGTGGATTGCGGTGATGGATTGAGATCATTTTCTTCTTCATGTAACATCTCTGCAATCCTGTGCCTTAATCATTATAAACAGACAAAGAGATGGTCAAATGATTTTCAAACAAAACAACAAGTTTTTTTTTTTTTTAGATGTAGAAAGAAAAATAAGTAAGATGCAGATAATAGTAAAGTGACGAAGAGATAAGTGTTCAAGAGTCAAGTAAGGGGTAGTCCGGGTTTTTCAACTTTGCGAAGACTGTTTCTGGTTGGAAATCACCTCTGTAATATGCCTTGACCCGCTGTCCATTAACCTTGAATGTCCGACTGCCATCCTCAGTGATCAGTTCCACCGTATCATGTGGAAATATTTCTTTAATGATGAAAGGACCGAACCTATGTGATTTTAATTTTCCCAGGAAGAGTCGTAGTCTTGAATTAAAGAGTAAGACCTTTTGCCTGACTTGGTGGTTCTTACCGCATATGTGTTTGTCATGCCAGCACTTGGTGAGCTCCTTATAAATCTTCGTATTCTCATATGCGTTGATCCTCCATTCTTCTAGCTCGATTAGCTGCATTTTCTACGCGTCTTCTGCTTTCTTCAAATCAAAATTCAGCTTCTTGACCGCCCACAGTGCCTTATACTCCAGCTTCAAAGGCAAATGACATGCGTTGTAAAATATCAACTCATAGGGGGACATACCTATTGGTGTTTTAAATGCGGTCCGGTATGCCCACAATGCATCGTCAAGTTTCGTTGCCCAATCTTTCCATGAAGGTTTTACTACCTTCTCAAGTATCAACTTAATTTCACGATTGGATACTTCAGCCTGACCATTCGTTTGTGGATGGTATGTGGTGGCCACTTTGTGGAGGATGTTGTATTTGCGCATCAACTCTTTGATATTATGATTGACAAAGTGGAATCCTTCATCATTTATAATGGTAGAGGAGTGCCAAAACGAGTGAAAATATTTTTCTTCAGGAACTGGGAGACTACCACCGCATCACTTGCGGCGCATGCTATTGCCTCTACTCACTTGGAGACATAATCAACGGCCAATAAAATGTAATGTTTGCCATGTGAAGGAGGGAATGGTCTCATGAAATCAATCCCCCATACGTCAAATATTTCCAACTCCAAGATAGTGTTTCTTTGCATTGTGTTTTTCCATGAAATGTTGCCTGTGCGTTGACACTGATCACATTTCATTGCATAGTCAGCAGCATTCTTGAATAATATGGGCCAAAAGAATCCACTTTGCAAAACCTTGGCTGCAGTGCGCTGCCCTCTAAAGTACCCACCATATGGTGAGTCGTGGCATTGTGACAATATGCGTTATTGAGTAGCATTCGACACGCATAATCGAATAATCTGGTATGCACCTCTCTTATACAGATTTGGCTCATCCCAATAATAATGTTTGCATTCGTGCTTGAGCTTCTTCTATTGATGCTAGGTGTAATCTTCAGGATATTGCTCGCAAACCAAATAATTAATGATGTCCGCATACCAGGGAAATTCTTCTATGTGGAATAGCTACTCATCCGGGAACACGACACTCACCTTAGACTCATTGTGGTCAACTTCAAGATTTTCTAGTCTAGACAGATGATTCGCAACCTGATTCTCTGTCCCCTTCCGGTTAATTATTTCGATATCAAATTGTTGAAGGAGGAGAACCCATCTGATCAACCTCATCTTTGCGTCTTTCTTTGTCATTAAGTATTTGATTTCCAAGTGATCGGTGTGGATAAGTATCTTTGTTCTCAACAGATATACCTGAAATTTCTCCAACGCAATAATCACAGCCAGGAGTTCTTTCTCTGTGGTGGTATAATTTGTTTAAGCAGGCTTTAAAATTTTACTCGCATATGCAATGGGATGCAATTTTTTTTTCTCTTTTGTGCTAAAGCTACTCCCATCGCATACCCGTTTGTGTCACACATGATTTCAAAAGGCAATGTCCAGTCCGGGCAATCAGTACGGGTGCGGTAATCAGCGCATCTTTTAAAACTCCGAATGCATTGAGGCAGTTGTTGTCGAAACTCAAATTTTTTGTCAGCCTCTAGCAATACACTCAGGGGTCGTGCTATCTTAGAAAAGTCCTTGACAAATCTTTTATAGAATCCAGCATGCCCCAAGAAGTTTCGCACAGCCTTCACGTAGGTTAGAGGTGGAAGCTTTTCAATTGCGTCAATCTTTGCTTTGTCCACCTCCAACCCATCCCAAGAGACTTTATGTCCCAACACTATACCTTCCTTAACCATGAAATGACATTTTTCCCAGTTGAGCACCAAATTCGTCTCTTCACATCTTTTCAGAATCTTCTCCAAGTTGGCTAAGCAGACTTCATACGTGTTCCCATAAATGGAGAAGTCATCCATAAATATTTCCACAGAGTCCTCAAAATAATATGAAAAGATCGCCATCATGCACGTTTCAAACATGCTTGGCGCATTGTAGAGGCCAAATGGCATGCAACGAGAAGCAAATGTCCCATATGGGTAGGTGAATGTGGTCTTGTCTTGATCTTCAAGAGTTATCATGATTTGATTGTATCTGGCATACCCATCAAAGAAGCAGTAAAAATCATTTCCTGCGAGTTTGTCTAGCATTTGATCGATGAATGGCAGGAGGAAATGATCTTTCTTTGTGGCCGCGATCAACTTGCGGTAGTCCATACATATGTGCCATCCAATGATGCTTCTTTGCGGTATCAATTCGTTGTTCTCATTTGGGACTACCATCATTCTACCCTTCTTCGGCACACATTGCATGGGGCTGACCCATGTGCTATCTGCTATGGGGTAGATAATGCCTGCATCTAGCCATTTAATAATCTCTTTTTTGACTACCTCCTTCATCGTAAGGTTGAGTCTGTGTTGATGTTCAATTGTTGCTTTATGGTCTTCTTCAAGACGGATGTGGTGCATGCAGTACGCGAGGCTAATTCCTCTGATGTCAGTGAGCATCCAACCAATTGCTCGCACATGTTTCTTGAAAATGCTCATCAATGCATTCTCCTGATCTTTGTTGAGCGTAGAGGAAATGATCACTGGCACCTTCTCATTCTGCCCCAAACTTGTGTACTTCAAATGGGTTTGTAGGGTCTTTAGTTCAAGTGTTGGTGGCTCCATTAAGGAAGGTTGCGTTGTTTTTCTTTGATCTATTTCTGTTGGCTCTTTTTCTTGCTTTGCGATCATTTCTTCTTCCTTGTTTGTTTTCGTTGTGATCTCATTGTAGGCAGCAATGGATGTGTTGGCATCCTCTTCTTCATACTCTTGATCAAACTTTTCTTCAATAAAATTCAGGTCATCATTAGAATCTTGTAGGTCTTCTTCATCTGGAAACTTCATGGCACGAATTATATTAAATTTGAACTTCTGTCCGTTGATACTCTTAGTGATTTCTCCTTTATACACATTAATTTGAGCACGACCCATTGATAGAAAAGGTCGCCCAATAATGATGGGCATATCTTTGTCGGCCTCATAGTCTAAAATGATGAAGTTAGCTAGATGGACCAGAGATCTTTCGGCCAATTGGAGAGTATCTGATGTGGGCACAAGTTGCCCCACATTTAATTGTCTAAAAATCGATAGCGATATCAAATTTATGCTGGCCCCCAAGTCACATACGACTTGTCCAATATAGAGTCCTCCTATGGAGCAAGGAATAGTAAAGCTCCCAGGATCACTCATCTTCGATGGGATTATGGATTTGGAACTTTGCGTTAATGCCACCATGGCAAATTTTCCAGCTCCCCTTTTCTTAGTTACCATGTCCTTCAGAAACTTGGTGTAGGCAGACATTTCCTTAATCGCTTCACTGAAAGAAATGTTAACATGTAATTGCTTTAAAATAGATAAGAAGCATTGGTACTATACCTCTTAGGCTTAGTCTCTGAGGGAAAGGTGGTAATGAAACTTTCACGATTCCCGTTTCCTTAGGCTTCAAGGTCGACGCAACCTCCGGTTCTACTACTTCATTTTCTCTTTCTTCTTCTTGTGTTACCGCAATCTCAGATTCAGCTGCAATGGAAGTTGTTCTACTATGCTCCTTCTTTTCTCCCTCCACAGTCTTCCCACTGCGCAATGTCACAACCTGACATTACTCCTTACTTGATCCCCCGGGAGTTGCATAGAAGTTCAGTTGAACTTGGCAACGCCCCTTGCAATCTACTTTTCAACTCACTTGCAATTTGGCCCATATGTTATTCAAGATTGCGGATGGACGTGGCCTAACTTTGAAGCACCATCTCGTTTTTCTCTATATATTGCTTTAATAGGCTCTCCAAAGAAGAGGATTGCGTTGGTTGTCGTGAGCTACTTGCTCGATTGCTCGGTTGACCGTTATTGCGTTGAAAGAATCCTGGTGGCCCTTTGTGCGGTTTGAATTGATGTTCTCTAAATAAGCATATGTGGATATGGACAATGATGAATGTGAATTATACAAGCTCATGTTGCCATAAACTTGATGACTTAGAAAGATGAAGATGGAGTGTGGATGCTGTTTTATGCTTATTTACCCTTTATGCGATACTACTTTTAGATGTATGCATTATTAATGAAATACTTGTAGTATGCTATGTGTTGTCACAAGTTTTCTTGCGCTGAAACCAAGTATAATTCCAATGCAAGTTTCTCAGAGTAATCTGAGGTCGAACATAGGGATTGTTGTCGTTAATATGTTACATTTGTGATATATGCGATCGGTGTTTTACAATTAATAAAGATTGTGTTTGTACAGGAAAGTAAATTGCGGTAAAGTAAAATTGTGCAGATAAACTAAAGTTGCGTTAATAAAATAAATTGCGATAAAAATAAACCTAAGCTAACATGATGCAAGATACGAGATACATGATATACATGATGCTGAGTTCGAGACTAACTGTGAAGTTTATACAAAGGATCGTGGTATGCGATGGCAAAGTTTAGTGGATGAATCAGAAGGAGAAAGAATAATTAGTACAATCATCGCAAGTTTGTTAATTGCGTTAAAGATATAACTAAGGTTCCACTTTCCCTTGGCGTATACCTCTCGGTGATCGGCCGTGTTCCTATATCTCTATGGTGAAATAGGGATTAGCGTGGTGAACGCAAGGTTGCTTCCATCTCTGGAAGTACTTCTCGCTTTAGTGAACACATTCTTCTAACTCTCTCTCGATAGGTGGAATGGCATCTTCACTTCTACTCTCATAGGCGAAGATGACGTTTAGCATGCCTTGACTAAACATAATTATTTCCTTAACCCAATTAATTCATTTGCTCAATTATTACTAATTATCCAAGGGATTAAGAAAACATCGTGGAGAAAGTGAAATATGGATGAATGGAAATAGGAAAAGAGATGGAGAAGAAAATGATCATAACATTTAATTATAGAATTAAGCGTATGATACATGGTGTGAATGATAGATTAAGAAGATGAATAGAATTGATGATAAAGAGATAGAAACAAATATAGAAGAGTGTCAACGTCCTGACATAGATCTGGACGGTGGAATTGCTTGCCGACGTGTGAAGTGGATGAAGAGAAGAGCTTCCCTCTCAGGCTTGCTCATCCAGTAGAAGTGACCTTCGTACAGAGCTTCAATGGCGGGGATCGGAAGGTTTATTTGCTCGAAGACTCACCTCTCGACCTTGTCTCTTAATTCTTCTCGGATCTACTCTGATTAGTTGCTCAACTAGTCTTTCTCTCAGATCAGTATATACACTTTTCTCTATATTCAAGCATATCTTTTCAATGGAATGGCCAGAGCTATTTATAGACTAAGCTTTGACTCTCTCATTGTGGTCCCCATTGTATTGTTATGGCAGTTCCGAAATGGAGTGAAGATTCCTTCTGTTACGCAATCAATCCCTTCAGAAATGCACAACGTCAGCTGTACACGTGTCAGTATCCTCCGCAATTTCGTTGCTCTTTCACATCTTCGATCATTTGTCCGTATGCGGTGTTGTTTTTTATTACCCCATGTAGTTGAGATTGCGTTAAACGCTTAGCACTTGATCGATTGTCGCATGCGTTGTCATTGCGTTGATCGTATATTCATTCCTGAATGATGGGCGCAATGCGATGTAGATGCGTTGTTCAATTTATCTTGAGCCATGAACGCATATGGTGACTTGATTTCCTATAAAACGGACTTGAAATATTCTTTTCTACCATCGCAATGCTGTCAGTGGATGTATTGACGACAATTTATAATTCTTGCATTTCTTAGCTAATTTCTATACAATTGACACAACTTTCCTTCCTTTTGGCCACAATATCTAAATAAAACAGTATAAATAACTTGTATTTCTACAAGTTATCATACCCCCAAATTTAGATATATGCTTGTCCTCAAGCATATCTGATAACTTGTAAAAATATAAGTTATTTATACCACTTTATCTAGATATTACGGTCAAAAGATAGTGAATATGCATCAATTGTATGAAAATTAGCTTAGAATTACAATAATTATAAATTATCGCAATTACACCCACTAACATCATAAAAATGGAAGACAAGGAGAATTTTACTCTGTTTTACAGGAAACCAAGTCACCGCTAGCGCTCAAGGCTCGAGAGAAACCGATCAACACATCTATGTCACATTGCACCCGTCAATCAACAATGAAGAGACGCAATGACGGTGTAATGTTACAATCGATCCAGAGATGTATTTCAACCGTATGCGGTAATAAAAACAACACCGCATGTGAACTAACAATCAAAAGATGCAGCTGAGCAGTGCAAAAGTGGAGGATTGAGGCACGTGTACAACTAACGGTTGTGCAGAATTGACGGTCTAATTGCATAACAGAAGGAATAATTATTCCTTCATCTTCAGGATTAACATAACAACAAGTGGAGACCACAAGGCCGGAGTCAAAGATCCTCACCTATAAATACCCCATAGATTTCAGAGAAAACGAATGCTACTGGATACAGGGCTAATTGTTGCTAAAGTGTTGAGAGAAAAGGATGAGCTGAGTGCTTAACTGAAGAAATCCAGGAGGAAGACGAGACAAGGCCGAGAGGTGAGTCTTAGTTCTATTCTGTCAAATACCCGCTGAGAAGCTCTGTGTTTAGAACCCTGCTACCGGTTGAGCAAGCTTGAGAGGTAAGCTCATCCATCCATCTGATCCATCCAATCCGGCAAGCATATTTCTACCCGAATCGGTGCCAAGACGTTGGCGCTTGTTTGTATCTGTTCTATCTTTTTTCATCATTGTATTTCACTTTCTTTATCTCTTCATTCACACACCATGTATCAAACGCTTAATAGATGTATTAAATGTTTCGATTGCTTTCCTATTCCATTTTCTGTCTACTTCCGTTCTTCCATTAATCACTTTCTCCACGATGTTTTCTTAATCCCAGATAGTTAATATGAATCAAACGAGTACTTAATCTGTGTTAAAGAGATAAAATGCATTTAGCTAAGGCATGCTAGACGGCATCTTCACCTGTGAGAGCAGTAGTGAAGATGTCATTCTAATCTATTGAAAGAAGGTTAGAAGAATGCATTAACTAAAACGAGTAGTACTTCTAGGCATTGAAGCAACCTTGCATTCATCAAGTTTGTCTCTGTTTCACCACAGACATGTGGGAGCGCAGCCGATCACTGAAAGATGTATGCCAAGAGAAAAGCGGAACCGTACTTATAGCTTCAACGCGATTAAGAAACTTGCGCTGTTTATAGTAATTATCTTTCTCTTTCTGTTTTGTACATAAGACTTGCTGCCGCATTCCATGTTCTTTGCATAACCTTCACAGCCAGCCTAGACCCCAACATCTTATAGCATGAAGCCTGTATCTTGTATCTTCTAGCTTAGGTTTACTGTACTTATTTTATTATCGCATTTTTACTGCTTTTCTTTACTTTACCGCAATTTTATATACTTATACAAAACACTCTTTAAGATTGAAAAATCTGGTCGCATATATCACGAACATACCATAATAACCTTAAACAGTCCCTATGTTTGACCTCAGATCACACCGAGAAACTTACAGTGGAATTACACTTGGTTCCAACGTAAGGAAACTTGTGACAACGCATGGCATACTACAATAACATTCACAATTAATGCATATCTAGAAGTCGTACCACATCATTTCGCGCATAGCATAGCATATATTTTAGCATCAAAATCATTGTCAACAAGTTTATGGATATCTTTTACTAAGGCAATATTGCTCAATTCCTATCCTAAATTTTGCGTCGATTGGCTGCTCTGAATGCTCCACTTAGGCACATTACTTAACATCGCAATTTTCTTTCTATCCTTGAAAAATCATAACAAAGCGCTACTTTATTCTTCTATACTACAAATTTCTGCTCAAAAATGCTTTTCTAGTTTTAAAAAGAATGTTTACCTCTTCTTGTCAAAACAACTTGATGCATCTGGATGTGGTGGTCAAACTTTGTGTCATTTATTAGAGACTATTGATCATGGTTACACCCTTCATGTTGGCTTGTTCCCATGGGTGTCATGTGAACATCCAACTACCACTGTGTGCCAATCTCAACTTTAACTCATGAATTTTAGAGGAGTTGTCTCTTATTTCTTTTATTTTTCTTTCACATTTTTCTCTTTTCATATTGCGTTGTTCTTGGAAACCCACCTTCGTTTTGGCTTGCTCTCACGGGTATCATGCGAACATCCAACTACGAGCAGACTCCTTTCATAACTTAACTCTTATCAGGTTGGGATTGTTTTTGGAGTTTTCCCTTGCGCTGACATTGGAGTTTATATAAAATTTTTTTTTAGATGATAATGAGCGCATTTTTCTTAATGACTGCATCACTTGATCTCATTTGCTCAGACCTTTCCCACCACCAAATTTAGAGATGTGCAAGGTCCTCATTGCGTTGTTTGGACAGAATAGACATACACTTAGACAAAATTTCAAAAAGAAGGTTTGAGCAGAATTTTGAAGGATAAAAGGTAAAGCATTGCTATAGCTACGAATTAACTAAGTGTTAGTTAGAAAATACAAAGTGTGGGAAATGCTGCTAAGTGTATGCATATTATACATCATCGCAGCGCAATGAGTAACGCAAAATAGAAGATCAAGAATATCGCAAAATTGACAAAGGATGATAAAGAAGAGGCTATTGCATACTTGAAAGAATTGTTACTTAGTTGTATTAAAAATTAACTAAGTATACAAGGAATTATAATTAACACAATACAAACTTTTTTTGCATTTACAAAGAATCAAAGAAAAATAATAAATGAAGTTATAAATAAAAGAATGACCGCAATAAAAAAAAATGTAAAGTTATTGAGGAGGAGGAGGTTCTGGTGGAGGATTTTGATGAGGTACGCGAGGAGCTTCTTCAAAGTGTAGATGCTGCTGGAGATGTGAAGGCACCATGGGACCATGAAGATACATTGTCAAGAAGTTAAAGTATTCATGGTTGCGCTCCGTTAGTTGCCTTTGGTTCAGGTGGATCGTATAGATGTAGTGTTGAATATTGATCATCACCTGCCTTGTCATCGCAGCATTACATTGTAAATTTCTACTTGCTCGTGTACCGCATCTATTCTCTGGCAGAAGAAGGCTTGTTGTTGGGAGAAGAGTTCTTATTGTTGGGCAAGAAGGGTTCGCATATCTGCTAGTGCAGCAGCTAAGGAGGCAATGGTAGGTTGTGCCTGCGATGTTTCGCCATCGAGGTTTTGGGGTTGGGCAGAAGTGCCTTCACCCAAATTGCATGGGTCATCAACGTGCGACAGTGGAAGGGGAAGTTGCGGTGATGATGCTGAAGGTGAGGATGGAGCTATTGGATATGCGGTTCGAGAATCAGGGGTGAGAAGAAGGTTGGTGAAATGCTCGGGAAGGGAAGAAGAAGTTTGTGCAGGAGAGCTTGGAGGGAAAATTATCAAAGGCAAAGGGTCTAAGGGTTATGATTCTTGCGTTTGTGAGTCTTGGACTTTCCCTTTTCCTTTTTCATCTTTGCGTTGTTTCTTTGGCTTGGGTTGCTGTGGCACATTCAAATAAATGACAGGCCTCTTCAATGGGAGCTCAGGGCAGTGTGGGGAATCTTTGAGGAGCAACCTCAAAATCTTGACGTTTATGAGGCCATGAAGTTTAGGCATGGGTTCTTCCTCAATGTTTACACCCATTGATAAGCATAAACTCGAGACAGTCCATGGGGGGAAATACTGACCTCTTATGTGCCCCACAAAACCTCGAATTTGTCTTGCGATCAACTGGCCCACATCGATTGGAATGTGCGCGCAATGCAATATGCTGCCATGACTCAATCCCTCGAAATTGTTTTGTCATGGAAAGTAGGGATGAGTCGCCGTTTTACTAAATATACCCAAAGTCGCGCCTCAGGAAGCAGTGTCTTGGACGCCAGGAAGCAATATGCTGCCAGTTCTGATGCCTTTTAATGAAACCGTCCAGTTAGTGCCCGGTTGCATCAATGTTTGCAGCGCATCTTCCATCTGCTCTTTAGTGAACATCAATGATTTTATTACCCAGTGCATCTAGGTTGGTCTTCATCAAGAATAATTCATTGATGTCCTTTGCACTGAAAGACACCATTTTCCCTTTTATGGTCACCACATCCTTGGTGCCATGTAGCTATCCATTGTAGAAGTTGCGCACTACCTTTGGAATGACGATGGCTGGGCACTGGCAAAATGTTTCCCATCCATGCTCCAATACAACGCTTGTAATCAGGTCCGGTAGTGGCGTTGGCACAGGGAAAAATCCCATCTCCATCAGCATATCATCGTTTTCTCTCTTCTTCGATGGACGCCCTTTAGCCAACGCAGGCTCGCTACTTTCTACAACTTCTTTGCCCTTTTCTTTAGTCAACGCAAGGCGGGATTCTTGCGTTTGTTTCCTTTCCCTTGCCTTGCATTGTTCCTCCTTCTCTCGTTCAGCAAGTTCCTTGCCCTTCTTCTTTCTTATGCGCTGAACGTTTGCTCGGCGCTTCCTCTCATTCTCCTCTTTCTTCATCCTTTCTTCTTCTTCTTCTTCGCTCCTTCTTCAATTTCTTTTTCAAACTGCTCGAAGGCCAGCAAAATGCGTTGTTCCTCTTCGAGCCTTTTCCTTTCCTCTTTTGCCACAGTCTCATTGTAATTTTCTTCTTCGATTACCTTCTGCGATGATGTGTTTTGCTCACAACATTTTCTCTTGCTTCTCTTCCTCCTCCTTTCTTCTTCTCTTCTATTCTTCTAACGCATCTATCAAAATTGGAGGGTCAATGGTTGACCTTTTCGGTGCATTCTCCTTGTGACGCTGTGTCAAGGGGTGATTTCTACATCTTTTCCTTCGTCAGTCGCAACCGTTTGTGGTTTTGCAGGTTGCCCTGATTCTCTTAGTTGCACTAATTCCCCCTTGTCCTCCCTCACGGAGGTGGATTCTCCATCCAGTTCTCGGCTCTCAGCCCTCTTTCTCCTCTCTTCCTCCTTCTTCAGGCACCTCTCCTCCCACCTGCGTTCCTTCTTTTCATTCGTCCTCCTTTCCTTCTTCTTGATTGGATGGGCTTCGCCATCTCCTTCAGCCCTCTTCTCTTTGATTTTCTTCTTCTTCTTCTTCTTCTTCTTCTCTTTAGCCCCTTCAAACTGCTTCTCTGTCGCCGCTTCCTCCAAAGCGACCCTGATGGGTCCCTCATAGGATTCTGCGTTAGCAGTTTCCTTAGGATCCAAGATTGCCAAAGCACTTCTCCTTGATGCTTCCTCCATCTCCTCCTCCAAAGGCAGTGGTTGGTTCACAACGTCAGCTTCGGGCAGTCCTCCTTCTTTCTCCAAGTTGCTGAGAATGCTCCCAAACACCTTCTTATCGTCCTGTCTCTTCTTTTCACTCTAAGAGGAGAATGTTGGGAGTGGGGTGCTTTCAGAACTCTGCCCCTTTTGAACTGGAGTGGCCTGGCTGCTAAGGGATTTCATCAGGCGGCGACTCGAGGGATTGTATGTGGCTAGGCGGCGAGATGATGGCTATCTGCAAGGAATGCCGCCTCTCGCATAGAAAGGTTGGCTTTTGAGGGTGATGAGGGTGAAGAAAATGGTTGGGAAGTTTATGGTTTTAGGAAGAGGGAAACAATCTGGTATACAGTGTGCTCTAGGGTTTCTGTTTGCAAATGAGATCAAAAGGACTCACAGACGGAGGAGATGGAATTTATAGGTTAGGCCTTGATGGGTCCAACGCGAATTCTGCGATGGCAGGCATCGAGCTACTAAAAAAGCCTGTCGTTTGCACTCCTCACATTTATGAAGCATCAGAGAAGAACGTACTTTCGTTTGCTAAATCATCATTTCCTTGGAAGACGAAACGATTGGACTTCTCAGTTTGCAAAAAGAATTATCTTTAGTGTTTTATTCCAATGGGCACAAGGGGAAGAATTAATGCAATGAGTCCATCAACACAAATGCATCTTTGCAGAGGACGGGCAACAACGCATGTATCCCCGTAACATACCCATTAACTCAACGCATTTCTGGAGGACGGACGCACGGTACTTCTACCTGTACAACACTACCTCAACATAGTGCATTCTTGCTAAGGACGAGTAAAGAACACATACAAGCGCAACACACCCCTCAACGCAATGCATTTGAGTTAGATGAACGCAAATTGTATCTTGTTGGTACAAGATGCCCCCATCATTGCAAAGTATACCAGATGTTGATTGTTTTATTATTATTATTTTATTATTTTATTATTAGTTTTTTTTTATCAACGCAAGTCATAAGGACTTTGTGGTATTAATTCTCTTCTTACTAAACAATCATTCACCACAATTTAAGGATAATGCATTTAAGACAGAAAAGTAAAGGAATTAAAGAAAGCACGAAAATTAACGCAAGTGAATTAAATGAGAAATAAATTCATAAAGCATAAAAACAAATTGAATGAAGCAATAAATGACAAAGTTCATGAAGAAATAAAGATAGTAATTAGGAAAGCATGTAAACATAGGATTTAGAGATATGGACTTGAAGACAATTTTTCATGATGAATGCAATCCACACCTCCGCAGGCGATCCAACGTGCCTGCCCAATGTCTTCAAGGACATTATTCTCCTCTTGGTTTCATCCTGCAATGTATACAGGGAGAGAGATGATCTTCTTCCTTTAGGAATCACACCAGGTATGGAGAATGCGTTGCACATTTCTCAAACCTTGCATTCTCTGCAACCGTAGGTCTTGAAATTCTGGCGCTTAATCTGGTTCCGATATGCTCCTGCACGAAAAATATACCTGATCTCTAGGTCAGCTTAGAATTGTTGGATCACTTCAGTACTCATAAACTGTCAACCTGCACTTCGTGATAAACAGACAGTATAAAGAGATCTGTCCTGCAAAAATATCACAAACATACTCAATAATAACTGTTACCAATCCCCAGCTATGGCATTGTAAACTTGTGTGGTTTGAATTGATGTTCTCTAAGTAAGCATATGTGGATATGGACAATGATGAATGTGAATCATACAAGCTCATGTTGCCATAAACTTGATGACATGGAAAGATGGAGATGGAGTATGGATGTTGTGTTATGCTTATTTACTCTTTATGCGATACTACTTCTAGATGTATGCGTTATTAATGAAATGCATGTAGTATGCTATGCGTTGTCACAAGTTTCCTTGTGCTGAAACCAATTATAATTTCAATGCAAGTTTCTCAGAGTAATCCGAGGTTGAACACAAAGATTGTTGTCGTTAATATGTTACATTTGTGATATATGCGACCGGTGTTTTACAATTGATAAAGACTGTGTTTGTATAGGAAAGTAAATTGTGGTAAAGTAAAATTGTGCAGATAAACTAAAGTTGTGTTAATAAAATAAATTGCGATAAAAATAAACCTAAGCTAATGTTATGCAAGATACGAGATACATGATATACATGATGCTGAGTTCGAGACTGACTATGAAGTTTTACAAAGGATCGTGGTATGTGATGGCAAGGCTTAGTGGATGAATCAGAAGGAGAAAGAATAATTAGTACAATCATCGCAAGTTTGTTAATTGCGTTAAAGATATACCTAAGGTTCCGCTTTCCCTTGGCATACACCTCTCGGTGATCGGCCGTGTTCCTATATCTCTATGGTGATATATGGATGAGCGTGGTGAACGTAAGGTTGCTTCCATCTCTAGAAGTACTTCTCGCTTTAGTGAATGCATTCTTCCAACCCTCTCTCGATAGGCGAAATAGCATCTTCACTTTTGCTCTCACAGGAGAAGATGTCGTCTAGCATGCCTTGACTAAACATAATTATGTCCTTAACCCAATTAATTCATTTGCTCAATTATTGATAATTATCCAAGGGATTAAGAAAACATTGTGGAGAAAGTGAAATATGGATGAACGGAAATAGGCAAAGAGATGGAGATGAAAATGATCATAATATTAATTATAGAATTAAGCGTATGATACATGGTGTGAATGATAGACTAAGAAGATTAATACAATTGATGATAAAGAGACAAATACAGAAGAGTGTCAACGTCTTGACATAGATCTAGACGATGGAATTGCTTGCCGACGTGTGGAGTGGATGAAGAGAAGAGCTTCCCTCTCAAGCTTGCTCGTCCAGTAGAAGTGACCTTTGTACAGAGCATCAATGGCGGGGATCAAAAGGTTTATTTGCCCGAAGACTCATCTCTTGACCTTGTCTCATCTATTCTGATTAGTCGCTCAACCAGTCTTTTTCTCAGATCAGTATATACACTTTTCTCTATATTCAAGCATATCTTTTTAGTGGAATGGCCGGAGCTATTTATAGACTAAGCGTTGACTCTCTGCATTGTGGTCCCCACTGTATTGTTATGGCAGTTTCGAAAATGGTGGAGTGAATATTCCTTATTTTACGCAATCAATCCCTTCAGAAATGCACAACGGTCAGCTGTACATGCGTCAGAATCCTTCGCAATTGCGTTGCTCTTTAACATCTTCGATCGCTTGTCCACATGTGGTGTTTTTTCTTATTATCGCTTGTGGTTGAGATTGTGTTAAACGCTTAGCTCTTGATGATTGTCGCATGTGCTGTCATTGTGTTGATCATCAATTCATTCTTGAATGATGGGCGCAATGCGACGTAGATGTGTTGTTCAGTTTATCTTGAGCCATGAACGCATACGGTGACTTGATTTCCTGCAAAACAGACTTGAAATATTCTTTTCTACCATCGCAATAGTGTCAGTGTGAACCCCGAATCCTAATTTCTCTACTTGAGTATGTTCCCTACTGAGACTAGTGTGGTGATAGGTTGATGTGGAAACTAGTGTGGAATGGTTGAGAACAGGGTGAAAAATTGGAAGAAAAGAGGAAATTTGGAAGCTTGACTTTTGGGGAAAAATATGGAAATTTTGGCTAAGTACAAAATTGTGTGATGGATGCGTTCGAAGGGTTGTGATGGATGCGTTGGTGGTGGTATGCGGCTGAAGGATGGAAAATTGAAGTGATGCGTTGGAAGGTTAGATGGCATAAGGGTAGGCAAGGACGCGGGCAAGGCATGCATTGGAAGGGTGGCATGCGTCGATGCACAACGCCAAACCAAGCGCCTTTGCCAAGCGCCTAGCCTATGCATTGAGCGCCCTGCCGAGCGACCATGCATCGAGCACCCCTGCCATACGTCGAGCGCCCTGCCAAGCATCCATGCATCGAGCGCCCATGCGGCCGAACGAGCCCTGCGAACGATGACCAGCGCCTATGCCACACGCCCATGCGTCGGTGACCAGTGCCTATGCCAAGCGCCATGCGGCCATGCTGAGCGAGCCTTGTGGTGATACCTAGTGAGCCATGCGTTGAGGACAAGGGTCCATCCTATGCGTTGGTAGTGGCTGGCTCTTGCCATGGTTAGGACATGTGGTGATTAAGTGAGTTGGCTTACTATGCATTGATTATAGACTTCACTGACCATGGTTAGGACATTTGATGGCACTATGCGTTGAACATCCAAGGATTGTGGATGCATATGAAAGATGAGCTCACATAGAGGACGTCATCAAACATGTGTCTTCTTGGGAAGAAACCTACTTAGATTGCGTTGATCAAAAGTTGTGTTGTTAGTGTGAGGAGGAAACACTTGGACATGCAGCCAAATAGGAGGTGTCGAATTTGGAGAGTGTTTGGACACCTATAAATAGGGCCAAAGACTTCTTTTTCATATCACAATTCAAAAAGAAATTAAAAAGAGTGGGAAAACTGAGTAAACATTACATTGAGAGCAAAATCCATGTGTTTATCATAGAACATCAAAGAGGACTCATTGGACAGTGAAGTCTGGAAAACATCATCAACTTGGGACGAGGAGTTCTCCCAATATACTCCCGCGTTTCCAGTGATTCCAAAGCCATCTGAAAGCTCTGAAAGTCTAGTTTTCAGGGTAGTGCTGCTGGAGAAGAATCTCCAAAGGATTGGGCTGGAAATTGAGAAGAAGACAGAAGGGTCAGGCTGTCGGATAAGCTTGGGCTAGTCTTGAAGATTTTGAGATGCTGGCCAAACCACGAGGAGTTTTGAGCTCAGATTTTAGGGAGTGTAAAGGGAGCCCGATGTAAACAAGGAACTTCTAGAGTGAAAAGTTCCTAAGCGATCGAAGTGAGTGACTAAAACATTTGACAAAATATTTACAATGTTTTAAAAGAAAGCATGTTTTAAAGAAGATTATTCTCATGCCAGCTAGTTTTACAAAGTGATTTCCAAGCAAACCATGAGTTATGTTTTAAACGCATGGATGTGTGGGATGTTTTTTGAAAAGCTATTTATATATGTTAAATATACCCAGCATGTGTTAGTATCTTTAAAACCATGTTTTTATCTGTGTTATACTTTACATGCTTTAAAGAGAAAGTCATTTATGACTAGTTTTATTTAAAACGCGATATCGAAGGACATTTGAGAAGGTATCTGCCCAACTAGATATCAAAGAACATTTGAGAAGGTATCTAACGAACTTGGTACTGAAGGACGTTTGAGAAGGTACCAAACCAACTTGATACCGAAGGACATTTGAGAAGGTATCCTAGTAGCTTGATAGTAAAGGACATTTGAGAAAGTATCTGAGCAGAAGTAGCTAAGGTATGACGGTACTTAGTATGGCCACATGCACGTAGGTAGTTAAAGTTAGAGATTGAGCAAAAGCGTTCTCTCTTGACTAGCAGTTGGTGTTGGGATTATTTTTTTAACCACAGTAGGGTTATTCTCAACTGAGAAACAGTTTTAATGTTTTATGATTAAAACAGCTTTATATGCTTTATGCTTGGAAAATGTTTATACTGCAGTACAAGGTACTGTAGAAGCTTATATTTCAGTTCAAACTCTTTATTGAGATTTTTGCATGAGAAGAAATTATCTTTATTAAGTCACTCACTGGGCTAGTAAGTGCACCCCGTTTTCAAATGTTTTCTTTTGCCCCAGGTAGCGGTCAAATCCTCAGAAGATAGCTCTGCATCTGTTCAGCAACTAAAGGATAAAGATATTGTAAACCCGTCGGTTAAGGGAGTGATGACGATTGCTGAGTATGAGCAAAGATTTACTGAGTTGTCTCAGTATGCTCTTCCGATCATTGCGGAAGAGAAAGAGAGGTGTAGAAGATTTGAGAATGTTCTAAGAAGGAAGATACGTACGCCCGTTACCTCTACATCTAATTGGGTGAATTTCACTCAGTTGGTTGAGATTGCTATCAGAGTTAAGCATAATGTAGCGAGGGAAGATATACTCCAGCCAGATGCGGGACAATTTAAGACGCCTGGAGAAATGAAAAGTAAGAGTTTTAGACCCTAGTTCTCTTGACAGTCGAGTATGAGGAGTTTTGGAGCCACGAGCCAACAAGGTTCGAGTCGAAAAAGGTCAATACCTGTAGCTCGACTGAGTGTTAGATTAGTATCAGAGCGTGCTAGCGAGTTAGTAGCTAGTACAGGAAGGAGACCACTTTGTGTAAACTGTGGTAGACCCCATACAGAAGTATGTTATGGCAATAGGAATATGTGCTTCCAGTGCGGACAAGTGGGGCATTTCAAGAGAGATTGTCCCCAACTAGGTCATGGAGCACAATGTGAGCAAAGAGGAGTTACCCAGACTGTAAACCAACCTAGAGCGACCAAAGCTAGAGGTGAGGGATCCAATGCAACTAAGCAGAAAGGGGTAGTTGGACGACCCCAATAGCAGTAGCAGCAGGAAGCAGAAGAGGCTCCAGATTTCATAACTAGTACGATAACTTTATGTAATCAATCCACTTATCCATTATTTGATCTTGGTGCTATGCACTCATTCATATCTAGTATGTGTGCATTGCATATAGATAGAGTGCCTGAGCATATGAATGAGGATTTTTTTATCTCTACGCCTGTAGGAGATACTCTAGTGGTACATGAGTATTACAGGAATTGTGAAGTAATTCTTTGAAATCGGAGTTTATGGGTTGACTTGATTCCATTAGAATTACTATAGTTTGATGTTATCTTACATATGGATTTCCTAAGTAAACACTATGCCACTATGGACTATTTTAAGAGATAAATAATGTTTAGGAAATCGGGTGAAAAAGATATAACCCTGGTAGGAAGTAAAAGAATACTTCCAGGAAGTTTAATATCAGCAGTAAAAGCTAGGAAACTATTGAGTAAGGGATGTGAAGCCTATTTAGCCTATGTAGCAGTTTCACAGGATAAGAAGCTGAGACCTAAGGACGTACCTGTGGTACAAGAATTCTTAGATATGTTCCCTGAAGAGTTACCAGGCTTACCACTTGACAGGAAATAGAGTTTACTATTGAGTTAGTTCCGGGTACAACACCTATATCCCATGCACCATATAGGATGGCACCAACGTAACTGAAGGAGTTAAAAGTTCAGTTACAGGAACTTGTGGATAAGGGGTACATTAGACCTAGTGTGTCGCCTTGGGGAGGGCCAGTCTTGTTTGTTAAGAAGAAAGACGGTACTCTTAGATTATGCATAGACTATAGAAAGTTGAATAAGGTGACTATAAAAAATAAGTACCCATTGCATCATTAGATGATCTCTTCGATCAGTTAAAGGGATCCACAGTGTTCTCTAAGGTAGATTTGAGAGTTGAAGATGAAAGAACCGATGTTCGAAAGACTGCATTCAGAACTAGGTATGGACATTATGAGTTCCTAGTAATGTCGTTTGGATTGACAAATGCTCCTGTGGTATTTATGGATTTGATGAATATGATATTTCATCTTTATTTGGATCAGTTTATGATAGTTTTCATAGATGATATACTAGTATATTCTAGTAGTGCAGAGAAGCACAGAGAACATCTGAGGACGGTGTTGCAGATGCTAAGGGAAAAGAAGTTATATACCAAATTTAATAAGTGTGATTTTAGGTTAAACCAAGTGGTATTCCTTCGGCATATAGTTTCAACTGACGAAGTTAGCGTAGGTTCCCAAAAGATAGAAGCAATAGTTAACTAGGAACGACCCCTGAATGTAACAGAAGTATACAATTTTCTGGGCTTAGCAGGTTATTATAGGAGATTCGTGGAAGGTTTTTCTAAGATAGATCTACCATTGACAAACCTAACAAGAAAAGATGCGAAGTTTGAGTGGTTGCCAGAATGCGAGCACAGTTTTCAAGTGTTGAAACAGAGGTTAGTGTCAGCACCAGTATTAACTTTACCTACACCAGGTAAAGAGTTTGAGGTCTATTGTGATGCATCCCGACAAAGGTTAGGATATGTGCTAATGCAGGAGGGAAAGGTAGTAGCTTATGCTTCTCGACAGTTAACGAAGCATGAATGTAACTACCTTATACACGATTTAGAGTTAGCAGCAGTTGTGTTACCTCTAAAGTTGTGGAGACATTACCTGTTTGGTGAGCGTTGTCATATATTCACGGATCATAAGAGTCTGAAGTATATCTTTGATCAGAAGGATTTGAACTTGAGATAGAGAAGATGGATCGAGTTGATCAAAGATTATGACTACATAATTGACTTATCACCCAGGTAAAGCAAATGTGGTAGCTGATGCTCTAGGTCGAAAAACTAGAACAGCTAGGGCTAGTATCAATTCAGTGAAGGATACACTGATTCATGAGTTGTATAATGCTAGGGCAACATTATCAGTTGGTCAAATAAGAGGTTTACTAGATTCATTTCAAGTGCGTCCTACTCTCGTAGAAGATATCCTACGTGAACAATTAAAGGATTCCGATCTTCAAAAGTTAGCTGAAGAAGTAGGTAAAGGATTAAGAACGGACTACCAACTAAGAATGGACAAAGTGCTGTTCAAAGAGGGTAGGGTATGCATACCTAATAACTTAGCACTTAAACAAGCTATCCTAGAAGAAGCACATAGTTCGGCCTATGCTATTCATCTGGGCAGTATAAAGATGTACTTAACATTAAAAAGATCGTACTGGTGGCCTGGTATCAAAAAGAGAAATAACGAAGTATGTTGACAAGTGTCTAATATGTCAACACGTTAAGTCGGAAAGACAAAGGGCAGCATGATTACTTAATTCATTCCCTGTGCCAGAGTGGCAATGGGAGCATATTATAATGGATTTCCTGTTTGGTTTACCTAGGACACCAGCGAGCTATGATGGTATATGGGTAATTGTGGATAGACTGACAAAGACAGCTAAGTTTTTACCTATTAAAGTTATTTTTACCCTAGACCAATTAGCTAAGTTGTATGTTGATCAAGTTGTGAGTCAGTTTGGATAGTTTCAATTGTATCAGATCGAAACTCCAGGTTTACATCGAAGTTTTGGCCTAGTTTGCCGAAAGCTATGGGAACAAAGTTATATTTTAGTACTGCTTTTCATCAACAGACGGATGTTCAGTCTGAGTGGACAATTTAGACATTAGAGGACATGCTGAGGGCATGTATATTGCAATTCAAAGGCAGTTGAGATACGTATCTATCATTGATCGAATTTGCGTATAACAACAGTTACCATTCGAGTATCGGAATGGCACCGTATGAGGCACTATACGGAAGGCCATGTAGGACTTTGATATGCTGGAATGAAGTCGGTGAAAGGAAATTACTAGGTCCTGAACTCGTGTAATCGACATCAGATAGTGTTAAGATTATAAGAGATAATCTTAAGACGGCTTGAGATAGGCAAAAGAGTTATGCCGATAAGCGAAGAAGAGAATTGGAGTTTGAAGTTGGTGATTAAGTATTTCTTAAGTTATCTCCGTGGAAAGGAATATTCAGGTTCGGTAGGAAAGGGAAATTAAGCCTGAGATATATTGGACCTTACGAGATAATAGAAAGAGTTGGCCCAATGGCATATCGATTGGATTTACCTCTAGAGTTATCTCATATTCATGATGTGTTTCATGTGGCAATGCTTAGAATGTATGTGCCCGATCATACCCATGTGTTGCTTGAGCAACCAGTACAGTTGAGAGAGAATTTGTCTTATGACGAAGAACTAGTGGAGATTTTTGACAGAAAGGAATAGGTCTTAAGGAATAAGACAATCCAATTGGTAAAGATACTATGGCGAAACCATAGCATGGAAAAAGAAACGTGGGAAGCCGAAGAGCATATTAGAAACAAGTATCCGCAGTTATTTAATTGACGGACTTGTAGCGAAATTTCGAGGACGAAATTTTCAGAAGGGGGAGGTAAATGTGAACCCCGAATCCTAATTTCTCTACTTGAGTATATTCCCTACTGAGACTAGTGTGGTGAGTAGGTTGATGTGGAAACTAGTGTGGAATGGTAGAGAAAAGGATAAAAATTAGAAGAAAAGAGGAATTTTGGAAGCTTGACTTTTAGGGAAAAACTTGGAAAATTTGGCTAAGTACAAAATCGTGTGATGGATGCGTTGGAAGGGTTGTGTTGATGCATTGGAAGGATTGTGATGGATGCGTTGGTGGTGGTATGTGGCTGAAGGAAGGAAAATTGAAGTGATGCGTTTGTAGTTTGGATGGCACAAGGGTAGGCAAGGACACGGGCAAGGCATACATTGGAAGGGTGGCATGCGTCGATGCACAGCGCCCAGTCCAGCCTAATCCTTTAGAGCTTCTTTCTCGGCAGCCCGCCTACCTAAAAACTAGACTTTCAGAGCTTTCAGGTATCTTTTAAATCACTCCGAAACACACGGAGTATATGGGAGAACTTCTCGTCCAGTTTGATGCTATTTTCCAGACTCACTGTCCAATGAGTCCCTCTTTGAAGTTCTATGATAAACGCATGGATTTTGCGCTCTCAAACGCAATGTTTACTCAGTTTTCCACTCTTTTTAATTTCTTTTTGAATTGTGATATGAAAGAGAAGTCTTTGGCCCTATTTATAGGCATCCAAACACTTTCCAAATTTCGACACCTTCTACTTGGGCTGAGAATGTCCAAGTGTTTTCCTACATAGCCAATCTGCAGGGGGCTAAATTTTGCATGTCCTCTTATGCAACCACGCTCAAATCCTTAAGGCTGAAGTTTCTTCCCAAGAAGACACATATTTGAATGAAAATCCTCTCTATGTGAGCTCATCTTTCATATGCGTCCACAATCCAAGTGATGTTCAACGCATAGTGCATCAACGCAATAGTCTATAATCATGCATAGCAAGCACAGTCACTTTAAGTCACTTAGCAATTCCTAACCATCACAAGAGCTTGCCCACCACAACGCATAGGATGGCCACTCGTCACTCGAGATGCAATGGTCTCACTAGTTCTCACCACAAGACTCGCTCCGGCATGGGCACATGGCGCTTGCATAAGGCGTTGGTCACCTGACGCATGGGCGTGTGGCATAGGGTGATGGTCATCGCTCGCAGGGCTCGCCTCTGGCCGCATGGGGGCTAGGCAGGGCACTCGAACGCATGGCAATGCTTGGCAGGGCGCTCGACGCATGGCAGGGTGCTCGAGTCATGGTCCACCACCCCGCTCAATAGGGGCGCTTATGACGCATAGGCTGGGCAACTTGCAGAAAGCGCTCGACGCATGGGTGCTGTTGGCTGGGCGCTGTTGCCGACGCATGCCACCCTTCAATGTTATGCCTTGCCCGTGTCCTTGCCTACCCTTGTGCCATCTCAAAATACAAACCGACATCACTTTCAATTTCCTTCCTTCGCGCCACATACCACCACCAACGCATCCATACAGGGACAAATCCTCCCAAGCATCAACACAAACCCTTCAACGACATCCATCACACGGATTTTTGTACTTAGCCAATTTTCCAAGATTTCCTAAGAGTCAAGCTTCCAAATTCCCTCTTTTCTCTAAATGTCTTTATCCTTTTCTCTACCATCCAAGCACTAGTTTTCCACATCAACCTTACTCACCACACTAGTCCAGTTAGGGAAGTAATAGTAGCAAGTAGAGAAATTACATTGGGTTCAACAATTTACCTCCCCCTCTAAAGAAAATTTCAGTCCTCGAAATTTCGCTACAAAATGTCCGTCAAATTAAATAATGCGGATATTGTTTCTAAATATGCTCTTCGGCTTCCCACGGTTTCTTTTTTCCATGGACTATGGTTTCGCCATAGTATCAG
>NC_052360.1:69118512-69210417 GCF_009727055.1 Benincasa hispida | reverse complement strand
GGCTGGAAACTGAGAAGAAGACAGAAGGGTCAGGCTATCGGATAAGCTTGGGCCAGTTTTGAAGATTTTGAGATTCCGGCCAAACCACGAGAAGTTTTGAGCTCAGATTTTAGGGGGTGTAAAAGGAGCCCGAGGTAAACAAGTAACTTCTAGAGTGAAAAGTTTCTAAGCAATCGAGGTGAGTGACTAAAACATTTGACAAAATATTTACAATGTTTTAAAAGAAAGCATGTTTTAAAGAAGATTATTCTCATGTCAACTAGTTTTATAAAGTGATTTCCAAGAAAACCATGAGTTATGTTTTAAACGCATGCATGTATGGGAAGTTTGTTGAAAAGCTATTTATATGTGTTAAATATACCCAGCATGCGTTAGTATCTTTAAAGCCATGTTTTTATATGTGTTATACTTTACATGCTTTAAAGAGAAAGTCATTTATGACTAGTTTTACTTAAAACGTGATACCGAAGGACATTTGAGAAGGTATCCGCCCAACTAGATACCGAAGGACATTTGAGAAGGTATCTAATGAACTTGGTACTGAAGGATGTTTGAGAAGGTACCAAACCAACTTGATACTGAAGGACATTTGAAAATGTATCCTAGCAGCTCGATACTGAAGGGCATTTGAGAAGGTATCTGAATAGAAGTACCTAAAGTATGACGGTGCTTAGTATGGCCACGTGCACGTAGGTAGTTAGAGTCAAAGATTGAGCAAAAGGGTTCTTTCTTGACTAGCAGTTGGTGTTGGGATTATTTTTTTAACCATGGCAGGGTTATTCTCAGTTGAGAAACAGTTTTAATGTTTTATGATTAAAACAACTTTATATGCTTTATGCTTAGAAAATGTTTATACTGCAGTACAAGGTATTGTAGAAGCTTATATTTCAGTTTAAACACTTTATTTAGATTTTGGCATGAGAAGCAATTATCTTTCTTAAGTCACTCACTGGGCTAGGAAGCTCACCCTGTTTTCAAATGTTTTCCTTTCCCCCAGGTAGCGGTCAAATCCTCAGAAGATAGCTTTGCATCTGCTCAGCCACTAAAGGATAAAGATATTGTAACCCGTCAGTTTAGGTGGTTACTGTAAATATTGTACACATGTTTTCGTTGTTCATATAGGGACTAGGGTTTTTGGGCTTTGGGACTTATGAATCTAGTGTTGTAATGACTCTAAACATGTTATGTTTCTGAATTAATAATTTTTTGGCCTAAAGATATTCCGCTGTATATGAGTTATATCTGGGTATCAGAGTTATTTCGCAAGAGTTATTAGGCAGTAAGTGTCAATAAAAGGGTTGATAACTGCTGCAGTCACGCCCTTTCCTAGGCTAAGACGATGGTCTGGGGCGGGGTGTGAGAGTCAATGGATGTATTGATGACAATTTATAATTCTTGCATTTCTTAGCTAATTTCTATACAATTGATGCAACTCTCTTTCCTTTTGGCTGCAATATCTAAATAAAATAGTATAAATAGCTTGTATTTCTACAAGTTACACCCTTCTTTTTGCGCCACAAGTTGAAAATTTTGTTGTTGATTCTTCCAAGCAAAATTGGGGTGGTTCCTCCACCCGGGATTGTTGGTGTTTGAAAAGGGATTATTTTTCAAAAAGTAGACAGATTGTGGATTTTGCGGGCAATCTTCCATCACATGCTCATCACTGCAAGTCGCACACCTTGCGTTATTCTAACTGATTGCGTTGATTTGCCCACCTTGCGGTGTTGGGCTGCTGATCGCCATTCCTTGGATCAAATTCAACATTGCGATCATTTGGTTTTGTAATGAAGTAATAGCACTGTTGTTTGCGTCATAGTTTTTAAGTCTCAATCTCTGGTCACTCTCTCTTCAGTCTTCATGGTTCTTGGAGATGCGATCCAGGATATTCTTCGCCTCATCATAAGTTTTATCGAGCAGACCACCAGCGATTACTGCATTGGCAGCAGTCTGCGAAGCGATATTCAAACCATGATCGAAAATCTCCATTTGAAGGCAGTCTGGTAACCCATTATGCGGACAATTCTGGACCAATGTTTTAAACCTCGCCCAAGCATCGCTGAGCGGTTCGTCAATATCTTGTTCAAAATTTGTAATAAGCTTCCTTAGTCTTGCATTTTCGGTAGGTGGAAAATACATCTTCATAAATTTCTCCATTATCTGCTCCCAAGAAGTGATCTCTCCCGGTTCGAGAGAATATGCCCATTTCGTAGCCTGATCACAGAGAGAAAACGGGAACAACGTTAGGCGATCTTCTTTAGCAGAGATGTTCGGGAATACAAAAGTGTTACAGATTTCTATGAAGCTCCGGAGGTGGGCGTGCGAGTCTTCGCCACGCCTTCCTCCAAACTGCCTAGCAGCTTGGATCATCTGCAACATTACCGACTTCATTTTAAACCTTGATCCATCTAGCACTAGCCTCGTGATTCCTAGAGATAAATCGTAGAGGTTGGCGATGCATAGTCCCTGATCGGTCTTTTGCGGTCATTCGCCAGAATGATGGGGTTGGCCGTTATATTATTTGTGTTAGCGACCCTTGCGTCCAGTTGCTCCGCCATTCTTGGTGTTCTTTCTTGTTGTTGTTGGCGGTCTCTTAATCTTCTTCTGAATGTCCTCTCAATCTCCAGGTTGTAATGCACTAGAGATTGAGAGTTTTGCAAAGAAATTAAAGAAATTACCATTAGCAAACTATCTTATCGAAGTCCCTAACAATGGCACCAAAAACTTGATGCTCGTATTTATGAAGTGGAAATATGAATGATATACGTTGATGGATTTGTGTTGTTCACTCAAGTTTCCCCAGCAGAATTCAAGTGTAAATTCCTTTGAGTTTCCTGGTATGTCCAGGGTCAAACAAAGGGGCTTGTGAAAATAGATTGCGTTGGTAATTTTTATGAACTTTGTGGTAACCAAGTAAATAAATAAGTGTTGGGTTTGTTATTTGCATTGATGAAAAATAAATAAATAAAGGTGGCATATTTTAGAAAAAACAGTTGTGTTGATAGATGCAATGAGTATGCGATGAACGGGTTGAGAAGATCTTTAGCTAGTGTTACTTGAGAATGCGTCAGACTATTGGATCATGTTACAACCATGCACAGCAAGTTATTTTCCAATGTAAATGCGATGCTCCTAAATCTAGGACGCATGTGTTGAATGCAAAATATTCATAGAGCTCATCCCTAAGTCTTTACTCTTGTCCTATGTGATGATGCATAATGCATGAAAGCAAGATGACCGCATACAATCATATCCTATCTCTAGGATGCATGCGATGCGTTGATAACAAATAGTGCTCATTCCTAAACGCCTATGTCTCATTTATGCGTTCTAATCTAGCTCTTCTGAGTCTAGATTCTAACCTGACCTTCCCAAGTCTAGATCCTGTCCTTAGACTACCCTCTCGAGTATCTCTAATGGACGAATGAAGCATATATAAACAAGATAATCACGAGAATGAAGATTTCCTAGTTGTGCTAGCTAAATTCTTCTCAACTCATTCAACTAATTTATCTACTCATGCATGAATAACAGAGAGTGAACAGATATAGAGAAAGAAATTCCATTCTTATAAATGAGTTGAGTACAAAATGACAATGGAAAGTAAAGGTAGAAAGCCTGGTAGCAATTCCTTGCTGACCGAGGCCTTTTACACTGAAATCTCTATTCTGGTCTAAAGATGTTCCTGCTTATGCAAGCGTCGGCCCTCTCTTTGTCCTTGGAGATTCTGGCACTCTCCCAAGCTTACCAGAACGATCTATCAGCACAACTTCTTCCCTCATGTCTGCCATAAAATGAAAGAAAACTAAGAACACAGACATGCAACTTGTGGAACAAAAGATTGTAAAAACGGTGAACCCCTTTTCTGAAGAATGCACTTGGTATTTATAGAGCATCCATGGTGAAAGGCAGCTTCTCTCTTCTGGTTGTACAGATGGGACAACTTTAATTCCTGATTGATGCACCGCATAATTGTCACTGATAAAGCTGAATGTACTTTATGATCGTTATCGGCTGTCAACTTAATTTGGATTCGACTGTCATCATCTTTCTATCCCATCGCTCTTAATTATCCTTTCATCCGGATGCATCTACCATGTTGCGCTGACCAAGTTGCGGCGATCCTTCTCGGGCGAATGTTTGTGAGCACAATCAATGAATTCCTATGATCGCAATCTTTGCATTGCGTTAATGCATATTCTCACAAAAATACAAAAATCAATAGTTCTAATGCACTGAACTCATGCGACCGAAATATTATAGAATTTATGCTTAATGGACGCAATTTAACATATTTTATCAATGCAATCCAACATTGTATAAGAACTTAGCACTATGTAATGTGCATTTCTGCCCGTTATCAGTGATCGCTGAGTTCGAGTGCGAGGTGTTTGTGCAGTGTTCTGGTCGTGTTGTTCGAGCATTTGAGGTTGCTGTGTTCGAGTGTTCATGAGCAAGAAGCGTGGAGACGAGTGTACAAATGTTTGTAGCTTTCGCCTTGTTCATTTATTATTCATGCTATAATTTCTATATTGATTGTATAACCGCATGTTTCTATATGACTGTAATTGTAATGTTCATTCATGATTGTAATTTGGAATGATCTTTTTTCCACTACTCATGGAAATCTCGAATTTGATTTCCTTCAATTGGTATTAGAGCTAGGTTGTTCTAATATTCCAAATTATAACTCTATTTTGAACTCATTTTACAATCGCGACGGGTTTCTGCATTTGTGGTTAATTGTTTTTTGCATTTGTGGTTGTGTTGATGAATATTTTGGGTTTAATTGCCTTTAGTTAAAGCTTTCTGTAATTACAAAGTGTTAATTTGTAAGGGCCCATGTTTTTTGGGCATAATTGATGCGTTAATTTTATTAAGTGGAAATATGGATGATATGCATTGGTGGATTGCATTGTGCACTCAAGTTTTCCCAGCAAAAGTCAAATGTAAATTCCTCTAAGTTTCCTGGTAAGTCCAGGGTCGAACACAGGGACTTGTGAAAATAGTTGCGTTGGTGATTTTTATGAAGACTTGCGGTAACCAGTTAAATAAATAAATCGTTGGGTTTGTTGTTTGCATTGATGAAAATAAATAATGAATGCGGCAGAGTTTGAAATGAGTTGGTAAAGGGGAAATACGATGAATATGCGGTGAACGGGTTCAGAAAAGTTCGGCTAACACTCCATATAATGCATTCATGCTTTGCGACCATGCAATATGCATACAATAGTAAACCACCTCTCGGCATGAATGCTACGGCTTCTAAGGCTAGAATGCAATGGATAAATATGCGATAAGTCTACAGGGTTTACACATAAACCTCTATCTCTATTTATGCGATGACAACATGACATTCACACAAATATGCGACCACATAATATCAATCCCATTCCTAGGATGCATGCAATGCGAGTTGACAAACAGAGGTTATCTCTAAGTCCCTATCTCTTGTTTATGCAAGTCTAATCTTACTCTTTCGAGTCCAGATTCTAACCTAGCTCTCTCGAGACATTAGGTTTTTTTATTTAGATTCTTTCTCGAGTAAGTCTAAAGGGTATTTTGCACAACATAAAACAAGACGATCGCAAGTAATGAACTTCCTAGGTCATGTTAGCTTAGTTCTTTTCAACCCATTCAACTAGTTTAGCTACTCATGCGTATTAAGAGAGTGAGCAAATGTAGAAATAGAATGTCCATTGAATAGATATGAGATGAAATACAAAATAGCAATGCAAGTATAGTAAAGAGCCTGGTAGCAATTTCTTGCTACCAGGCGTTTACACTATTTCTACTCGTGCTCTAAAGATATTCTCGCTCTCGCGAGAGTCAGTTCGCTCGCTGCTCTTACGCTCCACGGTTCTCTCTCGAGCTGCCCTGGGCGATCTCCGGCGCCACCACTCTTCTCTTGCTCCATCGTAAAATGGAAAATAAAACTATGAACAGAGGCACTAGTGAACTCGTTAACTGATCAACCCGTTTTCTAAAGATTGCACTTAGTATTTATAGGGCATCAATGGTGAAAGGCGACTTCTCTCTCCCGGTTGTACAGATGGAACAGCTTTAATTCCTGATTGACGCGTTGGATGATTGTTACCGATAAAGCTAAATGTACTTTATGACCGTCATCGGCTGTCAACTTAATTTGGATCCGACTGTCATCAGCTTTCTGTCTCATCGCTCTTAATTATCCTTTCACCCGGATACGCCCACCATGTTGCGCTGACCAAGTTGCGGTGATTCTTTTTGGGCGAATGTTTGTGAGCACGATCAACACAAAGTCTTGCGGAGAAGTTCCGCTCGACCAATGTATTCCTATGATCACAATCTCTGCATTGCGTTAACGCATATTCTGCACAAAAATGTAAAGATTGCTCTAATGCGTTGGACGCATGCGACTGCACTATTATAGAATTTATGCTTAATGGACGCAATTTAACATATTTCATCAATACAATCTAACATTGTTTAAGAACTTAGTACTATGATAACATGCATTTCTGCCCGTTATCAATAATTAACTTAGCAATCGAGTCTGTAATTCAAAGAGTTTAGGTTAGTCGAGTTGTTCGTGATGAAGCTTTGAAGCATAGAGATGTTGTTCTCAACGAAGAAGAAAATCAAGCGTTGGTCGTACCGTGTCGCCTCAGGTATATGATCGTTGGGATTTAACTAAGCGATCGTTTAGATTTTTCTAAACGATCGTGTAGTATTTGATGGGAATATAGGCATGCACAGCGGAAATGAGAATCGATTTTATTCTAATTGCACAAATTAAACATACAACCCTAAATAAACTAATTAGGGTTATTTAGAAACATTACCTTTGAAGCTCTAGAAACTCATCTATCTCCGCTCAAACATGAACCAGACAATCACTAGAGCTGACCTACTATCCTCTGGACTCAGAACCAGATTGTGGGACCCGATGGATGAAGAACCCGAGAGAGAGAAAAAGATGGAAATAGTAGAGTGAAAAATGGGATGGGTTTGGATTTTTTCAGCCCAATTTTTAAAAAATAATTTTGCAAAATGTCCAAAAGTTTTAAACCCAAAATGACAAGCCCATATTTATAGAATAAGGCCACGCAAAATTTCATGAAATAACTTCATAAAAACCCAATACTTAGAATCTACTATCTAAGTAGGCTTAATGTCTCCACTATAAGCCAACACCTAACTCATTATTTTGTTAGTGGAATTATCCAACAAAAGTTTGGATTTTCTGACTAACTTTACTCAAAGGGAAAAATAGTCATTTGGTCAAAGTCAAACTTTGACCGAAAAAGTCAACATTTTTACCTGTTATTTTCCATGTTGACTAATTTTTACCTCCCAAGCATAAATCCGCATTCATTTTCTCGAAATTCAAATCACATTTGAATACAAGGTCGGTCAAAGTTTGACTTTTGAAAGTCAAAAGTCAACTCTTGGACTTTTTACATCTTTGACCATTTCCATTATTTTCGAGTTTCCGAATATGATCGTATTCATATTCTTGATATTTAAATCACATTTAAATATTAAAGTTGTATCTCTAAACTAAAAACCAACCACTATATCAAATATACTTGTCAATTTCTCTCTTTTCACCTAATTCGAACAATTCGAATTATTCCATCATACTGTTCTAAGTTTATTCTATATGAGCTAGTAGGGGAACCTAATGGATCTATAGATCATTGATAACTTGTAGAAATACAAGTTATTTATACTGCTTTATTTAGATATTGCAGTTAAAAGAGAGGAAAGTTGCGTCAATTGTATGGAAATGGGCTAAGAAATGCAAGAATTATAAATTGTCGTCAATATGCCCACTGACACCATTGAGATGGTAGAAAAGAATATTTCAAGTCAGTTTGGCAGGAAATCAAGTCACCGTATGTGTAAGAGAAAAAGATTAACGCATCTACGTCGCATTGTGCCCATCATTTAGGAATGAATAGACGATCAATGCAATGACGGCACATGCGACAATCAATCAAAGAGCTTTTTCGATCAACGCAACTTCAACCGCATGCGGTTAAAATAAACCAACATCGTATGCGGACAAATGATCGAAGATGCAAATGAGCAACACAATAGCGGGGGATTTTGACACGTGTACAACTAACCATTGTGCATTTTTTATGGATTGATTGCATAACAGAAGGAATATTTATTCCACCATTTTCGAAATTTCCATAACAATAAAGTGGGGACCACACAGTAGAGAGTCAGAGCATTCATCTATAAATACCCTAAGAGAATTCACTGAAAAATATACTTGATACGAGGCTATTTTGATATTTGTATATTGAGAGAGAGGCTGATCTGAGTGTTGATCTAAGAAGATCCGGGAAGAAAAGAGGCAAGGCCGAGAGGTGAGTCTCAGGGTGAATCATTCCAAATCCCCATCGTGAAGCTCTGTACCTAGATCAACTTTACCGGTTGAGCAAGCCTAAGAGGGATGCTCATCCTTCCATTCATTCCATACGCCGGCAAGCGATTTCTCCATCTAGATGTGTCAAGACGTTGACACTCTTCTGTATTTGTTTCTATGTCTATAAAATCATTTACACCATGTATCAGACGCTTGATTCTATAATTACATGTCATGATCATTTTCATCTCCATATTTCTTTCTGCTTCCGTTCCTCCATGAATCGTTTTCTCCACGATGTTTTCTTAATCCCTTGGTAATTAGAATGAATTAAACAAGTAAGTTAATATGTGCTAAAGAAATAAATATGTTTTGCTAAAGCATGCTAGACGACATCTTCACCTGTGAGAGCAAAAATGAAGATGCCATTCTGATCTGTCGAGAGAAGGTTACAAGGATGCGTTAACTAAAGCAAGAAGTACTTCTAGAGATGGAAGCAACCTTGCATTCATTACGTTCATCCCTGTTTCACCACAGAGATGTCGGAACACGGCCGATCACCGAGAGGTGTACGCCAAGGGAAAGCGGAACCGTAGTTATATCTTTAACGCAATTAATGAACTTACGATGTTTGTACTAATTATCTTTTCTCTTTTTGCTTCGTACATAAAGCCTTGCTACCGCATAACACGATTCTTTGTATAATCTTCACAGTCAGTCTCAAACTCTGTATCATGTATCATGTATCATGTAACCTATATCTTGTATCATCATAGCTTAGGTTTAGTTTTATTGCACTTTATTTTACTGCACAACTTTATTTTATCGCAATTTTTACTTTACCGCATGATTTTACTTTATCGCATGTACAAACCTCTCTTTTATTAAATTGAAAAACCCTCAGTCGCATATATCACGAATGTAACACAATTAACCTAAAACAATCCTTGTGTTCGACCTCAGATCACTCCGAGAAACTTGCGGTGGAATTATACTTGGTTTCAATGTAAGGAAAGTTGTGACATCGCATAGCATACTACAAGCATTTCGTTAATAACGCATACATCTTGAAGTAGTATCGCATATCATTGCATAATCAAATTTTGCGTTGCAAGTTTATGGTGTCGTTGCCGGGGAACTGGTAACGGGGACTTGGACTTGTATCTTGCATTATAGTCATCCATGCGTTGTATGACATAAGAAGATAAATTTTATGCCTTACAAGTTTATGGCGCCTTTGCCGGGGATTGGTTAACGGTTAGTGTTGAGTATGTTTGTGGTATTTTGCAAGACAGATCTCTTTGTCTAGCTGTTCAACGTGGAGAACAGTCTGACGGCTTATGAGTGCTGGAGTGATCCAGAAATTCTAAGCGGTCCCAGAGATCAAGTGTATTATTCGCGTAAGAGCACATCAGGGCCGAATTAAGCGGTGAAGAAGCATGGTAATAATCATAATGAGGCACCCACAAGGAATCAAAGGGAAAATTGGCCAGCACAAGATTCCATATTTCTTGCTGTTGACCGCAACGTCCAAATGAGAGACTATGCGGCGTCGGATTTCAATAACTTCTCACCAGGAATCTAAAGACCAACGGTTGAGGAGAATGTAAGCTTTGAAATAAGACCGATTATGCTGCAAATAATTCAGAATGTGGGTCAATTCGGAGGATTACAAGGAGAAGACCCACATGCGCATTTGATGAATTTTGTAGACATATGCAGCGCATTCTCCATGCCTGGTGTGACTTAAGAAGGACTTAGGTTATATCTTTTCCCGTATACACTGTGGGACGAAGCAAAGAGGTGGGCTCAGTCATTAGAGCCAGATGAGATTAACGCGTGGGAACAATTGGTTGACAGGTTCATGAACAGATTCTTTCCTCTAGCCGTCAACGCAAGGAGACGGAGGGATGTGTTGAATTTTGAGCAAAAGGGTTATAAAACTTTGAGCACCGCTTGGGTGCATTTCAAACAATTAACGAAGAGTTGTCCGCATATCAGGATTCCCGACAGAATTCTGATGGAGATGTTTTACAATGGCTTAGATCAAGCAACGCAAGCAGTTTCCGATGCCTCCGCAGTAGGAGGATTAATGGAAAAATCATATATGGAAGCCAAGAGAATATTAGATCGCATTTCGCGACATTCTGATGAGTGGATTGATACCAAGTTTGAGGAAAGTGGTCTGAAGCAAGAAAGAGTAGAAAGTGCCGATGTGTCAATAGATACAATGAGCTCACTGGTAGATCAAATGACCACGATGACCTCACTTCTTTAGACGATGGCTAATCAACAGATAAATCTCTCTCAAAGTTTAGTGCAAGTTAATGTGTTGACGCACGTGGCTGCAATGAATTCCGTTCAATGTGGGGAAGGACATCCAGCAGAAGTCTGCCAGTGGAATCAACAGGCCATATATTCTATCTATAATGAGTCATTTGGCAACATCTATAACCCTGGTTGGCGAGATCACCCAACTTTAAGTTGGGATGGGAATCACAACCAGGGGAGCACACCAATTTCCATCAGAAATCATTATTTCAAGGGGAATCGAGCAAACCCATCCGGTACTAATCACTAATCCGGCTGTAGCCCAGGTAACTCTCAAAGCTATACGAAAAGGCGATTTGGTACTCTTGCAGTTATGTCGTCTCTGGAGACTTTCATTTGAAGCACTTATATCAAAAAGGCGAGGCAATTAGACATCGCAAGCTGATTCCGCTTTAGGGTGGAGAGATTACCTTGACTACAGCTTGCAATGAGCTGAAAATAATAAACGGCCTGGATTTACGCTTGCTCCAAGTAATTCAAATCTAGAAGCAGTTCAGGAGCATCAGGGCCACGAGGTAAATAGCAATGCCATGCAGTGACATTGAGGAGTGGTAAAACAACAGCCCCTATGCTACCAGTACCAGATCAAACTATAAGACCAGTAGATCTAACTGTCGATGATGACCAATCAACCAGTAGTGGAAAAATTACCAATTCAGAAGTAAGTACACCTACAAAAGATGAAGCTCCTCAAGACTTGAATTTGAAATCAACGCAACCTCTAACTAATGAAATACAGCAAAAATAGGACCTCACAAAACAGCCAACTCAACAAGAAGTAAGGTGGGATCCTTCACCTTTCCCATCCAGGCTGAAGAAGAAAGATCATAGCAAGCAATTCCAGAGGTTCCTGGACGTTCTCCGACAATTACACATCAATATCCCCTTAATCGAAGCTCTGGAATAGATGTCGAGCTATGTAAAATCTCTCAAGGATATTCTTGATAATAAAAGAAAGATCGGGGAAAATGAAACAGTTACGCTAACATATGAATGTAGTTCACTGTTTCAAAACAATATCCCCACCAAAATGAAGGACCCTAGGAGTTTTACATTGCCTTACTCAATAGAAGGGCAGAAGGTCGGGAACGTTGTGCGATTTAGGGGCGAGCATGAATCTAATGCCCTTATCGATCTTTAAGAAGCTGGATATTGGCAACGCAAGACCAACCACGATCACATTATAATTGGCCGATAGATCGATAACGCATCCTGAGGGAAAAATAGAAGATGTACTCATGCAAGTGGACAAGTTTATCTTCCCGGCGGACTTTATCATATTGGATTATGAAGCTGACAGAGAAGTACCTATCATCTTGGGTCGCCCATTCCTCACAACAGGGCGAGCGCTGATTGATGTGCAAAAAGGAGAACTCACCATCAGAGTTGACGATCAAGAAGTGAAGTTCAACGTTTTCAATGCGTTGAAGTACCCAAGTGATATGGAGAATTGCCAATATATTATGGAACTATGGGAAGAACCTTGGCATGAGCCCCTAGAAGAATTGGAGGAAGAAGAATGTGGAATCGGTGCAATATGGGAGGAGCATTTCGCCGCAATTCAAGTTGAATCAAATTTTGAACTACTCAAGTTATCTGAACGAACTTCACAATGCACTGTGCCTTCTTTGGAAGAACCACCCATGCTAGAGTTGAAGCCGTTGCCTATGTAGCTCAAGTACGCTTACTTAGGAGGTAACAACATGTTACCGGTTATTATTTTTGCCTCGTTGAGTAAGGAGAAAGAAGACGCACTCATACAAATCCTGAGAAATAACACAAAGGCTTTAGGATGGTAAGATAGGATCGATAGAAAGGCAACATCGCTTGAACCCTGCTATGAGGGAAGTAGTGAAGAAAGAAATAGTGAAGTAACTGGACGCAGGTGATATCTACCCAATATTTGATAGCAATTAGGTGAGCCCAATGCAGTGTGTTTCAAAGAAAGGGGGGATGACAGTCATCACTAATGACAACAATGAATCAATTCCCACAAGAATGACTATGGGGTGGAGAATCTGTATGGATTATCGCAAGTTAAATTTGGTCACTAAAAATGACTACTTCCCACTCCCGTTCATTGATTAGATGTTAGACAGACTTGCTGGGAATGAATTTTTCTGTTTTCTTGATGGCTATTCAGGGTACAACCAAATAGAAATTGAGCTGGAGGATCAGGACAAGACAACCTTTACATGCCCATTTGGTACGTTTGCATTCCGACACATGCCATTTGGACTCTGCAATGCGCCAAGCACTTTCAACCGATGTATGATGGCGATCTTTTCAGATTACTTGGAGGAGTCAGTCGAAGTATTCAAGGAAGATTTTTCAATGTTTGGCAATAATTATGACTCCTGTTTAGCTAACCTCGAGAAAGTCTTGAAGAGATGTGTGGCAACAAGTCTTGTTCTAAATTGGGAAAAATGCCACTTTATGGTTGAAGAAGGGATTGTTCTGGGTCAAAAAATCTCGAAGGCAGGATTGGAAGTCGATCAGGCGAAAATCGACACAATTTCCAAGCTACCTCCACTAGTGAACGTGAAAACACTTAGGAGTTTTCTTGGACATATTGGGTTTTATCGAAGATTTATTTGCAATTTCTCCCATATCGCAAGGCTCCTAAGTGCGCTCCTTGAAGCTGATTGTGAATATAATTTTGATGATGCATGCACTGAAGCATTTAACACATTGAAAGGTGCGCTCATCACCACACCCATTTAGATCGCGCCAGATTGGACGCAACCATTTGTGTTGATGTGTGATGCTAGCGGTTATGCAGTGGGTGCAGTGTTGAGTCAGCGCAAGGACAAGGTATTGCATCCTATCTATTATGCGAGCAAAATGTTGAATGATGCGCAGGAGAATTATACAACCACAGAGAAGGAAATGCTAGCAGTGGTATTTGCACTGGAGAAATTCTGACAGTATTTAATCGAAACAAACGTTATGGTGTATACCGATCACTCTGCGATCACTTTATCTAGCGACAAAGAAGGATGCAAAACCAAGGCTATACGGTGGGTGTTGCTCCTGCAAGAGTTTGACCAAGAAATGAAAGACCGGAAGAGCACTGAGAACTAAGTCGCTGATCATTTGTCAAGATTGGAAAATGGCGAGGTTCAGGGGAAAGAAAAAGATATTGAGGAAAGATTCCCCGATGAGCTGCTGATGTCAGTAGATATTAATGTTCCCTGATATGTAGACATTGTGAACTTCATCGTCTGCGGTCAAATACAAGATGACTATACATACCAGCAGAAGAAGAAGCTAAGACATGACGTCAAATTTTATTTCTAGGATGACCCATTCCTATATCGACTTGGACCTGATCACATATTACACGATGCGTTCCTAAGCATAAATTCAAGCACATCCTAGAGCTGTGTCATGAGTCCCCTTACAGAGGATATTTTGGGGGGCAGCGGACTACTGCAAAAGTCCTACAATGTGGCTATTTCTGGCCAACACTATTTAAGGATGCCCATGCCCACGTTGTGCAAGGTGACAGATGCCAGAGAATGGGGAATATGTCTAAAAGAAATGAAATGTCGTTGATGTCAATCATAGAGGTTGAATTATTTGATGTTTGGGGAATTGACTTCATGGGCCCATTTTCACCATCAGAAGGTCATCATTATATCCTGGTCGCGGTTGATTACGTATCAAAATGGGTTGAGGCCATCACATGTGCGAAGAAAGATGCGGCCATAGTGGCGAAGTTTCTGAAGAAGAATACTTTTGCTCGATATGGGACACCACAGACCTTAATTAGCGATGAGGGCTCTCACTTCATCAACCGCATAATCACCTGATGGAACACGAGACATACGCAGCAGAATTAGGATCTAATTACACTTTAATTACTTTTAAATTAAAAGAAAATAGTATGCATTTGAAGGAAAAAAACAATGAATTAAAAGGGATGGGATACAACCTTTGTAGTTCCCGAACAATGCTTTTCCTCACTGAATCTCAACCCGAACACGAACGGACCACCATTAGAGTTTACCTACTATCCTCTGGACTCAAAACTGGATTGTGGGACCCGGTGGATGAAGAAAACGAGAGAGAGAAAAGAGATGGAAAATAAGACGGATCTTTGGGTTGGGTTATGAATTTTTCTCAAAGAAAATAGCTTTTTTTCAGCCCAAATTTGAAAAACAATTTTTGCAAAAATGGGCAAAAGTCTTTTAATTAAATTGAAAAGCCCAATTTATAGAAAAATGCCATGCAACAATTGCATGAACCAAATCCATAAAAATCCAACACCTATAATCTACTATCTTAGTGACAACACCTAGCCCACTATTTTGTTAGTGGAATTATCCAACAAAAGTTTGGATTTTCCCACTAACTATAGTCAAAGGGCAAAATAGTCATTTGGTCAAAGTTAAACTTTGACCAGAAAGTCAACATTTTGACTTTTTATGATTTTTTCCATGTTGACTAATTTTGACCTCCCGAGCATGAATCCGCATTCATTTTCTCGAGAAATTCAAATCACATTTGAATATAAGGTTGGTCAAAGTTTGACTTTTCAAAGTCAAAAAGTCAACTCTTTGACCATTTTCATTAGTTCCGAGCATCCGAATATGAACGTATTCATATTCTTGATATTGAAATCACATTTAAATATTAAAGTTGTATCTCTAAACTGAAAAGTCAACCACTATATCACATACACTTGTCGGTTTCTCTCTCTTCACCTAATTCGAAAAATTCGAATTATTCTATCATACTGTTCTAAGTTTATTCCATATGAGCTAGTGGGGAATCTAATGGACCTATAGATCATGGGCTCCAATGATCCGAGATTAGCTAGCTAAACTCTTTAGACGGAGCTAATCAACATGTTAACTAACGGGTCATTCCACTATAGTCCCATAGTTGCACTCCCCTCACTATAGTTATATTTGTGTCCATTTGATATAACCATGATTAGTAAGCTAATCCTTCACAGGTTGTTCATAATCTCGGCTGGGTCATAAAAATCGTTTTACCCCCAAGACTACATCTTATTCCTTAAGTTCCACTGATCCTCCAATGAACAATTGTTTTAAGGTCCAACCTATAAACCGAACCCCTCTTAGGCCAAGTAGAGGGTGGGGCCCCTTGTTCAAGACCTGAATTCAGTACTAAAGGGAACAACCTATCTACTATCCCTATCACGGGTAGGAGTGAATTCCGTCTTGCACCCTATTTTCCCAGCTATCCACCCGATCTTACCCCTGAAATGGGAGGCTTATTGGGCCAGCGATCATGAGCTGCCCTCACCTATGCAGATCTAAGGATAATTATGAGTGAACAGGAGTTCATAATTAGCTCAGGATTAAGATTAAGTTACTTAGGTCATCAATTAACAAAATAGTCAGTTTTATACATAAAACGACATTTAAAACGTAAAAAGTGACTATTTCATGGTTCAGTCTTATGCAAACTCATTGCATAGGAAGCCCCCACTCACATATCTCTATATGAACGATTTAGGATCACATCGTTTGTACTAACTACAAAGAGGGCCACATCCATAGTGTCCCCATTATAAGGCGCCCAACCTTATTCATATACTATAGACCATTTTACCTATATATTTGAACTTGATCCACATTTATGTCACTACATAAAGTTCAAACTACATTAAATAGCCTCAGAACCTTAGTTTAATGGATTCAAGATTAATATTTCAATAATGACTTAATCTAAAAACAAAATAGAATATGTTTATTAATTTACAAACTACGAATTTTAGGACATAAAATCCAACAAACTCCCACTTGGACTAAAACTCCTAGTGGAGTATCACTGTGTTGAATTTAAGTGAGAAACATATGAGTATAATAAACTAGGTCATACACCCAAAAGTTCTCCCACTTGTCCTAGTTTACAAACTTCGTAGACCTAGACTCTGTAGGTGACCTTCAAACACTTTAGCCATGAGGGCCTTTGTAAAAGGATTAGCAATGTTTTCCTCAGAAGATATCTGGGTTACTACAACGTCTCCACGATGTACATCTCGCCGGATCAGAAATGGTATTTTCGCTCAATATGCTTGTTGCGCTTGTGGCTTCTTGGTTCTCTTGAATTTGCAACTGCACCACTATTATCACAATATAGGGTGATAAGCAGATGCATATTTGGAACGACTTCCAAATCTGTCAAGAATTTCCTCAATGATACTGCTTCCTTTGCTGCTTCACAAGCAGCTACATATTAAGCTTCCATTGTGGAGTCCGCAATACAGGTTTACTTCACACTTCTCCACACTACTGCTCCTTCATTCAGAATGAACACTGATCCCGATGTAGGTTTTCTTGCATCTTTATCGATTTGAAAATCAGAGTCAGTGTATCCAGTAAGGATCAAATCCTTAGTACCATACACGAGCATGTAGTTCCTCGTTCTCCTAAGATACTTGAGGATATTCTTAACGGCAGTCCAATGATCATATCTAGGATTGGACTGATACCTACTGATTATCCCTACTGCATAGCATATGTCAGGTCTAGTACATAACATTGCATACATCAGGCTCCCTACTACAGAAGCATAGGGAATGCGTCTTATATCCTCAACCTCTTGAGGTGTCTTAGGACATTGATCCTTTGACAAATGAATTCTATATCTGTAAGGTAACAGACCTCTTTTGGAATTCTACATCTTATACCTAGACAACATTTTGTCTATATAAGTTGCTTGTGACATGGCTAGTGTTCTGTTCTTGCGGTTCTGAATAATATGAATCCCGAGAAGATACTGCACATTCCCAAATCTTTCATGTGGAACTGTGTTGCTAGCCATTTCTTGATGTCAGTTAGGTAACCTACTTCATTCCCAATGAGTAGAATATCGTCAACATATAAAACTAACAATGCTATAGTAGAATTGAAGATCTTCTTGTAAACACAAGGCTCGTCAACATACTGTACAAAGGCATAAGATTTGATCGCAGTATCAAATCTTATATTCCAAGATCTAGAAGCTTGTTTCAACCCATAAATGGATTTTTGAAGCTTACAAACCTTTTGTTCTTGACCCTGTGCAATAAACACCTCTGGTTGAGCCATATAGATACTCTTCTCAAGATCGCCATTTAGAAAGGCTATCTTGACATCCATCTGCCAAATTTCATAATCATAAAAGGTGGCAATGGATAAGACTTCTAATCGACTTAAGCATGACAATGGGAGAGAAAGTTTCTTCATAGTCCACTCCCTCTGTTTAGGTATAACCCTTTGCCACAAGTGGAGCCTTAAAAATATGTACTTTACCGGCTTGGTCTCATTTTCTCTTGTAGATCCACTTACAACCAATTGGTTTTACATCATTTGGTTGATTTACAATTTTCCAGACAGAATTGAAGTACATAGACTCCATTTCGAGGTCCATGGCTTTGACCCACTAATCACAGTCCACATCTTTTATCGCCTGTTTATAGGTCGATGGATCCTCTATGCCGTCATCAGGTATGGCAACTTGTATTTCTATTAAACCCAAGTAACGGTCAGGCTGATGAACAACCTTCCCACTACGTTGATGTATTCTTAACTCTTGAGAAGGATGTGACTGACCAGATGTACTAGTTTTATCTACTACTTTAGTAGATGAACTAGCTCTATCTGTAGCATTTTTGGAAATTTCATTCAATACTAGTCTACTGCAAGGTTGATGACTTCTTATGTGGTCTTCCTCTAAGAATGTGGCATTTGTCGATACAAATACCTTATTCTCTTGAGGATCGTAAAATAGACCACCTTTTGTTTCTTTTGGATAACATACAAATAGGCATAGTTTTGAACGACGTTCCAATTTTTTAGGATTTTGCACCAACACGTGTGTCGGGCATCCCCAAATCCTAAAGTGGCGTAAACTGCCTTTACGCCCTTTCCATAGCTCATAAGGTGTTTCTGAAACACTTTTAGAGGGAACGTTATTCAAAATATAGACAACAGTCTCTAATGCATGTCCCCAAAATGAATCAGTTAACTCAGCAAAGCTCATCATTGAGTGAACCATGTCGAACAAGGTTCTGTTTCTTCTTTCAGATACACCGTTCTACTGAGGCATATTAGGTGCAGACAGTTGTGACTTGATTCCCTGTTCTATCATATAGTCCTGGAATCTTAAGTCCATGTACTCCTCATCTCGATCTGATCGTAGTGTCTTAATTGTTTTACCTAACTGGTTCTCAACCTCAACCTTATATTCTTTGAAGTTTTCAAAAGAATCAGACTTGTTATGCATTAGGTAAATATGACCATACCTTGAATAATCATCAATAAAACTGATGAAATATTCATACCCACCTCGAGCTTTGACATTCATCGGTCCACAGAGGTCCGAATGTACAAGCTCTAAGGGTATTGTGGCTCTGAGACCTTTTCCAGTAAAAGATCTCTTAGTCATTTTCCCCCAAGACAAGACTCACATGGAGGTAAAGAATTGTCTTCTAACTGATTTAGGAGTCCATTCTTAACCAATTTCTCAATCCTTTTGAGATTTATGTGGCTAAGTCTTAGGTGTCATAGATAGGCATTAGAAGAAACTTTTTTTCATTTATTATGAGTTTCGGCTATTCTAAACATCTCAGTATTTAAGACAAATTTTGCTTTAGTTGGTCGTAACTTATATAAGTTTTTTTCAAGTATAGCAGAACAAATTTGAATACCTTTTCTAAAAATGAACGCTTTATTAACTTCAAAAGATATTTTATACATTTGTTCCATAATATACCAATAGATATTAAATTCATCTTCATAAGAGGTGTATACAAACATTTTTAAGTACTAGATATCTATCTTCGAAAAATAACTTCAAGTCTCCCACTACTTTGGCCGAGACAACCTCTTATGTTCCAACCTTGAGGGTGATCTCGCCTTTTTCAAGCTTTTTCCAGGAACTAGTTTCCTGAAAAGAGAAGCAAATATGATTAGTGGCTCCTGAATCCAATATCCAGGTTGAGGTATCATCCTCCACTAAACATGTCTTAGCAACTAGTAAATCATATTTACCTTATGCTTCTTTCGAGGCAGGGGCCTGAGGACATTCCTTAGTTAAGAAAAATCTTAGGTCATCTATTACTAGTGTTGAATTCAGATTTGTTTTCCATGTTGAGTAATTATGGCCGTTTAGTTTCTCGGAAGCTCAAAGTTGATCTAGAGAGCTAGTCATGCTGAAAAGAAAAACATATCTTTTTTAGTAAAAACATTAATCTTTTAAATCCAATCAAGTTTAACAAAAAAAACTAATAATGTACCTTTCATTATTATATTTTGCAACAAAATTTCAATGGTTTAGAATAACCTCCACCGAGGGGTGATCGACTATTCCTCTATTGAACCAAGACTATCTTGACTAGATACTATCACCAGAATAACTCTTATTCCTATAGTAACTCAGTTATCGCTACTTTGGTCAAGAATTTACTAACACTTAGTAATTCTCGTAAGTGTGACCCTCCATTTTCAAACCTCAAAGATTGGAATCATTATGCTCTCGAAGTTGGAAAGACAAGAATGAAAACAGACCTAAGAGACCTTATCAATTTCTAGAGTTCGCGGAGTTCTTCCTATAATACAGCCCTCCGATTGGTAAGGTCGCTCTAGGACAGACATGCAGGCGCATTATAGAAATCTCACGGTGCGACCTAATGGAAAAGACTATAGGATATGTTGACACACTTCCTTCTCCCACTTATTATGAACAACTTCCCCTATTCAACTTGGTATTGACTCATGCAAACACTATCCGAACAGAGTCTGCTCCCAGGGTGGCTATTGAACGCAAAATGTATGCGATAATATGCACGCATGGTTCAAGTTCAATGATATGCAATAATGACCTACCTTGACTTAATTCATGCAATACTACTTCTAGCTATACGTTATTAATGAATGTTCTTGTAGTATGTCGTGCATTGTCAAAAGTTTCCTTACATTGGAACTAAGTATAATTCCATCGCAAGTTTCTTGGTGTGATCCGAGGTCGAACACAAGGACTGTTTGAGGTTATTGCGTTATGTTTATGATACATGCGACCAGGTTTTTAACTTCATAAAAGGATGGTTTGTACAAATATTCAAATGCATTAAAGTAAAGGAAAGCAGTAAAAATGCGATAATTAAACAAAGTGCAATAAAAATAAGCTAAGATGGTACAAGATACAGATCTCATGATACGGGTTACTAAGGTCAAGTTTGGCAGTGAAGATTATACAAAGATAGTGTGATGTGTTGACAAGTCTTATGTGTGAAGTAGAAAAGAAAAGATAACTAATATAAACAGCACAAGTTACTTAATTGCATTAATGACATCAGTACGGTCCCGCTTTCCCTTGGCGTACATCTCTCAGTGATCGGCCGTGTTCCCACATGTCTGTGGTGAAACAGAGACAAACGTAATGAACGTAAGGTTGCTTCCATCTCTGAAAGTACTACTCACTTTAGTTAACGCATTCTTCTAACCTTCTTTCGATAGATCAGAATGGCATCTTCACTTCTGCTCTCACAGGTGAAGATTTCGTCTAGCATGCCTTAGCTAAACGCATTTATCTCTTTAATATAGATTAAGTACTCATTTAATTCATATTAACTACAAGGGATTAAGAAGAGTTTATGGAGAAACCGATAAACGGAGGAACGAAAATAGACAGAGAAGTAGTAATGAAAATGATCGAGACATTCAATATATCTATTCAACGTCTGATACATGGTTTGTGAACGAAGAGATAAAGAAGATGAAATACAATGATGAAAAGAGATAGAAACAAATACAAACAAGTGCCAACGTTTCGGCACCGATTTGGGTGGAGGTTTGGTTTTCGGTATGGATGAATTGTACGGAAGGATGAGCTTCCCTCTCAGGCTTGCTCAATCAGTAGCAGGGATCTGAGTATAGAGCTTCGTGGTGGGGATCTGACAGAATAGTATTGAGACTCACCTCTTGGCTTTGTCTCTTCTTCTTCCCGGATTTCTTCCATTTAGCATTCAGCTCAGCCTTTCTCTCAATAACCTAATATCAATTTTGCCTCGTATCAAGTAGCATAGTTTCTCTGAATTCTATGGGGTATTTATAGATGAAGATCTTTGACTGAGGGATATTTATTCCTTTTGTTATGCAATCAGACCGTCAAATCTGGACAACCGTTAGTCGTACACGTGTCACAATCCTCCGATTTTGCGTTGCTCTGCTGCATCTTTCGATCAGGGGTTCGCATGTGGTGTTGTTTTTATTACCGCATACGGTTGAAAGTCAGCTCTAAATCGACTGTCCATTGTGCTGTCATTGCGTTAATCGTCTTTTCATTGTTGATTGTCGGGCACAATGTGACAGAGATGTGTTGGTTAGTTCGTCTTGAGCCTTGATCGTAAGCGGTGACTTGGTTTCTTGCAAAACAGAGTAGAAATCTCCTTTTCTTCCATCTTAATGATGTCAGTAGGTGTAATTGTGATAATTCATAATTTTTTATTTATAAGCTAATTTTCAAACAATTGGCGTATATTTATTCTCTTTTAGGCGCAATATCTAGATAAGGTAGCATAAATAACTTGTATTCCTACAAGTTATCACACCCTCAAATTTAGATATATGTTTGTCCTCAAGCATATCTTCTACTAAGGCAATAATACTCAATTCCTTATCCTATATTTCTGCATCAATTGGTTGCTCCGAATGTTACACTTGGGCATATTACTTAACATCGCAATTTCCCCCTATCCTTGCTAATTCTTAACAAGCCCTACTTTATTCTTCTATATAACAAAATTCTACTCAAAGATGCTTTTCTAATTTTCAAAATAGAATGTTTATCCCTTCTTTGTCAAAACAACTTGATATATCTAAATACAGTGGTCAAAACTTCTGCGTCATTTACTAGAGACAGTTGGTCATGGTTACACTCTTCGTTTTGGCGTGTTCCCACGGGTGCCATGCAAACATCCAACTACAGTTGTGTGCCAATCTCAACTTTAACTCATGATTTTCAGAGCAGTTGTCTCTTGCATTCTTTTATTATATTTCTCTCTTTTTCTTTTATACTGCGTTGGTCTTGGAAACCCACCTTCATTTTGGCTTGCTTCTATGGGTGTCATACTAACATCCAACTACGTGCAGGCTCTTTTCACAACTAAACTCTTATCAGGTTGGGAACATTTTTAAGGATTTCCCTTGTGCTGACATTGGAGTTTTGCATAATTCTTTTTTTTTTTTTTTTTACAGGAAATGAACGCATTTTCTTCAATATTGCATATTCTTGATCTTATCTGCTCAGACCTTCCCCACCCCCAAATTTAAAGATGACCAAGGTCCTCATTGCGTTGTTTGGATAGACTAGACAAACACTTAGAAGAAAAGTATCAAAAAGAAGGTTTGAGCAGAACTTTGAAAGATAAAAGGTAAATTACTGCTAAACTAAGAATCAACTAAGTGTTAGTCAGAATTTACAAAGTATGGGAAATGTTTCTAATTATAAATACAATATACATCATCGCAACGCAATGAAGGACACAAAAGCAAAAGATTAAGAATATCGCAAGTATTGACAAAGGATGCACAGGAAAAAAGTGGAGTGAATAAGTACTCATTGTATTGAATATTAACAATTCATACAGATAATTACAAATGAACGCAATACAAAATTTTTTTTGCCTGTACAAGAATCAAAGAATTCGATTAACTTATAAAATTAATACATATTGGTCGCATAGAAGAAATAAAATAAATATGGGAGGATTATTGTTGAGGGGCTGAAAGGTCTGGAGGAGGATTTTGAGGTGGTGCAGAAGAAGCTTCTTCAAAATTTAAGTGTTGCCGGAGATGTGGGGGCACCATCGAACCATGTAGATATACGATGAGAAAGTTGAAGTACTTTGATTATGCTCCGCAATCAGTCTCTAGTGCATATGGACTTTATAAATGCTATGTTGCATGTTGATCAGCGCCTCTCTTGATGTGGCAGCACTGCACTGAATATCATTAATCTGATCCATTACCACTTCAAATCTTTGGTTGAAGAAGTGTTTTTGTTGAGAGAAAAGTTGTTGTTGCTGAGAGGAGGGATCTCATTTCTGCTAACTCAACAGCCATGGAGGTGATGGAGGGTTGTTCCTGCGATGTCTTGCCAGCATCGTTTTTGGGTTGGGCAGAGGTGCCTTCATCCAAATCGTGTGGGTCATCAACTTGCGGCGGTGGGATGGAAGGTTGTGGTGATGATGCTGCTGGTGAGTAGACTGGTGGGAATGTGGTGGGAGAGTTTGGAGTTAGGAGAAGGTTGGTGAAATGCTCATGGAGTGGAGAAGAAGGTTGTGCAGGTGGGCTTGGAGGACTTGGAGGACAAATGACTAAGGCAAGAGGGTCCATAAGTTCTGAATTTTGCATTGGCGACTCTTGAACCTTTTCTTTTCCCTCGTCTTCTCTACGCTGTCTTTTGGGTCTGGGTTCTTGCGGCGCATTCAAATTGATCACGGGCCTTTTTGCTAGAAGCTCGGGGTAGTATGGGGAGTCCTTGAGGAACATCCACAAGATCTTGATGTTCATGAGGCTGTGGACTTCAAGCATGGGCTTCTCATTAGTGCCTACGGCCATGGACAAGCACAGACTTGAAACGATCCATGGGAAGAAGTACTGCCCTCGGATATGCCCCATCAGTGATCTGATCTGCCTTGCGATCAACTGCCCTATGTCGATAGGGATGCCGCGTGCGATGCAGTATGCAGCCATGACCCGATCCCGTGATATAGTTCTGTCATGCGTTGTTGGGATCAACTGCTTCTTGACCAAGTAAACCCAGAGCCTTCCCTCTGGAAGCAAGGACATGGACTCCAGGGTGCGGATGCCCTTAAGTGAAACCGACCACTTTGTGCTCGGTTGTGTTAATATCCTCAGCGCATCTTCTATCTATTGTTCCATGGGATCATCAATAATTTTATTCCCTGGTGCATCAGGGTTGTCCTTCATTTGATATATCTCATTGATGTCCCTTGCACTGAAGGATATTATTTTTCCTTTGAAGGTCACCACATCCTTGTTCCCATGTAGACGCTCGCTCTAGAAGTCCCACACTACCTAAGGCACAATGATGGATGGGCACTGGCAAAATGTATCCCAGCCATGTTCCACAATCACGCATGTAATGAGGATAGGTAGTGGCGTCGGCACAGGAAAGAAGCCCATCTCAATCAGCATGTCATCATTCTCTTTTCTCTTTGATGAACGCTTCCTGGCTGGTGCGGGCTCACTACTTTCAGCGATTGCCTTGCCTTTTTCTTTGGCCAATGCAAGGCAGCTTTGTGTCTTCTCTCGCTCTTTGCGTTGCTCTTTCTTCTCGCGCTCTGTGAGTTCTTTTCCCTTCTTCTTATATAAGCGTCGCAAATTAGCTTCGCGCTTCTTCTCATTCTCTTCCAATATAATCCTCTCCTCTTCCTCTTTCTTCTTTTTCTCTTCCTCTTCCTCTTCTCTTTCTTCTCTCTTGAACTCTTCTACAAACTTCTCAGAGGCCAGTAACAGACGTTGTTCCTCCTCGCGCTTCTGTATCCCTTCAAATCTTGCAAGCTCATTATTACTACGCATTTCTTCATATTCCAATCTTCTTTTTATACCTCTCCATCTTCTCTTGCTTCTTCTCCTCTTTTTTTCTTTTTCTTTCCTTTTCTTCCAATGCGATTATTAGTCTTTGAGGGTCAATAGTAGACCCTTGCGGTGCATTCTCCCTGCGATGCCGTATTAGGAAGGTTCCTTCTCCTTCTTCTCCTTCATCGGTCGCAACCATTTGCGTTGTCCTGGGTTGCGCCGGCTCCATCAATAGCGTCGTTTCCCCCCTATCCTCCCTCACGGAGGTTGATTCTCCATCTTTCTCAAGGCTCGCAGCCCTCTACTTTTCTTCTTCTACTTTTCTTAAGTGCCTTTCTTCACGCCGGTAAATTTTTCTTTCTTCTTTCTCCTTCTTCTTTCTTTCCTTTTTGGCCTCCTAATCTTCATCATCATCCTTCTTCTCTTTCTTCTTTCTCTCTTTGCAATGATGAAAAGATTCAGCCTCTCCAGCCTTCCATCCTTTGTTTTTCTTCTTATTTTTTTTCCCTTCAGCCACTTCTGGTTGTGCCTCCACTACAACCTCCTCCAACACAACTTTAAGGGTCTCCAATGCAACTTCAGCCTCCTTGGAACGGGTGTGCTTTCAATGCTTTCATCACGCCTCTCCAACACAACTTTCATCACGCCTCTTCTTCTTACTCTTCGTTGAGACGGCTGGGGTTGGAACGGGTGTGCTTTCAATGCTTCCCCCTCTTTTGAACAGAGGAGGTCTAATGGCCAAGGGGTTTCTTCAGCTTCTCCCGGTGAGTCTGAGGACAGTATGGGCTTGGGCGGCGAGCCTGCGGCTAGCAGTGAGGAATGCTGCCTCTCGCATTGCAACTTGTTCAGAGGAAGGGGTGGATGGTGAAGTAGATTGGTTGGAAGCTTGGTCAGCCATGGATAAGTGTTGGAAGGACTGGTAAATCGTTGGGATGCTAGGGAAGAAAGAAGTTTATATGCTAAAGGCACTAGGATTTCTGATTGCAAAGATGAGTTAAAGATTTCAAAATGAGGTAAGTGTCCTATTTATAGGTTGGGCCGTAGTGGACCCAATGCGACTTTTGTGGTGACTGGCCTCGAGACACTCAAAAGGTGCGTCGTTCGACTTCCCTCATTTATGGAATTTCAGAAAAATGTCCTTTCGTCTGCCGAATCATCATTGCTTTGGGATATGAAACAATTGGACTCCCCCAAATTACAAAAAGAATTTTCTTTAATATTTTATTTGAATGGACGCAAGAAAAAGATTAACGCAATGTGCTTACCAATGCAAATATATCTTCGTACAGGACGGGCAACAACACATACATCCCTGCAACACACCCCTTAACCAAACACATTTCTGGAGGATACCTCAACATAATGTTTTTAGCTAAGGATGGGCAAAGGACATATACGCACGCAACACACCCCTCAGCTCGATTCAGTCAAGTTGGGTGAACGCAAAACGTATCTGATTAGTTCAAGATGCGTCCATTATCGCCTTGCATACTTTTTGTTAATTATATGATTTTATTATTATTATTTTTTCATCAACGCAAGTTGCTAAGACTTGCGACAATAAATTTCTCTTTATTACTCATTCGTTCACCATTCAAAGAACAATGCATTAATTACAGAAAAGCTCAAAGAATTAAAGACGATATAGAAATAAATGCAAAGGAAAAACTGAAGAATTAAATTCATAAAGTCAAGAACGAATTAAATAAGGAAGTAAAGTCAAAATTCAAGAATTCAAACAGACAAGAATTTAAGAAAGAATTAAACATAATGGTGAGATATGGACCAACAGATGCGTTTCTTTGAATGGGAAAAATCCACATACCCGCAGGCGGTCCTGCTTGCCTTTCCAATGTCCTAGGGACATTGCTCCTTTTTAGTAGATCTCGGGCCTTCTGAATTGCTAGGCAATGTTCTTGATGTTCTGCTTTTCAGCTCAGATGCTAGTTGGCCCACTTGGATCTCAAACTTTCTAATTGAAGACGCCTGCGCTTGCATCACTACGTCATTTTTATCCATGTATTGCTTCAGTAGGGTCTCCAAAGAGCTTCTAGAAGTGTTAGAAGATAAGGGTTACTGGTGATGCGATTGCCTCGACTGCCCTTGATTTGAACTTTGGTGAAAAGGAGAATTCCCTCGACTGCCACCTTGATGGTTGATTGGCCCCCCTTGGTTGGGATTACCTCCCCAACTGAAGTTAGGATGGCTTCTCCAACTAGGATTGTAGGTGTTGCTGAAGGGGTTGTTCTAGATGGCGCATAGTTGCTAGATGTTTGATGGGCATATTTCAGCTACACGAGCCCCTTCATAATTGACACAACTTAATGCGGCCACTTAAGCCGGCGCAGTAGGTTGCGCTGATTGTTGAGGGATGGCTTCTTGATTAATTGTCATCGATTGGAGGATGGAGGTCACCGTGGCCATCTGTGCGGGCAATGTGGTCATTGCCTCTGTAGGGATAATGGCAGTTTCGCTCTTTCTTCTATCGACTCCTCGGCCTCCATATCGATCGTCAATCCAATCATCCATGTTCCGTGATTGCGGTCAAGGATGACCTTAGCCTTTGTATATGTTTTATCCATAAAACCTTCTGCCGTGGAGGCGTCAGCAATAGCCTGCGTTGATCTGTTCAGGTCGTTATAAAAGGTTTCCATCAAGATGCAATCGGGGATCCCGATATGCGGGCAGTTTTTCACCAATCTTCTAAATCGCACCCAAGCGGTGCTCAGGGTCTCATTCTCCATCTGTTCAAAGTTCAACACATCCTTTCGTCGCCTTACGTCTGTCTCTTATACACATCTAGATGTGTATAAGAGACAGGTGTTGACGGCTGGTCGGAAGAACTTCTTCATAAATCGCTCCACCAGTTGGTCCCACGATGTAATTTCATTTGGCTCCAATGAGTGAGCCCACTTTTTGGCCTTGTCCCTCAAGGTGTAAGGGAATAAATACAGTCTTATGCTCTCAGGGGTTACGCCAGGTAGCGAGAATTTACCGCACATTTCGACAAAGCTGGTTAGGTGAGCATGCAGGCCTTCACCTTGCAGACCCCCAAATTGCCCATCATTTTGGATCATTTGAAGCATGATCGGCTTAATTTCGAACCTTGCATTCTCCTCGACAGTAGGCCTCGAAATCCTAGGCGAAAAGTCATACAGGTTGGGTGCCGCATAATTCCTCATTGGAATGTTGCGATTAGCAGCCAGGAAAATAGGATCCTATGCTGGTCGAATAGCCTTTTGATTCCTTACCGGTACCGCATTGTCATTGTTATCGGTAATATTTGCTGCCTTTTTTCGCCTAATCCGATTATGATGTGCCTGTGTGCGAAAGGTACACTCGATCTCAGAGTCAACTTCGAATTCTAGTTCAGCAACAGTACTCATAAACCGTCAAGCTGCTCTCCGCATTGAATAGCCAGTACAACGAGATCTGTCTTACAAAATACCACAAACACACTCAAACAATAAACCGTTAACCAATCCCCGGCAACGGCACCATAAAATAATTGAACGCAAAATGAATGTGATGATATGCACGCATGGTTCAAGTCCAATGATATGCAATAATGACCTGCCTTGACTCAATTCATGCAATACTACTTCTAATTATATGTTATTAATGAATGTTCTTTTAATATGTCATGCGTTGTCACAAGTTTCCTTACGTAGGAACCAAGTATAATTCCACCACAAGTTTCTCGGTGTGATCCGAAGTCAAACACAGGGACTGTTTGAGGTTATTGCGTTATGTTTATGATACATGCGACCAGGTTTTCAACTTTATAAAAGGATGGTTTGTACAAATATTCAAAGGCATTAAAGTAAAGGAAAACAGTGAAAATGCGATAATTAAACAAAGTGCAATAAACCTAAGCTAAGATGGTACAAGATACAGGCTCATGATACGGGTTACTGGGACAAGGTTGGCTGTGAAGATTATACAAAGATAGCGTGATGCGTTAAGTCTTATGTGTGAAGTAGAAAAGAAAAGATAACTAATATAAACAGTGCAAGTTACTTAATTGTGTTAATGACATAAGTACGGTCCCGCTTTCCATTGGCGTACATCTCTCGGTGAACGGCTATGTTCCCACATGTCTGTGGTGAAACAGAGATGAACGTAATGAACGCAAGGTTGCTTCCATCTCTGGAAGTACTACTCGCTTTAGTTAACGCATTCTTCTAACCTTCTCTCGATAGATCAGAATGGCATCTTCACTTCTGCTCTCACAGGTGAAGATGTCGTCTAGCATGCCTTAACTAAACGCAGTTATCTCTTTAATACCGAATAAGCACTCGTTTAATTCATATTAACTACCAAGGGATTAAGAAGACTTTATGGAGAAAACGATAAACGGAGAAACGGAAATAGACAAAGAAGTGGTAATGAAAATGATCGAGACATTCAATATATCAATTCAGCGTCTGATACATGGTGTGTGAATAAAGAGATAAAGAACATGAAATACAATGATGAAAAGAGGTAGAAACAAATACAAACAAGTGCCAACATCTCAACACTGATTTGGGTGGAGGTTTGCTTGACAATATGGATGAATTGTGCTGAAGGATGAGCTTCCCTCTCAGGCTTGCTCAATCGGTAGCAGGGACCTGAGTATAGAGCTTTGCGGCAGGGATCTGGCAGAATAGTACTGAGACTCACCTCTTGGCCTTGTCTCTTTTTTTTCCCAGATTTCTTTTGTTTAGCACTCAGCTCAGCCTTTCTCTCAATAACCTAATATCAAATTTTCCCCATATCAAGTAGCATAGTTTCTCTGAATTCTATGGGGTAGGTAAAGATCTTTGACTCCGGCCTTGTAGACCCCACTTTTGTTATGGAAATTTCGAATATGGAGGAATATTTATTCCTTTTGTTATGCAATCAAACCATCAAATCTACAAAACCTTTATTCGTACACGTGTCACAATCCTTCGCTTTTGCATTACTCAGCCGCATGTGGTTGAAAGTCAGCTCTGGATCGACTGTCGCATTGCGCCGTCATTGCATTAATCGTCTTTTCATTGTTGATTGTCGGGCGCAATGTGATAGAGATGCGTTGGTCAGTTCGTCTTGAGCCTTGATCGTAAGCAGTGACTTTGTTTCCTGCAAAACAGAGTAAAAATCTCATTTTTTTCCATCTTAATTAGAAATCTCCTTTTCTTCCATCTTAATGATGTTAGTTGGTGTAATTGCGATAATTCATAATTATTGTATTACTAATCTAATTTTCATACAATTGGCACATATTTATTCTCTTTTGGCCGCAATATCTAGATAAGGTAGCATAAATAACTTGTATTCCTACAAGTTATCAGCGGCCTAAAGCCAAGTATGAATCTCACAGTGTGAACTCTTAGGGACGCTAGAGCTAAAAGTACATTACTTCTCTCCAGCTAAAGTGTTTTAGACGGTTAGGGTATAAATACTTAGTGATACGTTTCGGCTAACTAAACATATCCTTAGTCTAGGTGATTCATTCGAGTATAATTTTTATACTAGATTTTTAAACTACGATGTCTAGGTGATAAACAAATTTTATTACCTCACACCGCTCACGCATGCTCATAAAACCAGTTTAACCTAACTCAGACACCAGCTCAATCTCCATGTAGTAGGTGTTTCGTGTATCGTCAACTTAAAAACCTTCAACCTTAGTCATCTTATCTGACTTTTTGCCAAGATCTTGTCGGGTGAGTTTTCTTGTAACTTCGGTTTTACAAGATATCGAACTATTTTCTATGAAAATTGGGATTGCTTGATGATTAACCCTAAATGAGCATGCATCTTATCTTTGTTATAGATTTTAGAAGTCTAAGTTATTTTATAACACTTATAAAATAAATTATAACAATTATAACCCTAGAGCATTCATCTATAACATGCTTCCTTCAATCAAACATGCTTTAATATAACACTTATATTAAAACTAAGCATGCATAGTATATATTTTATAACACTTACAAGACATAACAAATGCATGTCACATGCTTTTCTTATGGTGGGGTCTTAAAACTATATGGCATACTATATGCACATATAATCAAACAACATTATACATCACATGCATAATAAGTAAACAACATTAAAGTGGACCGATTTTGGCATTAAAAACAAACAAATAACTAATTTATTACAAAATTCAGCAACTAGCTTCCCGGAATCGGCTTCAAACACTTTGAACCATCTTGAACCTGCCAAAGAACTCCCAAACCGGCCCAAAAACTCCAAAAACCAAGTTGAATCGGTCAAACCGGCTCAACCAGGTCAAATGGACCGGTCCAGACTGTCCGTACCGACTGGTCAATGGTCGCTGGCGTAGACAACGGAAGTGGATGCGGGGCGGGTCGACGGAGGCGGATCGGAGCGGACGTGTGGGTCGCGGGCGAGTGAAGCGAAGCGACGGGTTGGATCCATGGAGTGGGGCAGTGTGCGAGCCAGGCACACATGCGAGAGAATCCGGGTCGGAGCTCTCGGGCTAGCGGGTCGGGTCTGGTGGCTATTTGGGGTCTGTGAACAAATTTTCTCCATTTTTGCTATTGTTCTCTCTCCCGGAATCAAGCAATTACAGCCTAATTTCAACTCTAATGACTCCAACAAATTTAGACCCTTTTTCACACATTAATGCTCATAAACATGTGAGCAATTATAAATTTCCACTAGAAATGTAAAGAAAAACAATGCCAAAATCATAATAAATCCACTTTAGTCCATATTTTATTTAACACTTGAATAGAAAGGAAAAAAAACACCCACCAAAAGCAATTGAGCATAATTCTAGCATGCTCTGATACCACATGATGGAATATGAGACATACGCAGCGGAATTAGGATCTAATTACACTCTAATTGCTTTTAATTTAAAAGAAAATAGCATGCATTTAAAGGAAAAAATAGTGAATTAAAATGGATGGGATACAATCTTTGTAGCTCCCGAACAATGCATTTCCTCGCTGCATCTCGATCCGAACACGAACGGACCACCACTAGAGTTGACCTACTATCCTCTAGACTCAAAATCAGATTGTGGGACCCGGTGGATGAAGAAAACGAGAGAGACAAAAGAGATGGAAAATAAGATGGATCTTTGGGTTGGGTTATGAATTTTTCTCAAAGAAAATAGTTTTTTTTTAAGCCCAAATTTGAAAATTTTTTTTTGTAAAAATGGGCAAAAGTCTTTTAACTCAATTGAAAAGCTCAAATTATATAAAAAACCATGCAACAATTGGATGAACCAAATCCATAAAAACCCAACACCTATAATCCACTATCTTAGTGGACTTAATGTCTCCACTATAAGCCAACATCTAGCCCACTATTTTGTTAGTGGAATTATCCAACAAAAGTTTGGATTTTTCCACTAACTATAGTCAAAGGGCAAAATAGTCATTTGGTCAAAGTCAAACTTTGACTTAAAAGTCAAACTTTGACTTAAAAGTCAACATTTTGACTTTTTTTATTTTTTTTGTGTTGATTAATTTTGACCTCCCGAACATGAATCCGCATTAATTTTCTCGAAATTCAAATCACATTTGAATATATGGTCGGTCAAAGCTTGACTTTTCAAGGTAGAAAGTCAACTGTTTGACTTTTTACATCTTTGACCCTTTTCATTATTTCTGAGCTTCCGATTATGAATGTATTCATATTCTTGATATTTAAATCATATTTAACCATTAAAGTTATATCTCTGAAAACTCGACCACTATATCATATATATTTGTCGGTTTCTCTCTCTTTACCTAATTCGAACAATTTGAATCATTCTATCATACTGTTCTAAGTTTATTCCATATGAGCTAGTAGGGGAACCTAATGAACCTATAGATCATGGGCTCCAACGATCCGAGATTAGCTAGCTAAACTTTTTAGATGGAGCTAATCAACATTCGTTAACTAACGGGTCATTCCACTATAGTCTCGTAGTTGCACTCTCTTCACTATAGATATATTTTTGTCCATTTGATATAACCATGATTAGTAAGCTAATCCTTCACAGGTTGTTTGTAATCTCGGTTGGGTCATAAAAACCGTTTTACCCCCAAGATACATCTTGTTCCTTAAGTTCCACTGATCCTCTAATGAATAATTGGTTTAAGGTCCAACCTATAAACCGAACCCCTCTCAGGCCAAGGGGAGGGTGGGGCCCTTGTTCAAGACCTAGATTCAGTACTAAAGGGAACAACCTATCTGCTATCCCTATAATGGGTAGGAATGAATTCCATCTTGTACCTTATGTTCCCATCTATCCACCCGATCTTACCCCTGAAATGGGAGGCTTATTGGGCCAGCGATGATGAGCTGCCCTCACCTATGCAAATCTAAGGGTAATTCCGAGTGAACAGGAGTTCATATTTAGCTCAGGATTAAGATTAAGTTACCTAGGTCATCAATTAACAAAATAGTCAGTTTTATACATAAAACGGCATTTAGAACGTAAAAAGTGATTATTTCATGGTTCAGTCTTATGCAAACTCATTGCATAGGATGCCCCCACTCACATATCTCTATATGAACGATTCAGGATCACATCGTTTGTACTAACTACAAAGTGGGCTGCATTCATAGTGTCCCCAGAATAAGGCATTCAACTTTATTCATATACTATAGACCATTTTGGCTATATAACAACCTTAAATAGCCTCAGGACTTTAGTTTATTGGATTCAAGATTACAATTTCAATAACAACTTTAGCGAAAAACAAAACAGAATATGTTTACTAATTTACAAACTACGAGTTTTAGGACATAAAATCCAACATCACCAACCTGTTGACTAAATTTAACGTCAGCCATAGAGTTGCAACCGCTTATCACCCACAGACTAATGGGTAGGCAGAGATTTGTAACCGAGAGATCAAAACTATCTTGGATAAGGTAGTCAATACCTCCAGGAAGGATTGGTCGCCCAAGCTTGATGAAGCACTGTGGGCATATGGGACTGCCTATAAAATACCAATTGGCATGTCATCGTATGCCCTAGTCTTTGAAAAAGCTTGTCATCTGCTGCTCGAATTGGAACATAAGGTGATGTGGGCATGCAAGAAGCTAAAGTTTGATTTAGCAAGAGTAAGGAAAGTTCAAAAGCTCCAATTGAACTAGCTGGTCGAATGGCGAAGGGACGCCTATGAAAATGCCAAGACCTATAAGGAGAAAGCCAAGAAGTGGCATGACGACTGCATAAATGACCAGACATTCGTCGAAGGTTAACAGGCATTATTATTTAATGCAACTTTGCGATTGTTCCTAGGGAAGTTGAAGTCTCGCTGGTCTGGGCTGTTCCGAATCAAGACTATCTTTCCCCACGGCATAGTGGAACTAACAACTTTAGATGGGAACAACGCGTTTAAAGTCAATGGTCAACGGATTAAGCCTTACTACGGAGGCGACATAGATCGACACATGTATACAATTGACTTGGGCAAGCAGGATTAACCGCTTGCAGGGGATGTGATTGCTGTAATTCTGAGAACTTCTTTAAATCAGCATCCCTATCTATGTTTACTTGCTTTCTTTACAACTTTCCATTACTGATTTCTAAATTGCGTTATTTACTGCCTATTAGAATTAGTTTTTAATCCTTTCTGTATTTACCTTCAATTTAATTAAGTTGAGTATTTCAATGTCATGTTGAATTTCATTAATTTGTATGCATTAATAGCACTGTTCTTAACTTTTGTGAATGACTGGATTGTTGTGTTGAACATCGCAAAGTCTTTTCGACTTGCATTATTCATGAATTAAAAGAGAAAAATAAAAATTGGTATGTAACGCAACTGCATTGTGGGATAACAAGAGACACCTTGCATCCATTACACTCAACTGCATTGCGTTGACGGATGTATTGCAGTGTATGTGTCCTTTTCCCATCCTTAGTGAAAATGCACTATGTTGAGGTAGCGTTGCGCTAGTAGAAATATCATGCGCCTGATCCTCCAGAAATGCATTGAATTAAGGGGTGTGTTGCGGGGATGCATGCGTTGTTTCCCGTCCTCTGCAAAAATGTATTTGCATTAATGAAAGCACGGTGTTAATTTTTTTTAATCGTGCACCCATCTGAATCAAATTCAAAAGATAATTTCAAGTCATTATTTTTCTAAGTTAGCTAAATTCTTTGATTCTTTGTACAAGCAACACTTTTTGTATTGCGTTAATTTTTAATTATTTGTATACTTAGTTAATTTTCAATACAACTAAGTAGCAATTCTCTCTATGTGCCTGTGCCTCTTTTTTATCATCCTTTGTCAATTATGTGATATTCTTAATCTTTCTTTTTGTGTTATTCATTGCGCTGCCATGATGTATAATATGCATTCACTTAGAAACATTTCCCACACTTTGTAATTTCTAACTAACACTTAGGTAATTCGTAGCCTAGCAATGCTTTACCTTTTTCCCTTCAAAATTCTGCTCAAACCTTCTTTTTGAAATTTTGTCTAAGCATTTATCTATACTGTCCAAACAACGCAATGAGGACCTTGCACATCTCTAAATTTGAGGGTGGGGAAGGTCTGAGCAGATGAGATCAAGAGTATGCGGTTATTAAGAAAAATGCGTTCATTTTTCATCTCCAAAAAATAAAAATAAAAAAATAGAAATAAAATAAAATAAAATGTTTTCATATCAACTCCAATGTCAACACAAGGAAAAACCCCAAAAACATTCCCAACCTGATAAGAATTAAGTTGTAAAAGGAACCTGCTTGTATTTGGATGTTCGCATGACACCCGTGGGAGCAAGCCAAAACGAAGGTGGGTTTCCAAGAACAATGCAATATGAAAAGTGAAATGCATAAGAAAAAGAAAACAAAAGAATGCAAGAGACAAATCTTCTAAAATTCATGAGTCAACCGAAGCTGGATGTTCGCATGGCACCTGTAGGAGCAAGCCAAAACGAAGACTGTAACCATGACCAACAATCTCTAATAAATGACGCAAAATTTGACCATAGCATATGGACGCATCAAGTTGTTTTGATAAAGAAGAGGTAAACATTCTTTTTAAAACTAAAAAAGCATTTTTGAGTAGAAATTTGTAGTATAGAAGAATAAAGTAAGGCTTTGATATGAATTAGCAAGGATAGAAGGAAATCGCATTGTTAAGTAATGTTGCCTAAGTGGAGCATTTGAAGCAACTAATCGATGCAAAAATTTAGGATAGGAATTGAGCATTAGTGCCTTAGTAGAAGATATGCTTGAGGACAAGCATATATCTAAATTTGGGGGTGTGATAACTTATAGAAATACAAGTTATTTATACTGCTTTATTTAGATATTGTGGTTAAAAGAGAGGAAAGTTGCGTCAATTGTATGGAAATGGGCTAAGAAATGCAAGAATTATAAATTGTCGTCAATACACATACTGACACCATTGCGATGGTAGAAAAAAATATTTCAAGTATGTTTTGTAGGAAATCAAGTAACTGTATACGTTCATGGCTCAAGAGAAAAAGATTAACGCATCTTTGTCACATTGTGCCCATCATTCAGGAATGAATAGACGATCAATGCAATGACAGCGCATGCGACAATCGATCAAGAGCTTTGCGATCAATGCAACTTCAATTGCATGCGGTAATAAAAAACAACACCGCATGCGGACAAACGATCGAAAATGCAAATGAGCAACGCGATCGCAGGGGATTTTGACATGTGTACAACTAATTGTTGTGCATTTTTTATGGATTGATTGCATAACAGAAGGAATATTTATTCCACCATTTTCGAGATTTCCATAACAATAAAATGGGGACCACACGGCAGAAAGTCAGAGCATTCATCTATAAATACCCTCAAAGAATTCACTAAAAAATATACTTGATATGAGGCTATTTTGATATTTGTATATTGAGAGAGAGGCTGATCTGAGTGCTGATCGGAGAAGATCCTGGAAGAAAAGAGGCAAGGCCGAGAGGTGAGTCTCAGGGTGAATCATTCCAAATCCCGGTCCTGAAGCTTTGTACCTAGATCAACTCTACTGGTTGAGCAAGCCTAAGAGGGATGCTCATCCTTCCATTCATTCCATATGCCGGCAAGCGATTTCCCAATCTAGATCTGTGTCAAGACGTTGGCACTCTTCTGTATTTGTTTCTATATGTATCATCAATTGTATCTTATCTTCTTAGTCTAAATCATTCATACCATGTATCAGACGCTTGATTCTATAATTAAATGTCATGATCATTTTCATCTCCATATTTCTGTCTACTTCCGCTCCTCCATGAATCGTTTTCTCCACGATGTTTTCTTAATCCCTTGGTAATTAGAATAAATTAAACAAGTAAGTTAATTCAAGCTAAAGAAATAAATATGTTTAGCTAAAGTATGCTAGACGACATCTTCACCTGTGAGAGCAAAAGTGAAGATGCCATTCTGATCTATCGAGAGAAGGTTGAAAGAATGTGTTAACTAAAGCAAGAAGTACTCCCTGTCTCTTATACACATCTAGATGTGTATAAGAGACAGGGTCAGAAGAATGCGTTAACTAAAGCAAGAAGTACTCCCAGAGATGGAAGCAACCTTGAGTTCATTACGTTCATCCCTGTTTCACCACAGAGATATGCGAACACGGCCGATCACCAAGAGGTGTACGCCAAGGGAAAGTGGAACCGTAGTTATATCTTTAACGCAATTAATGAACTTGCAATGTTTGTACTAATTATCTTTTCTCTTTCTGCTTTGTACATAAAGACTTGCCACCGCATAACACAATTCTTTGTATAATCTTCACAGTTAGTCTTAAACTCGGTATCATATATCATGTAACCTATATCTTTTATCATTATAGCTTAGGTTTACTTTTATTGCACTTTATTTTACTGCACAACTTTATTTTATCGCAATTTTTACTTTACCGCATGATTTTACTTTATCGCATGTACAAACCTTACTTTTATTAAATTGAAAAACCCCCCGGTCGCATATATCACGAATGTAACACAATTAACCTAAAACAATCCCTATGTTCGACCTTGGACCACTCCGATAAACATGCGGTGGAATTATACTTGGTTTCAATGCAAGGAAACTTGTGACAACGCATAGCATACTACAAGCATTTCGTTAATAACACATACATCTAGAAGTAGTATCATATATCATTGCATCATCAAATTTTGCATTGCAAGTTTATGGCGTCGTTGCTGGGGAATTTGTAACGGGGACTTAGACTTGTATCTTGCATTATAATCATCCATGCGTTGTATGACATAAGAAGATAAATTTTATTCCTTACAACCATGGGCTTCAACGATCCGAGATTAGCTGGCTAAACTCTTTAGATGGAGCTAATCAAACATTCGTTAACTCACAGATCATTCCACTATAGTTCTGTAGTTGCACTCCTCTCACTATAGATATGTTTGTGTCCATATGATATAACCATGATTAGTAAGCTAATCCTTCACAGGTTGTTCATAATCTCAGCTGGGTCACAAAACCCGTTTTGCCCCCGAGACTACATCTTATTCCTTAAGTTCCATTGATCCTCTAATGAACAATTGGTTTAAGGTTCAACCTATAAACCGAACCCCTCTCAGGCCAATGAGAAGGTGGGGGCCCTTGTTCAAGACCTGGATTCAGTACTAAAGGGAACAACCTATCTACTATCCCTATAATGGGTAGGAGTGAATTTCGTCTTGCACCCTATTTTCACAGCTATCCATCTGATCTTACCCCTGAAATGGGAGGCTTATTGGTCCAGCAATAATGAGCTGCCCTCATCTATACAGATCTAAGGATAATTCCGTGTAAACAGGAGTTCATAGTTAGCTCAGGATTAAGATTAAGTTACCTAGGTCATTAATTAACGAAACAGTCAGTTTTATACATTAAACGACATTTAGAACGTAAAAAGTGACTATTTCATTATTCAGTCTTATGTAAACTCTTTACACAGGATTACCCCATTTTCATGTCTCCACGTGAATGGTTTAAGATCACATAATTTGTACAAACTATAAAATGGGCCACATCCATAGTGTCCCGTCCCCAGAATAAGGAGCCTAACCTTATTCATATACTATAGACCATTTTGACTATATATTTGAACTTGATCCACATTTATGTCACTACATAAAGTTCAAAGCCTCGAATCTTTATTTTATTGGATTCATGAATATAGAATTTAAATTTACTAAAGATTTTCAATAACAGCTTTATTGAACAAGAATATGATATTACAAACTACGAGTTTTAGGACATAAAATCCAACAAACTCCCACTTGGACTAAAACTCCCAGTAGGATCAAACGATGTTGAATTTAACTGTGAGAAATTAATATTACATATGAGTACAATAAAACATATGAATACAATAAACTAGGGCATGTACCCAAAAGTTCTCCCACTTGTGCTACTTTACAAACACCGTAGACCTAAACTCTTTAGATGACCCTAAAAAGCTTTAGCAGTGAGGGTTTTTGTAAAAAGATCAGCAATGTTTTGCTCATAAGGTATCTGGGTCACTACAACGTCACCATGGTGTACGATTTCCCAGATAAGGTGGTACTTGTGTTCAATGTGCTTTCCCCATTTATGGCTTCGAGGTTCTTTTGAATTTGCAACTGCACCGCTGTTGTAAGGTGATGGGTAGATGCATATTTTGGAACAACTTCCAAATCTGTCAAGAATTTCCTTAGCCATACTACTTCTTTTGCTACTTTGTAAGCAGTTACATATTCAGCTTCCATTGTGAAGTCAGCTATACAGGTCTGTTTTACGCTTCTCCACACTACTGCTCCTCCGTTAAGAGTGAACAATGATCCAGATGTAGACTTTCTAGCATCTTTATCAGTTTGGAAATTAGAGTCAGTGTATCCAGTAAGGATCGGATCCTCGGCACTATACACTATGTACAAAAACTTAGTAAAAAACTATAAACTAGGGCCTAAAACCCAATACAAGAAAATCTCCCACTTGTCCTAGTCCAACCGCGGCCGATTCTATAGACTCATGCTCCATAGGTGACCCTCAAACACAGTAGTCATGAGAGCCTTCCTAAACGGGTCAGCAAGATTAAAATAGATTGGGTTAGACTGAATCGTCTCATCTGCTCAACTATTTGAGGCCTCTTAGGACACATTTCCTTAGAGAAAGTGACTCCATGCCTAAGCGGTAGTAGGACCCTCCTGGAGTCCCACATCGAGTACTTAAGCAACATCTTGTCAAGGTACGATGCCTGAGACAGTGCTAGCACTTTGTTCTTACGATCTCGAAAGATCTGTATACCTAGAACAAACTGAGCCTCTCCCAAATATTGCATTTGGAAGTGGGTCACTAGCAAGTTCTTAACTGCAGTCAGTAGACCTACATCATTCCCAATGAGTAGAATAACATCTACATACAACACTAAGAAGACTACTGAAGCGTTGATGATCTTCTTGTAGACACAAGGATCATTAGCATCGCCATTCCGATCAACAGCCTATATTGCCTTCTTATAAGACAATGGATCCTCAACGTCGCCATCTGCTACCATAGCAAGGATATCCGTGAAACCCAGATAGCGAACGGGTGGGTTCACAACCCTCCCACTATGTCAAGGTTCCCTCAACTCTTTAGGTGGAACCAACCTACAGGATGAACTCCCATCAACAACTCTTGTTGATATAGCAGGCTCTTCAACAACTCTTGTTGAAGTTTCAATAGTTTCATTGGAAAGTTCATGCAACACGACTTTGCTTCGTGGACTATGCTCCCTTATATGATCCTTATCCAGGAAAGTAGCGTTTGTTGAAATAAAAACCCTATTTTTCGTTGGATCATAAAAATAACCCCCTCATGTACCTTTGGGGTAGCCTACAAAGAGGCATAACCTCGACGTGGTACCAACTTCTTGGGATTAGCCTCAAGCACATGTGCAGGGCAACCCCAAATGCAGAAGTGACGTAAACTAGCTTTACGCCCATTCCACAACTCCAGACGTGTTCTTGCAACATTTTTGGAGGGAACATAGTTGAGTATGAATACCACAGTCCCCACTGCGAAACTCGAAAATGAGTCTGGTAAGGAAGCATAACTCATCATCGAGCGAACCATGTCTAACAAGGTCCTATTTCTTCTCTCTGCTACACCATTCTGTTGAGGTGTACCCAGCGCTGAGAGTTGGAAAACAATTCCATGTTCTATCAAATAGTCTTGGAATCTCGAGTCCAAAACTCTCCACCTCAATTCGATCGAAGTGTTTTAATTCCTCTATCTAATGAATTTTTGTAAAACCCTAACCCTAATAAGAAGGGAAAAATAAAATATTGAAAATAAAGGAGAATATAATTAAAATTATGAATGTAAAATATAAATTAAATTAAGAGGAAGTTGGGTGGAATTTAGGGGAAAATTTGATAAATTAAGAAATTCATTAATAATTATCCAACAATAGCATATATAGCTATGAATAAGTGAGCAGAATCGGGGAAGATTAATAAGGCAGTTGGAAGCTAGCGAATTCGAGGGACAAAGGAAATTAGATAACTTTTCGTTTGGAAACTGTTCATTGGAAGGCTTAGGAGGTTGAGATTAATAATTTGAAGGTGGGAAGAATTTAGATACCTTTTGTACGGAGACTATTAATTGGGAGATTTGGAGGTGAAAATTTATTATTAGTGTATGGGGTATGTTAAAAAATTAAAAAGAAAAGTGGAATCCACGTGTCGTAAGCAGTGAGGGTAACCACTAGCGAGATTAGAGGAAGTTGGAGAGAATGGGAGAGAGCGAGACTGGTTGAGCGAGAGAATGGGAGAGAGCGAGACTGGCTGAGCGAGAGAATGGGAAAGAGCGAGACTAGTTGAGCGAGAGAATGAGAGAGAGCGAGACTGGCTGAGAGAGAGAATGGAAGAGAGTGACACTGCCGAGATCCATGCTAGCGAGAAGGCTGGAGAGTGTGAGATCCTTAGCGAGAAACATGGAGAAAGCAACATTACCGAGAGCCAAATGAGCGAGAAGGCTGAAGAAAGCGAAATCCTTAGCGAGAAACATGGAGAGAGCGACACTGCCGAGAGCCAAATGAGTGAGAGAGTTAGAGAGAGTGAGAGCGGAGAGAGCGAGATTTGGACAGAATGCTGTGTTTTAAAGAATCTAATGCGATCTTTGATATTTTTGATAATTAAGTCAAAAATTGAGCAATTTAGGTGGCAAAAGGAGATTTCATATAGAAACTTAGGGATTAAAATGCCGGCGAAGATTACATGCCATAAGAGTAATTTTGGTTGGCAAACTTAAAATTAGACAACTCAAAAGCTCAGTTAACCCCAATAATTTAAAAGAGGCTACTTGTAGGATGTGTTGTCACATAGAAAAGAGTTGAAAACGACTATAAATAGGAGGCTTTGGCTGAAGAATTAAACTCATTCTAAAAAAAAATTCCAGTAGTAATAGTTGTGTGGAGAGAGTGAGGTAGTTCTGTGAGTTTAAAAGAGAGAAGCTCGAGGGAGGTGCTGCCCAAATTTCCTTCTAAGAGGGAAAGCTTAGTGTGAGTGTTATAGTTTTGATAGTTAACATATGTTGTGAGTGTTATAGTTTTGATAGTTAACATATGTTGTGAGTGTTACATTGCATTTAGTAATTCAGTAGATGTTGTGCGTATTATGTTGCATTAGAAAATACCATCCCTGCTAGCATGATAATTTTGCTAGGTTAGTATGCGTGGTAAAAGCTATGTTACTCCAGAGCATCATTTGTTAGCACTGTGTCTTTGATAAATCAGTACGTAATGTGAATATTATAGTTGTATAACCTGAACATCATAGTCTTGAGGTGTTAGATTTTGCTATCGTATGAATTATAGGGTTACTGTCATCCCTCGCAAGCGTTACAGTAGAGTCCATTGTGAATATTCATTTAAGTTAAAAGAGAAGTGCATTGTAAATACTGTAAAGCCATGCTCAGTACTGTGTTATGTAACTTAGTTAATATATATCACCTTGATGCTTATCACACAACTTAAATAGAACAGTTTTAGCTGAATAAATGGGTACTGTGAAGTTGGGACAGCCGTGATAAATTGATGCCTTGTGAATATGTACATTCCTTGTTAACTATACATGTGCTGCAAATAATTAGTTAACCCTACACGTTGACATAGGATTACATGCATGAGTGGATGCAAGCTATATGCTTTGATAATATGATGATTGCCATGATATTGCTTGTGTGTAACTATGGAAACTGCGGTTATGCCCGGGATGTGGTTAGCATGCTTAACAAAAGGTGCTTGGCGAGAAATAATGGTCGGCTTCGGTCGGCGGGAAATAATAGTCGGTGACGACTGGTGGGAAATATGGTCAAGTACCTAAGCATGACTAGCGAGATAAATAAAATGGTCGATGTGCACATTGGTGGGAATTGGGGTCATAGGAAGGTTTCCATAGTTGTATTGTTTGATGATAGGATATGCTTGCTATGTGTTGATGTTGGAATACAAATTAGTAGCTGCGTGATTATGCCCTTGATTGCACTTAAGTTCAGTGTGAGTGCCAACATGTGATTGGTTTCCCAAAAAGATGTTTTTCATCTTAAAAAGAATCACTCACTGGGCTTAGTAGCTCGCACTCTTCAAATTGTTTTCCTAAACCCCCCCCCCCCCCAGGTAGCGGAGCGGAGCATTCAACAAAGAGTCCACCACCCACCACCATCAACTAAAAGCTCGGTAAACTCTCGAGGCATGGCTCAGATCATGTGTTAAAAGTATTGAAAAGATGATTAAATTACATATATAGATAAATAGGTGGAGTATTGTAATCTTTTAATTGGTTGTATAGATTAATAGGTGGGATAATGAAAACCTATTGATTACATGTATAAATAAATAGGTAGATGTTGTAAACCCATTGTAATTATAATAAATAGCGAAAACAATAGTTAGTACAAATATTGTCTTAGAAGGGTTATAATCACTCTCACGCTCCCTTCCCGATCTTAAGGGTTTAAGGTCTGGGAAGAGGTGTGACAGTTTTCAACTTCAGCCTTAAACTCTTTGAGCTTTTCAAAGGATTCAAACTTCTGTTGCATAAGATAAACATACCCGTACCTGGAGTAATCATCAGGGAAACTGATAAAATACTCATAGCCACCTTGGGCTCGGACATGCATAGGACCACAAAGGTCAGAATGTACTAACTCAAAAGGCTCCTTGGCTCTATAACCTTTTCAATTAAAAGGTCGTTTAGTCATCTTACCTTCAAGGCTAGATTCGCACACAGGTAAAGAATTTTCATTTAACTCACTTAGAAGTCCATTCTTCACTAATCTCTCAATCTTATTGAGATTGATGTGCCCTAAACATAGATGCCAAAGTTGGGCATTTTCTTTTGGAGAAATTTGTCGACGTTTTGATTGAGTTACAACAGTTTTGAAAATTTCAGTATTATGGAGGGAATTAATGGCTAACGGTCTTAGCATATATAAATTCGATTCCAGATTTGTTGTGCAAATAAAAACACCATCTTTATGAATAAACGCTTTATTCGCATTAAAAGAGATAGTATATTTACATTGCAATAAATACTTTACAGAATTGAGGTTCCTCTTTAGTTTAGGAATAATATATATATCATGTAAAATAAGAAACCTATTTTGTAAAGCTAACTGGAGTCCTCCTATTGCCACAACTGAGACGAGGTGTCTGGTGCCTACTCGCATCGTCATCTCACCAGCCTCTAGCTGTCGCCAACATCTAATCTCCTGAAAAGAAGAAAAAACATGATTAGTGGCGCCTGAATCAATTATCCAGGCAGAATCATCATTCTCCACTAAACAAGTTTCAAGCATAAGTAAATCACATTTACCATTATCTGCTTTGGCCTTAGCCTTGGCTGCTTTCTTCTCTTTCAAATACCGAGGACAGTTCATCTTCCAATGTCCATCTTGGTTGCAATGGAAACACTTTTTCTTAGCAACTTGTGGATGCCTACTTGGAGCGACATGCGATGGGTTAGCAGGTGCCTTCTCTTTACCCTTACCACCCTTCTTCTTCTTCCCCTTTGCAGAGTTAGAATTAGAAGGTGCAGACTTCATTCTTGAGGTCGAACCTCTATGGAACGTCCTAGAGAATGAAGCAACATTTGCCTCACCCTTCTGCCTCTCCTTACTTTTCAGTAAATATTGGTATGTCTGCAACTCGTTGAGGAGAGTTGTAAGGTTATACTTCACTTTGTTAAGAATCAAATTACTAATAAAGTGCAGGAAGCTCTCTGGAAAAGAATGCAGGATTATGCTAACCTGGTTGCCCTCATCGATGGTAGACCCATTCAACTCTGCCACATTAAAGTGGACCATCATGTTTAGCACATGTTCACGAACAGAGGTGCCTTCTTCCATTTTGGAGTTGAATATGTATTTAAGAGCTTCATGCATAAGCTGTTCAGATGGTTATCCAAACATCCTCCCATAGGGACTCCATGATCTCACGCACTGAGACCATAGGCTCATGTTTCTTGGCCAAGACTTTAGAAAGGCTTGCCAAGATTTAGGCTTGGGCCTTCTCATTCACCCTTGTTCATCACTCGTATGCCTCCCGAACATTTCGAGTGGCATTTGGAGCTGGAATAGGAGGACAAGCCTCCGTGAGAGCGAACATGAGATTCTCGATGATTAGGATCGTCGTGATCATGTGTTTCCATGTTGTGAAATTATCGCCAGTAAGTTTTTCAGCGCATATCAACGATAACGTAGTTGTTTCCATTTGAAAATGTTGCTGAAAATACGAACAAAACTTGATTAGATTTTTGCTAAACCACTTTTAAACCAATCAGTTTTGCAAAACAATTTCAAGTACCCTAAGTTATAGACTTCTATTTTTGTAATGATGCCTCAGTGAGGCAGGACAAATGCCACCGATGGGGTGATCATTGCCCCTTCGCTGGGATGAGACATTCTCAACCATTAGGAAGAACCAACTCTTGGAACTGAATCTAATAGCCACCATTTTTTGGTCCAAAATCGTTAACATTTACCTATTCTATGTAAGTGTAACCCCTCGTTTTCGGTGCCAAAGTCCCACCCTAATGCGCTTACTGTAGGGAAAATACAGATTAGGACAAGAGACTAAGTTACCTTATCCTCTTATAGGAGATCAAATAAAGAAATGCGCAAAACTACTATCCTTTAGGGGGACACTCCCAGGGTGTCTCGCGGCGATGCACAGTAACTTTATTCAACCTAATGAAGGAGACAAAGGGATATGTTGTCGCACGTCCCGCTCCCACTTACTATAAACATTCTCTCCATCCACCTAGATATTGACCTACCCAAACACCATTCGTTGGGGGGACATGCCAAAGGTGTCGCGAGGCTGAGGATAGATCTCACGGTGTGGACTATTTAGGAGTTACGTGAAAGGTTTAAGTGAAGCATCTTATGCCCCAAGTACCTCCCATTGAATGTTCTACCTACGGGTTCATTAACCTAGACAATCTGGCTACTAATTTTAGTCTAAGTCGCCTTTTTAAACTCTGCTCATAAACAACATTTGTCTATGAAATATGAACAAGTTTAAGTAGTCACATTTAACCACTTTAATGGACTATCCTTAACTTGCATGCATGCATCAAATCTATCTAATTCACCTTTCCAGGTATGTTCTCAGCTAGGGGTGTTACATTTCTGTCAACTTAAATACCCCAGCCTAGACAGAACCCGCCTTATACACCTTATAAATAGATTTGCTACACTTTAAACTTTTATTAGCCAATTTAATCCTATTAAACTGATTAAAAGATTAAAGCCTTAGGGTTTCTAATCGTATTAGAACCGTGATCTTAGGTCTAGGTGATCCAAGTTTTAAACACTTTAAAACCATGAATTAAACCTAAGTGAGCATGTATGTCTTTCTTATTTCTTTTAGTTCTAATTTCTCTTTAACTTTTAAAAAGAAACAACTAAAAGCATTGCGCACAACGAGGTGTTTATAACATTTATAAAGTAACCTTTGTGTCATGCTTCATGCAATGTCTGGCCATTACTATATATAACTTTTATATAACGCATAACTGATGGAACATGAGACATACACAATGGAATTAGGATCTAATTACACTCTAATTGCTCTTAAATTAAAGGAAATAAGCATGCATCATGAAGAGAAAAACAGTGAATTAAAAGTGTAGGATACTACCTTTGAAGCTCCCGAAAACCGCTTTTCCTCGTTGAATCTCAACCCGAACTCTTTCGAACCACCACTAAAGTTGACTTACTATCCTCTGGACTCAGAACCGAATTGTGGGACCCGATGGATGAAGAAAATCGAGAGAGAGAAAAGAGATGGAAAATAAGATTGAATTTGGGTAGGTTTGGGTTTTTCTCTTTTTTCAAAGTTGTGATTTTTCCAGCCCAAATATGAAAACCAATTTTCAAAATTGCAAAAACTCTTTTCATTCAAAATGAAAGCCCAATTTATAGAAAAATCCATGCAACAATTGTATGAACTAAATGCATAAAAAACCCAACACCTATATTCCACTATCTTGTGGGCTTAATGTCTCCCCTATAAGCCAACACCTAGCCTACTATTTTGTTAGTGGAATTATCCAACAAAAGATTGGATTTTCCCACTAACTATAGTCAAAGGGCAAAATAGTCATTTGGTCAAAGTAAAACTTTGATTAAAAAGTCAACATTTTGACTTTTTATGATTTTTCTCATGTTGACTAATTTTGACCTCCCGAGCATGAATCTGCATTCGTTTTCTCGAAATTCAAATCAAATTTGAATATAAGGTCGGTCAAAGTTTGATTTTTCAAAGTCAAAAGTCAACTCTTTGACTTTTTATATCTTTGACCATTTCCATCATTTCCGAGCTTTCGAATATGAACATTTTCATATTCTTGATATTTAAATCACATTTAAATATTAAAGCTGTATCTCTAAGCTGAAAAACCTGACCACTATATCACATATACTTTTCGGTTTCTCTCTCTCTACATAATTCGAACAATTTGAATTATTCTATCATACTGTTCTAAGTTTATTCCATATGAGCTAGTAGGGGAACCTAATGGACCTATAGATCATGGGCTCCAACAAACCAAGATTAGCTAGCTAAACTCTTTAGACGGAGCTAATCAACATCCGTTAACTAACGGGTCATTCTACTAATGTCCCGTAGTTGCACTCCCCTCACTATAGATATATTTGTGTCCATTTGATATAACCATGATTAGTAAGTTAATCCTTCACAGGTCGTTCATAATCACGATTGGGTCATAAAAACCGTTTTACCCTCAAAACTACATCTTGTTCCTTAAGTTCCACTGATCCTCTAATGAACAATTGGTTTAAGGTCCAACCTATAAACCGAATCCCTCTCGGGCCAAGGAGAGGATGGGGCCACTTGTTCAAAACCTAGATTCAGTACTAAAGGAAACAACCTATCTATTATCCCTATAATGGGTAGGAGTGAATTCTGTCTTGCACCCTATGTTCCCAACTATCCACCCGATCTTACCCCTGAAATGGGAGGCTTATTGGGCCAGCGATATTGAGCTGTCCTCACCAATGCAGATCTAAGGATAATTCCAAGTGAACAGGAGTTCATAGTTAGCACAAGATTAAGATTAAGTTACCTAGGTCATCAATTAACGAAATAGTCAGTTTTATACAGAAAACAGCATTTAGAACATAAAAAGTGACTATTTCATAGTTCAGTCTTATGTAAACTCTTTACATAGGATGCCCCCACTCACATATCTCTATATGAACGATTCAGGATCACATCATTTGTACTAACTACAAAGTGGGTTGCATTCATAGTGTCCCTAGAATAAGACGCCCAACTTTATTCATATACTATAGACTATTTTGGCTATATATTTGAACTTGATTCATCTTTATGTCACTACATAAAGTTCAAACTACATTAAATAGCCTCGAGACCTTAGTTTATTGGATTAAGGATTACAATTTCAATAACAACTTTATCGAAAAACAAAACAGAACATGTTTATTAATTTACAAACTACGAGTTTTAGGACATAAAATCCAACAGTAACAACCAAGCAAACATGCAATCATTCACCCTTATACTATAACATTTATAATATAATGATGATGCATGTCAATGTTTTTTATGCATGCATAAATATAACTCTTATATTATATGATGCATGAGCATGCTCTTACATAATTAAAACCATGCTTCTTTAAATTATAAATTTATGATAAAGAGATGATGCATGACCATTGCATAACCTAAGGTGGAATTTACTATATGTGCATACAATATGACATATAATAACATACATCGCATGTAATAAATAAAGGATTAATGGACCGGGATGATCCTTTACAAAATCAGAATGAAAGAACCCTATCTATTACGTTTTTCATCGAGCAAACCGGGTCTTGAACTGCCAGGAGGTCTTCATTGTGTAGCAAACTCCAGTAGGTAGATGATCGTTTAGTGTGCACTAGACGATAGGAGCAATATTAAACGATCGCATAGACGACAACAAGGCTGCGAAGCCTGATCGTCCATGTGATCTTGTAGCGCGACGACAGGTAAACGATTTACCTCACGTTACTGAGCGATCGTTTAGTTAGTTACTAAGCGATGAAGCTTGCTGACCTAAACGATTGTCTAGCACGCACGCTTTAAACGAAACGCGAGCTGCTCATCGTCTAGCTGATGCAGGCAACCAAGTAAACGATTTATCTTGCGATGCTAAGCGATTGTTTAGTCAGTTACTAAGCGATGAAGCTTACTAACCTAAATGATCCTAGCGCGTATGCATTAAACGATACTTAGCGATCGCGTACCCAATTTTCATAACGATACGATCAACCCTTGATCACACTTGATCACACTTGATCGCATACCTCATCATTTAACCGATGCGTTCAACAGCGATCGCATACTCCTTCATCTTTACAATGCGATCAACAGCGATCGCGTAGAACATCTTCTGCACGATGCGATCAACCCTAGATCGCCTCCTTCCTTGAAGAACCGCAACGCTTGCCCAGGTCGCGTACCACTCATATGCAACACTTGCACAAATCTGCTTCGACGAACGACTCAAAACTTCAAACAACATAGAAATGATTATTACTGCCCAAAAATGCAGGGGCCTTTAGAAACAACTGAAAATATAAAAGGATTTAAATCAAACTGAGGCTAATCATCCCAAAATCATCCATTAATCCGGCACATCCACAGCAGATTTAACGATTAAACAACATAGAAATGCACCCACCATGAATATAATGTTATTTTCTTGCAACAGATGAAATCGAAGTATCAAAACTTGTCTCTGATACCAATTGAAGGATCTCATATTGATGGGTTCCATGAGCACATTCCGATCGCTCAAATCTCACCGTGACCGAAATACAATAATATACATTCAACACATATAGTTATGCAAAAAAATTAATTATCGACATGCTACTAACAACAAATAAACAACAAGGGAGAGAGTTCCATACCAGTTGAAGATAGTCTTCACACTTCGAAACTCCAATGCAGCGAAAATCTCCTCACGATCTACAAACGCCCAGTGGAAACGTCCACTATGGTAGCATGAACAATGCGAACTCACGACCACAACAGGGATGGCACCACCACTAAAGAGCCCTGAGTATTCTTGGAGTGAAAACCGAAAGGGTGGGCTTTGGTGAATTTGGTAGAGGACGGAGGAAACACGAATCGTGTAGGCGATAAGCAAGTGGGAGGGAAAACGACGCTATCGTATAGCAGAAGTGCTTATCGTTTAGGAGGAGCTACACGATCGTGTAGGATTTATTGAACGATCGTTTATGAAAAGGTACACGATGGTTTAGTAAAACCGGCACACTATACAATCGTTTAGAGAAGCTATCCGATCGCGTAAGAAATTGCGTGCGATCATTTAGGCGCACGAAGGATGATCGTTTAAGCGGAGAATGTTATCGTATAAGCTTTCGAGCGATCGTTTACTTTCACCAACGCGTGCTTCCAAATTCTCTTCTAGGTAAATCACTGATGATGCAAAAATGAAAACAATTTTCATTTTAACTCATCGGTTACCATAACTTACGTTGCCCACTAACCTACGTCCGAATGTGAATTTTGGATTAACTATCATATAATTAAAAAATTAATTAATTAATAAACATGATCATATTATATTTATATCCTATAGTTTGATATCACATATCTACTATAGTATTTTCTCCTCCACTTGATATAAATCATATTATATCTAATTTCCTCCATAATAATGCATCTCATACATTTAGCCAATTATATCATATATAATTAACCAGTTCAATTATATCATATATAATCAAACTTCCTCTTGTCAATTTGAACATTTCAAATTAACCCAAATACTGGTTCTCAACTTTTTCCAAGCTACCCAGGGGACCTAATAAACCTGTGGCTCGAAGCTCCAACAATACATGAATAGCTGACTAAACTCTTTAGTCACGAGATCCCCCATCCGTTAATTGTCAGGCATTCCACTAAAGACCAATAGCTGAACTCTTCTTACCACAGATATATTTCTGTGTCCTTCAGATATAACCAATCATGAGTACGATGACCTTCACAGATGCTCGTAAGTACAGCTGGGCCAAATTACCGTTGTTCTCCTGTAGTTACATCTCACTCCTTAAGTACCATTGATTCCTCTAATGAATAATACAACATAGTCCAACTATGTGACAACACCTGTCTCTTATACACATCTAGATGTGTATAAGAGACAGACCTTAGGTTGTGCAATTATTCATGCATCATGTATTATAATGTTATAATCTAGCATGAAGAAATTACTTGAAAGCATGTGCATGCATCATGAAATATAAGACCTGTCTCTTATACACATCTAGATGTGTATAAGAGACAGGTTCAAGCCTCGGAATCAGCCCTTAAGGGAGCTATCTATCTACTTATCCCTACCTTGGGGAAGGAGTGAATTTCATCTTGTGTAGCTGAGTTCTCAGCTCCCAAATCAGACGAATCCCCAAAATGGTAGGTTTAAATCGACGAACTAGCCACTCGCACCCATACAAATCAAAGGACCGCCCTCAATGGCAGGAGTTCCCAACTCACTCAGGATTGAGGTCATGTTACCTATGGTCATCCTAGTGAAGTGAAGTCTCTGTCATGAATGGTGTTATATAACGAGACGTTAACACTTTATGGTCAGGTCTTATACAAACTCTTTGTATAGGACGCCCCCGCTTGCATGTCCCCAACACGAATGATCAGGATCAGACCATCTGTGATAAGTCATAACACTTGTGACTATTCCACAAAGCGGGCTGCATCCGTAGCATTACCAGGATAAGGTTTGTGGTAAAGAAAATAAAACAAGTAACTGAGCAAAAAATCAAGATGTGAAGTAAATATCATATATTAACAACACAAGTGTTCGTACAAACTGTTTACAAACTACAGGACATGAGACTTTAGGGCATCAACCCCAAAAAATTATTCATGCATGATGTACTATAAATGTTATAATCGAGCATGAAGAAATTACTTGAAAGCATGCACATGAATCATGAAATATAAGAGTTATATTTTGCATGCAGTGAGCATTATCATGCATCATCCTTTTCTTATAAGTGTTATAGTCTAAGGGTGAATGGAATCATGTTTTGCTTGTTTCATTGTTGTTTTGTATAAGTGTTAATAAAAGAAGTAGCAATGAATGGACAATGCATTGAGCATGAAACTTAGGTTATTTATAAGCATTATGAATGCCTTGCATGTGGTAGCTTCGCATTGTGGTGGTTGTTTCCGTTTATAAGTGTTACAAAGTAAATTAGACCTAAAATCAATTATTAAGAGATGCATGCGAACTTAGGGTGAACTCATGTTTTTAAAAGGGTTTTAAAATTGGATTAAGATAGACCTAAGTTCAAGTGGTTCTAAAGAGTTTAGTAACCTAGAATAATCTTTTAAAATTGGTTTATTATGATTAAATTGGTTGGAATAAAAGATTAAATTTGTTGTAAACCTATCTATAAGGGACCTTTTAGCTAAGACGGGTTCTGGCTAGGCTGCGGTTCTTAAGTTGACAGAAACATAACACCCCTACCTGGGAACTTAACTGGAAAGGTGAATTAGATAGATTTTCAACAAGCATGCAACGTGTTGGTCAAAGACTCCGTTAAAGAGTTTAATGGATGATGATCAAAAGTCGTTTCACTATCCAAGCTAAAAGTTACTCTTGAGAAAACCTAAAAGTCACTTAGGTAAAATCCTTAGCCGTGTTTTTTTTCTAAGTAAGCTAAACCCAAGGTTATAAAATATTCAATGGGAGGAAGAGACATATTAGATATGTCTATGATTTCACTCACGTTTCTCCTTGTATGTTCACACTGTGAGATTCATGCTTGGCCTCGTGGTGCCCTGGGAACATCCCCTTTCAAATGGTATTTGCATGAGTCAATATCAAGGTAGACGGAGAGAGTATTTATAGTAAGTGGGTGAAAGGTGTGTGTCAACACGTCCTATGGTCTCTATCATTGTTTCACACCGTGAGATCATTCAATACTCCCTCGTGTCACCTTTGAGCGTCCCCCCTTGGGTGGGTTTTGTGCAGTTGGTAAAGATCAAGGTAAACTCTAGAAATGGATAGGGTCGCTTTAGGTTTTTCCCCAATCTGATTTTTTCCATTCGGATTGGCGTTTTGAGACGGACCTCTAGGGCTTAAAATGGCGGGTCACACTTACGGGAGATTGTTAAGTAAGTTAATGATCTTTTGGCCAAATTAATGATGTTTAGTCATTATAGGAACAAGAGTTGTTTTGGTATTAATGACTGGTTGAGAACTTCTCAATTCAGAGGAGGGATAACTGACCTCCCTTTGGCAGCTTTTGTCCTAAACCTTTGAAGCATCATTGCGAAACTAAATGTCACACAGGGTTCATGTTAGTTTTGCTAAAACCTTATTGGATGTTGTTTTTGTTTTACAATGGGTATTTGCTCAAAACCTAATGTAGGTCAATGTATTTTTCTTTTCAACAACTCGTTAGCATTTCTATTTAAAGCTTTTAAAATGACCGATTACTTACAATGGAAAGAATCGTGTGAAACAAATTTCATGGAAAACGACCTCGATCCCACGACACTCCAAAAGAGGAGACAAGACAGTAAATATGATTTTTTGGTCTTGGAGACGTGTTTGGTAGAGAATGATGATTATGCCTGGATCCTTGATTTAGGTGCTACCAATCATGTTAGTTCCTCTTACCAAGGATTTAGTTCCTGGAAAACATTGCCACAGGGAGAGATGACTGTTCGAGTTGGTACTAGTGAAGTTGTTTCAGTTGTTGTAGGCAAGCTGAAGTTATATGTTGACAAGAAATGTTATCTGTTACTAGATAATGTTTTTGTAGTCCCTCATATTAAGAGGAACTTAATCTTGGTTTCTTCTCTCATTGAACAAGGCTATACCGTCTCCTTTTCTAAGAATAAAGTGTTTATTTTCAAGAATGGAATGGAGATTGGTTATGGTTCAATGGAAAATAACTTATATGTACTAAGGCCGTTAGTCATAAAGGCCTTTTTTAACACTAAAATGTTCAGTATGGCAACAACAGCTAAAAGACCAAACATTTCTCCTAAGGAAAATGCCCATCTTTGGCATGTTAGGTTAGGTCACATCAACCTCAAGAGGATTGAGAAGTTGGTGCAAAGTGGACTTCTAAAGAGTTTAGAAGAAAACTCCCTGCCTGTATGTGAATCATGCCTCGAAGGCAAGATGATCAAACGAACTTTTATTGTAAAAGGTTACAGAGCCAAGGAAGCCTTGGAGCTTGTACATTCAGACCTCAATGGTCCGATGAATGTTAGACCTCGAGGTGGGTATGAATATTTCATCTCTTTCATAGATGATTATTCAAGTTTTGGGTATCTTTTCCTAATGCAACGTAAGTATGAAGCCCTTGACAAGTTCATGGAGTATAAGGCTAAAGTTGAAAACTTGTTAGGTATGAAGATAAATCTAATCGTGATAGAGAGTATATGGACCTCCAATTCCAAAACTATATAGAACATAGGATTGCATCCCAACTCTCGGACTCTAGTATACCTCAGAAGAATGGTGTATCTGAAAGGAGAAACAAAACCTTGTTGGACATGGTTCGGTCTATGATGAGTTATGCTCATCTTCTAGACTCGTTTTGGGGTTATGCAGTGCAGACTGCATGTTATATCCTGAACAACGTTCCCTCAAAAAGTGTTTTTGAAGCACTTTTTGAGTTATGGAGAGGCCGTAAAGGTAGTTTAAGCCACTTCAGGATTTGGGGTTGTCCGACACATGTGCTAGCGACTAACCCAAAAAAGTTGGAACCGCGTTCGAAGGTTTGCCTCTTTGTAGGCTACCCCAAGGAAACGAGAGGTGGATACTTCTATGATCTGAGTGAGAACAAAATGTTTGTTTCCACAAATGCTATCTTCTTGGAAGAAGACCACATGAAGGATCATAAGCCACGGAGTAAGCTCGTTTTACATGAGTTCTCAAGTGAGACTGAGACTGCTGAAGGTTCAACAAGAGTTGTTGAATAGGTCGACAGATCAACAAGAGTTGTTGAGGTTGGAACATCTAGTCAACTAGCTCAAGAGTTGAGATTGCCTCGACGTAGTGGGAGGGTTATGAACCCACCAGATTGCTACATGGGTTTGATTGAATCCTAAAATGTCATTACGAATGATGGGATCAAGGATCCATTGTCTTTTAAGAAAGCAATAGAGGATGTTGACGAAGATGAATGGGTTAAGGCCATGAACCAGGAAATGGAGTCCATGTACTTCAATAACGTCTGGGAGCTTGTTGATCCACTTGATGGGGTAAGACCTATTGGGTGTAAATGGATCTATGAGCGAAAGAGAGGTGTAGATGGAAAGGTGCAAACCTTTAAGGCTAGACTCATGGCAAAGGGTTATACCTAGGTCGAGGGAGTTGACTATGAGGAAACTTTCTCAACTGTTGTCATGCTGAAGTCTATCAGAATTCTCCTATCCATAGCCACATTTTATGATTATGAAATATGCCAAATGGACTTCAAGACTGCCTTTCTTAATGGTAATCTTGAGGAGACCATCTATATGACTCAAGCAGAGGGGTTTATAGTTCCAGATCAAGAGTAAAGAGTTTGCAAGCTTAATAGGTCCATTTATGGGCTGAAACAAGCATCTACATCTTGAAACATCAGATTTGACATTGCTGTCAAGTCGTTTGGTTTGACCAGAACGTTGATGAGTCTTGTGTTTACAAGAAGATCATCAATAGCTCAGTAGCTTTCCTGGTACTATATGTGAATAATATCCTACTCATTAGGAATGATGTAGGGTATCTGACTGACATTAAGAGTTGGCTAGTTGCACACTCCAAATGAAAGATTTGGGTGAGGCATAGTATGTTCTCGGGATCCAGATCATTAAGGATTGCAAGAACAAACAGTTAGCCTTGTCTCAGGCATCGTACATCGATCAAATGTTGATTAGGTATAGTATGTAGGATTCCAAGAGGGGTTTATTACCCTTCAGGCATAGAATCGTTTTGTCTAAGGATCAACGTCCTAAGACGCCTCAAGTGGTTAAAGAAATGAGACGAATTCCCTATGCTTCTGCTGTAGGAAGCTTAATGTATGCAATATTGTGTACTAGACCCGATATATGCTATGTAGTAGGGATCGTCAGTCAGTATCAGTTAAATCCATGATTTGATCACTGGACAACAGTCAAGACAATCCTCAAGTATCTTTGAAGAACGAGGGACTACATGCTTATGTATGAGGATAACGATTTGATCCTTATAGGATACGTAGACTCAGACTTTCAGGCCGATCGAGATTCTCGCAAATCGACATTGGGGTTAGTGTTTACTCTTAATGGAAGGGCTATAGTATGGCGAAGCATCAAGTAAGGATGCATCGTGGACTCCACTATGGAAGCTGAATACGTAGTGGCTTGTGAAGTAGCTAAGGAAGTTGTTTGGCCGAGGAAGTTCCTTTCAGATTTGGAAGTTGTTCCAAATATGGATTTGCCTATCACTCTCAATTGTGATAACAGCGGGGCTGTGGAAAATTTGAAGGAGCCTCGTAGTCATCGTCGGGGTAAGCACATCGAATGAATATATCACCTAATCAGGGAGATTGTGCATCACGGTGATGTGATAGTCATGAAGATCGCATCGGAGCACAACATTGCTGATCCCTTTACAAAGGCCCTCATGACTAAAGTGTTCGAGGGTCACCTGGAGAGTCTGGGTCCGCGGGACATGCGGCATCTTTTCTAAGGCAAGTGGCAGATGATACTGGGGTATGCCCTAGTGATAACTTGTAGAAATACAAGTTATTTATACTGTTTTATTTAGATATTGTGGCAAACGAAAGAAAAGTTGCATCGATAGTATAGAAATTGGCTAAGAAATGTGAGAATTATACAATGTCATCAATGCACCCACTAACACCATTGCGATGGTAGAATAGAGTGTTTCAATTTTCGTTTTGCATGAAATCAGTCACCGCATGCGTTAATGGATCAAAGATAAAAGAAACAATGCATCTACGTCGCATTGCGCCCATCATTCAGGAATGAAGAGATGATCAACGCAATGACGGCGTATGTGACAATCGATCAAAAGCTTAGCGATCAACGCAATTTCAATCGCATGCGGTAATAAAAAATAACACCGCATGCGGTGATCGATTGAAGATGTAAAGAGCAATGCATTTGCGGAGGATTCTGAAAAATGTACAGCTTTCAGTTGTACATTTCTGACGGATTGATTGCGTAACAGAAGGAATATTAACTCTGTCATTTCAGGAACTACCATAACCATAAAGTGGGGACCACACATTCGAAGAGCCAAGCCTCACCTATAAATAGCTTTTGCAAATTCACTGAAGAATATACATGAATACATGAGACGTGCATATATTGATTCTGAGAGAGAGACTGGTCTGAAGCGACTGTCCATAGTAGATCCGGGATAATCACGAGACAAGGCCAAGAGGTGAGTCTCCAAGCAAGGAATCCTTCCAATCCCCGCCATTGAAGCTTTGTGCGAAGGTCATTTCTACTAGAAGCGCAAGCTTGAGTGGGAAGCTCTCCTCTCCATTACTACCACACGCCGGCAAGCAAACCTCCGTTCGGAATCTGTGTGAAGAAGTTGACACTCCTTCTGTATTTGTTTCTAATCTCTTTTTCATTATCTATATTCATCTTCTCTAATCTTTCATTCACACCGTGTATCGAACGCATAATTCTATAATTAAATGTTATGATAATTATCATTGCCATTTCTCTGTCTATCTCTGTTCATCCATAATCCATTTGCTCCATGATGTTTTCTTAATTCACTGGGTAATTAGCAAGAATTAAGTGGGTGAGTTAATTTTTGTTAAGGAAATAATTATGTTTAGGTAACGCATGCTCGACGGCATCTTCACCTATGAAAGCAGAAGTGAAGATTTTATTCTGTCTATCTAGAGAAGGTTGGAAGAATGCGTTAACTAAAGCGAGAAGTATTTCCAGAGATGCAACCTTGCATTCATCACGTTCATCCCCATTCCACCATAGAGATATGAGAACGCGGCCGATCACCGAGAGGTGTACGGTAAGGGAAAGTGGAACCTTAGTTGCATCTTTAATGCAATTAACAAATTTACGATGTTTTTACTATTTACTCTTTCTCTTTCTGCTTCGTCCATAAAGACTTGCCATCGCATATCACAATTCTTTGTATAACTTCACAGCCAGTCTCGACCTCAGTATCATGTATCTTGTATCTTGTATCATATTAGTTTAGGATTTTATTTTATTGACGCAATTTTATTTCACCGCAATTTACATTCCTTTATAAACAAAGATAAAAATACCCTTAGAAACATTTCCCACACTTTGTATTTTTTGACTAACACTTAGATAATTCGTAGCAATAGCATTGCTTTACATTTTATCCTTCAAAACTCTGCTCAAACCTTCTTTTCAAAATTTTGACTAAGTGTTTTCTCTATTCTGTCCAAAACAATGCAATGAGGACCTTGCACATCTCTGAATTTGGGGGTAGGAAATGAGCAGATGTGACCAAGTGGATGTGGTAATTAAAAAAAAAATTCATACAAACTCCAATGTCAGCGCAAGGGAAAAATCCCAATCTGATAAGAGTTAAGTCGTCAAAGGGACCTGCTCGTAGTTGGATGTTCACATGACACCCATGGGAGCAAGCCAAAACGAAGGTGGGTTTCCAAGAACGACGTAATATGAAAAGAGACAAAATTAAGAGGAAAATAAAAGAATATAAAAGACAACTCCTCTGACCAGAAAAAGTTAAACTTAGTTAAAAATCAAGAGTTGAAGTTGAGATTAGCAGACAACCGTAGTTGGATGTTCGCATGACATCCGTGGGAACAAGCCAAAATGAAGGGTGTAACCATGATCAACAGTCTCTAATAAAATAACACAACCCGACCACTACATTCAAGTCGTACCAAGTTGTTTTTGCAAGAAGAGGTAAACATTCTTTTCAAAACGAGAACGGAATTTTTTAGTAGAGATTTGTTGTATAAAAGAATAAAGTAGGGCATGTTTATGAATTATCAAGGATAGAAAGAAATTGCGTTGTTAAGTAATGTTGTCTAGGTGGAGCATTCAGAGCAACCAATTGTTGAGATATAGAACACTATAAACTTGTTGTGTAATGTGTGATGTTCTATGCTCAAAATGATGCAATACTACTTCTAGATATGCGTTAATTATGGATGTTCACGTAGTATGCCATGCGTTGTCACAAGTTTCCTTAGAATGGAACCAAGTGTAATTCCACCGTAAGTTTCTCGGTGTGATCTGAGGTCAAACACGGGGACTGATTTAGGTTATTGTGGTATATTCATGATATATGCGACCATGTTTGTTTTCAATCTTTAAAGGTGTGTTTGTACAAGTATTAAAATTGCAGTAAAATAAAGTAAAGCAGTAAAAATGTGATATTAAAATAAAAATACAGTAAACCTAAGCTAGATGATACAAGATACAGGCTTCATGTTACAAGATGCTGGGGTTAAGGCTGGCTGTGAAGGTTATGCAAAGAACGTGGAATGCGGAAGCAAGTCTTATGAACAGAATAGAAAGGGAACGATAAATAATATAAACAACGTAAGTTCTCAATTGCATTGAAGCTATAAATACTATTCCGTTCTTCTCTTGTCATACACCTTTCAGTGATAGGTCGTGCTCCCGCATGTCTGTGGTGAGATAGAGACTAACATAATGAATACAAGGTTGCTTCCATGCCTGGAAGTACTACTTGCTTTAGTTAACACATTCTTCTAACCTTCTCTTGATAGATCAGAATGACATCTTCACTTCTGCTATCACAGGTGAAGATGCCGTCTAGCATGCTTTAGCTAAACGCATTTTATATCTTTAACACAGATTAAGTACTTGTTTAATTCATATTGACTATCAAGGAATGAAGAAAACATCATGAAGAAAGTGATTAACGGGTGAACGAAAATAGACAGAGAATGGAATATGAAAGTTATTGAAACATTTAATATCTCTATTAAGCGTTTGATACATGATGTGTGAATGAAGAAATAAAGAGAAAGTGAAATACAACGATGAAAGAGATAGAATAGATACATACAAGTGCCAATGTCTTGGCACTGATTCAATGGAGATCTGCTTGTCAGATAGGATGGATTTAATGGTAGGAAGAGCTTCCTTCTCAAGCTTGCTCCACTNATGGAGATCTGCTTGTCAGATAGGATGGATTTAATGGTAGGAAGAGCTTCCTTCTCAAGCTTGCTCCACTGGTAGCAGGGATCTAGGCATAGAGCTTCCGATCGGGTGTTTGGAAGATTAGATCTGAGATTCACCTCTCGGCCTTATCTCGTCTTCTTCCTGGATTCCTTCACTTAAGCCCTCAGCTCAGCCTTTTCTCTCAACAATTTAGCAGCACTTAGCCCCGTATCAAGTAGCATGAGTTTTCTCTTAAATCTATGGGGTATTTATAGGTGCAGGTCTTTGACTCCAGCCTTGTGGTCCCCACTGATTGTTATGGTAATTCCACAGATGGAGGGATATTATTCCTTCTATTATGCAAACAGGTCGTCAATTCTGCACAACTATTAGTTGTACACGTGTCTCAATCTTCTGTTTTTACGTTGCTTAACTGCATCTTTCGATCGTGGATTTGTATGCAGTGTTGTTTTTATTACTGCATGCAGTTGACATACAGCTCTGGATCTTCTGTCACATTGTGCCGTCATTGCGGTAATTGTCTCTTCATTGTTGATTGGCGGGTGCAATGTGACAGAGATGCGTTGATCAGTTTCTCGTGAGCCTTGAGCGCAAGCGTTGACTTGGTTTCCTGCAAAACAGAGTAAAATTTCTGCTTGTCTTCCATTCTTATGGTGTTAGTGGGTGTAATTGCAATCATTTATAATTATTGTAATTCTAAGCTAATTTTCATACAATCGGCCTGTTTAACTAAAGCGAGAAGTATTTCCAGAGATGGAAACAACCTTGCATTCATCACGTTCATCCCTGTTTCACCATAGAGATATGGGAACGAGGCCGATCACCGAGAGATGTACGCCAAAGGAAAGCGGAACCTTAGTTACATCTTTAATGCAATTAACAAATTTGCGATGTTTTTACTATTTACTTTTTCTCTTTCTACTTCGTCTATAAAGACTTGCCATCACATACCACGATTCTTTATATAACTTCACATTCAGTCTCGACCTCAGTATCATGTATCATGTATCTTGTATCTTGTATCATATTAGTTTAGGATTTTATTTTATTAACAGAATTTTATTTCACCGCAATTTAAATTCCTATATAAACAAACATTCTTTATTCATTGATAAAAACCGGTCGCATGTATCACAAAAGTAACACATTAACTAAAATAATCCCTGTGTTCGACCTCGGATTATTCTGAGAAACTTGCGTTAGAATTATACTTGGTTTCAGCCCAAGGAAACTTGTGACATGCATTACCCCATCGCATACTACGAGCATATCATTAACAACGCATATATTTAGACGTAGTATCACATAAAATTCTCATTAACGCATATACTTGTTCATTCATTCATATTCATATTTGTCCATATACTTAAAGTTAAAGATATAAATTTTAGCGTTACACCTAGTTTATTGTTTATTGTATATTTTATATTGTATTGTACATTAGTCTCTCTAGTCATTAGGACAAGTGGAAGATTGTTGGGATTGGTGTCCTAATTCTCCCTGAGTCTCGTTCTTTTGTAAAGATACACATTGTGTAATGAATAAAATAAGTGTTATTTAATTCTAGCATTTACTCATATCAAATAAACAAAGCTCCTTGGTTATCTTATGTGAACTTAAGCATGTATATGTGATATACAAGTGGATCGTGCCTTAAGTGATACCCTAAATAGGTATGTAGTATAAGGATTAAGGTGAGATACCTGATCCTTGTGACATTACGGATACGACCCACTTTGTAGAGGTTTGCAAGTGTTGTAAACTACTATAGTTGGTAGATCCTGACCATTCAAGTGGAGACGTGCAAGTGGGGGTGTCCTATACAAAGAGTTTGTATAAGACCTGGACCACGATATGATTAGACTCTGTATATAACGTCGTTGATACTGAAGACTTTCATCTCACCTAAACAACCATAGGTTACACGACCTCAATCTTGGGTGTTTTGGGAACTCTTGCCTTTGAGGGCGGTCCTTTGATTAGTATGGGTGAGAGTGGCCAGATTCCCAACTCAACATGCCTACCTTTTTGGGGACTTGTCTGATCTGGGAGTTGGGAACTCAATCCACAAGATGGAATTCACACCTTTCCCTAAGTAGGGATAAATAGAGAGATTTCTCCCTTAAGGGCTAATTTCGGGGTTTGAACATAGTGGCCACAGCCTCTCTTTGGAAAAGAAGACTCGGTCATAGTAGGACTATGACTTATGTTCATTAGAGGGATCAATGGTACTTAAGGAGTTAGATGTAACTACAGGGGCATAACGATTATTGGCCCAACTGTACTTACGAGCGATCTGTGAAGGGTTGTCGCACTTCTGATTGGTTAAGATGGACACATAATATATCTGTAGTAAAGAGAGTTCAGCTGTCGGTCTTTAGTGGAGTGCCTAACAGTTAATAGATGGTAGATCCCGTGACTAAAGAGTTTAGTTAGTTATTCACGTATCGTTGGAACTTCGAGCTACAGATCCATGAGGTCCCCTTGGTAGCTCAATGGATTCAGTTGAGGATCAGTTCTTGGTGTTGATTTGAAATGTTCAAATTGACAAGAGGTATTTTGATTATAAACGATATAATTGGTATGATGTATGAGATACATCTAGTGGAGGATTAATGTAAATGAGATTTACATTAAGTACCATGGAATAGAAAAAGAACTATGGTTTATATATTTCATGAGATGAAATATTAAAAGTATAGGTTATAAATATAATATGATAAGTTGGTTATCATTTATATTTATAATAATATTAATTATTGGATAACTAATTCTTTTTCTTTAATAACCAATTGAGTGAGTGGTTATTAGTGATTCATGGTAACCGTGAGATAAAAGAAAAATTGTTTTCCTAATTTTAGTTAGTCTTTTGGAAAAATGTTTTGAGATTTCTCTCGCAAAAAGGAAACTCACGGTGCTTGTCAAGTAAATACTGATTTACTAAGCGACAACGTGATTTAGTAAATGATCGTGTAGTGTTTTGTAGGTGACAGACACTGAGCTAAACGATGAGCTAAAAAATCTCTTAGCTTTTGCTAAACGATCAGGCATCAATCTATGCGATAGGTTTCTGTCTTCTCCCACTTGCCCAATCGTGTACACGAGTGTTCACTCCTCCTTCATCTGCCTCAATCCAAGTCCGAATAGAGCCCACCCTTTGGATTCTCACACCGAGAATACCAAGGTAACCTTCTTGGTAGTGTCATACTTAACTCGACACCGTCAAGGTTGTGTGGAGGCTATTCGTGTGCTATTGAAGTGTTCGTGATTGAGGCGATCGCTAAGTTTGAATGCAAGGTGTTCGAGCAGTGTTCTGGTCGTGTTGTTCGAGCATTCAAGGTTGGTGTGTTCAAGCGTTCGTGAGCAAGGAGCGTGGAGACGAGTCTACAATTGTAGCTTTCGCCTTGTTCATTTATTGTTCATGGTATAATTTCTATATTGATTGTATAACCGCATGTTTCTGTACGACTGTAATTGTAATATTCATTCATAATTGTAATTTGGAATGATCCTTTTTCTGCTACTCATGGAAATCTCGGATTCGATTTCCTTCAATTCTAAATGAGTCAACTCCTAATTTTGGAAAATAATTTTTCTTTTATCTCACGTTTACCATAAAACTTTCGATAACCTCCCACTCAATTCGGTTATTAGAGGAAAAGAATTAACTATCATATAATTAACATATTATATGATAACCAACTCATCATATTATATTTATAACCTATAGTTTTAATATTTCATCATATGTAACATATAAACCATAGTTCTTTTTCTATTTTTATGGTCCTTAATATAAATCATATCTATATTAATTCCTCCAATTAATGTATCTAATACATCATATCAATTATATCATATATAATTGAATTTCCTCTTGTTAATTTGAACCCATCAGACTAACCCAAAATCTGATTCTCAACTTGAACCCATTGAGCTACTAAGGGGACCTCATAGACCTGTAGCTTGAAGCTCTAACGGTACGTGAATAATTGACTAAACTATTTAGTCACGAGATCCACCATCCGTTAACTTTTGGTCACTCCACTAAAGACCGACAGCTGCACTCTTTGCACGACATATATATTTTTTGTGTCTATACAACCAATCAACAATGTGATAACCCTTCACAAATCGCTCGTAAGTACAGCTGGGCCAATTTATCGTTTTGCCCTTGTAGTTACATCTAACTCCTTAAGTACCACTGATTCCTTTAATGAACAATAAGTCATAGTCCTACTATGACTGAGTCCTCTCTTCCAAAAAGAGGGTGTGGCTACTATTTCAAGACCCGAAATCAGTTCTTAAGGGAGCAATTTATTTACTTACCCTTGCTTCGAGAAAGGGGTGAATTTTGTCTTGTGTAGCTGAGTTCCCAGCTCCCCAATCAGACGAATCCCCAAAAAGGTAGGCTTGTTGAGTTGACAATCTGGCCACTCTCACCCATACTAATCAAAGGACTGCCCTCATAGGCAAGAGTTCCCAACTCACTCAGGATTAAGGACATGTCACCTATGGTCATTTTAGTGAAATGTAAGTCTCAATATCAACGACATTATATAAAAAGACGAATTATAGTCTGTCTTATACAAACTCTTTGTATAGAACACCCCCGCTCGCATGTCTCCACATGGATGGTCACGATTAGACCATTTGTAGCACTTTACAATACTTGTAAATATCGATAAAGTGGGTCTTATTCGTAGTGTCACCAAGATAAGGTATCCCTCCTTTATCCTTATACTATAGACCATTTAGGTTACTACTTAAAGCATGATCCACTTGTATGTCTCAAATACATGTGATGCGTGAAATTATGATGTGATGGTGTGAGTATGCGATGATGTGTGTGTTATGCGATGAACATGCAATTTTTCCTAACAAGGCTCAAGTATAAGCCTTCCTAGGTTTCCTGATATGTCTAAGGTTGAACACAGGGACTATTAAGTAGATATGCGACAGACTCTTTGATTCTATTGCAGTGGTAAATAAATGATGTGGATAGTGTTTTGATTGAAATTTTTCCTATGCAACAGAGTTGAATGCAGAGGGATGAACGCGTAGAGTTACAATAAGTATGTGATGAAGGGGGTTGAGAAGGGGTCTAACTAACACTTCCTAAGATTGTGTACAAGTTATGTGATCATGCTATACACAAATATCAGTACTACATTTCTCAATGCAGAATGCCATAATTTCTATTTCTAGGACGCATGTGATGTATATGTGAAATAGTTAATAGAACTTATTTCTAAGTCTCTACTCTTGCCTATGCGATGATGAATGATGCACACATAAAACAAGATGACCGCATACCATCATTCCTATTTCTAGGGTGCATGCGATGTGTAAATAGCAAATAGAACTTACGCCTAAGTTTCTACTCCTTATGTGATCTAATCTGACTCTCTCAAGCCTAGATTCTATCTTTAGACTACTTTCTCAAGTATGTCCAAAGGTGAATGATGCATACATACGTCAAGATGATCGCATAAAATGTAAATCTTAAGTCCTGCTAGCTAAGTGCTTCTCAATCCATTTAGAAATTTAGCTACTCATACATGGTATCGAGAGATTGAACATAGACCGAAATAAAGTTTCCATTTTCTACAAATAAAGTACTGAATACAAAATAACAAAAGGATTTGAGAGATAAGAAGCCCTGTAAGAAATGTCTTGCCTTTTGTTGCCTTTTACACTGCTCTTTATCACTTCAACTCTATTCTAGTTGTGTATTCTTGCTCTCGCAAATGTTGGCCCTCTCTCCTTTGTGTTGCTTTTCGGTAGTCTCTCGATCTTCCCAGGAGTGATTTCTCTTGGCTTCACCTCGTCTCCTTGTCTCCTCCTCCTCTATGTATATGTATAAGTATGTGCGGGAATGGACTAACTATCTCCCCTTCTCTCTGGTGGGCTTTGATAACGGCAGAAATGCACGTTATTACAGTGCAAAGATATAAAACAATGAAGGATTACAATGGTAAAAATATAAAACATTGCGATCACATGCGTCCATCGCATTAAAGAAGCTAACTTATGTATTTTGTGCAAGAAGATGCATTGGCACAAGGCGGAATTGTGATCCAAAGAATTTAGCATCTGAGCGCATTAAGAGATTGCGACCGCAAAGCTATGCAATCATATGCGTTCGCGAAAATCTGCTCAAGAAGGTGGCCACATAGAGTCGGCGCATCAAGGTGAAAGCTTAATAAATCACTATGGGACAGAAAGCTGATGACGGTCGAATCCGAATTTAGTTGACAAGCCGTTAACGACACACTGCAGGAAGTGCACTCAAATTTTCGGTGACAATTATTTAGCCCAACAGACAAAGAATTAATGACATCCCATTAGTGTAATCATTTGGGAGAAAAAACTCTTCACCCTGAAACTTTATAAATACCAAAGGCCACCTTCGTTAAAGGAGTTCGGTTAAGATATATACCAGCTGAGCCATATAGAAAGTTCACCATATAGAAGATAGTTAGCCTTTGTTCATAGTTCTCGTATACTTAGAAGGCGGAGGAGAGAGAAGTGAGAAGACGCTGGAAGATTGTTTTGGTCAGCTTGAGAGAGTGCCAGGGAGCGTGGAAAATAGAGAGAGGGCAAACTCTTGCGAAAGCAAGAATATTCTCTGAGTAGAGTAGAGAAAAACAGTGTAAAAGCTTTGGGAAGCAAGAAATTGCTACCAGGCTTCTTATCCTTACTTCCCATTGTCATTTTGTATTTCGATTTCATTTATAGAATGAAACCTACATTTCTATATCTGTTCACTCTCTTTATATTATGCATGAGTAACTAAACTTTCGAATGGGTTGAGCAATACTTAGCTAACATGACCTAAGATCTTCATTGCATGCGATCATCTTGTCTTATGTTGCGCCCATCACCCTTCTAAAGCTACTCGAGAGAGAGTCTTGATGACATGTAGAAATGCATGTCATCTTAGGCCTTTTATTTAGAATTATGAGGGCTGTTAAGCAAAATATGCAGAAATTGTGCTAGGAATTCATAAGAAAATGAGCTTGCATTGTTCAGCATTGAGAATCTTGGCTAACCCATTATTATGCGTTATTATGCTTTCAATTGGCTATTTTTGTAGCTAACGCAAGAAGTGGACGCAAATGTGGAAGTCGGACTATTGCATAGACGACCGCATGCAGAGAAACACTCCATCACAAAGGCAAACGCATTTGATCAACGCATGGGTGTTGCAGTAATCAGTCGCATGTGTCCATTGCATAGGAGTTGCGATCGTCAAGTGATTGTGGTCATCGTGTAGAGTTGCGATATTAAGCGAATGTGGTCACTGTATGATTGTAGCTACACGATAACACATAATAGAGGGATCAACACAAGGTTGGTGGAATGAACGCATCAACGCATATCTCGGGAAAATCAAAAGGTGATGTTGACATTTCACCTACCACGCCATTAGCAGCAGAGATTCAAAAAGGACTAATGCACCGTGAATGTCAGAATCAGAGTAGTCCATTAATGCTGTCGGCGATCCAGGCTCTATATATAGAAGCCGACGAGCAGAAGTTCAAAACATCCAAGTTTTTCGCCTGAGGTTTTCCTTAGGGCGGATCCTTGTGATCCAGATAAATGCATGAGAAAGAAGCTTGAGAGTTCTTCACCTCCTTCTTCCATTCCGAGTGACGACCAGAGCCTTCGAACGGAGCTAGATCTCGAGAGAGTCAGCTCCACCACCCATCCATGGCACCATCGGTAGCCTTGATGCACATCCGCTGGAAGCAAGACATTGCTTCAAGCTGGTCATTTCATTTTCTCTCCTTTTCTTATATTGTATTGTATTACATTTTATGATTAAGGAATTAATACATTATGGGTTCAATCAAATTTCTGTGTTTCCTCTGATTCCATCTCCATCTTCTTTACTTAGCATCCTTAACTTTCATTACATCACTTAGTGAAACTACTAGAGTATTGCATACTTAGTCATGTGGATTAGAGATATGAAGCATGTTGCAAACTACCGAGAGGTGTGTGTTGCGTGAGTATGTGAGAAAACCTTATTTGCTTAGTGTGAAGTTGTAGCGACGTCTGTCTATAAGCGAACACAACGCTTGTCTATGAGTAAAGTCAGCAACAACTAAGTGCCCGAGAGGGTAAGTGGTTGGTCGCATTAAGCAATGTAAGCTATTGTTCACTGGAGATAGGAATAATCTTGCGTCAACCAAGTTTGTGTGGTTACCTTGTCATATGTATGCGCCCATCACACCTTTAGAGCTACTCGAGAGGGAGTCTACAGAAAGAACCTAAGACTTGAGAGATTGATAACGAGCAGAAATGCACGTTATTATAGTGCTAAGTTATTAAACAATGAAGGTTTGCATTGATAAAATATGTTAGATTGTGTCCAAAAAGCATTAAGTTTATAACATTGCGGTCGCATGTTTCCATCGCATAGAAACAGTTAATTTTTGTATTTTTATGTACAATATGCATTGACCCAAGGTGAAAGCACGATCACAAGAAATCAACGGTCGAGCGTAGCATCACCGCAAGGCTTTGCGGTGATTTGTGTTCGCAAACATTCGCTCAAGAAGGATTACGCATAGAGTCGCTGCAACTAGGTGGGCGCATCTGAGTGAAAGGCATAATTAATCACGTTGGGACAGAAAGTTGATGAGGGTCGAATCTGAATTAAGTTGACAAGCCGCTAATGATAGCAACTACATCCAGCTTTTCAGTGACAAATATTCGGTGCATCAGACAGATAATTAAAGCTATCCCATCCATGCAATCATAAGAGAGAAGTCGTGTGAAACCTGGATCTCTATTTTCCTACTTAAGTAAGTGATTAAGGGGTTAATTAGAAGGAAGTTAAATCCTATGTTATGTAAATAATCTAATAATTTTACAATTTCCATAATAATTGTAATAATTGTCACCTTCGTTGGATCAACAATTAGTAAGAGTGAATGTAAACTATAATGGTTAGGTATTATAGTTGCGATAACCATATTGGATCCTGGAGTACGAGTAGAGAATGGGAGAGAGTCAGACTGGCTGAGCGAGAGAATGGAAGAGAGCGACACTACCGAGATCCAAGCTAGCAAGAAGGCTGGAGAGAGCGAGATCCTTAGCGAGAGTGGAGAAAGCGAGAGTTTGAGCGAGAAAGTTGGAGAGAGCGAGATTGTGAGCGAGAAAGTGGGAGAGAGCGAGAACGAAAAGAGCGAGACCAGCGAGAAAGTGGGAGAGTGTGAGAGTGGAGAGAGCGAAAGTAGCCTGAACGCCTCATTCGAACGTCACGCCCACGCGATCGAAGGAAACTGCCTATGCATCGAACGGCCGGGCATTTATGTGTTGAATTTGGCCACGATCTTATAGATTATGCATCAAAAACCCTAAATTGAATACAAACAAAGCTTGAAGACGTAAGGGCAAACGTCAATTAAAATTGAGGTTTCCGATTAAGAGGAATTCTTAAACCCTAAGAAATTGTGTTGGATGCGTTTGGGAAGAACACATTGAACCAAGGTGAAGTCAGCTTACATTGATAAAGGAAGGATTAAAAATTTGGCCATGCAGCCAAGTAGGTGGTGTCAACACCATAGGAGGTTTGGACGCCTAGAAATAGAGCCGTTGGAATTTCATTTTCAAATCACAAATCATAAAATTCGTAAAAAGATGGGGAGAATAGAGTGCATTGGACAGTGAGGGTGGAGGAGAATGCATCAACTTGAGACGAGGAGATCTCCCAATCTACTTGAGTGTTTGATGTAATTCCAAAGTCATCTGAGAGATAAGAGAGTCTAGTCTTCATGGTGAGTCTACCAGAGAAGAAGCTCTAAGGAATTTGGCTGGAGAATGAGGAAAAGAAAGAGGGGTCGAGCTATCGGGTAAGCTGGGCCAGTATTGATGTTTGGATGATTTCGGCTAAACCATGAAGATTTATGAGCTAAGATTTTATGGTAAGCTTTAGAATAGTTTTGTAGAAGGAAGTATCTTAAAATAAGGTTTAGAACTATGATTAATCTAAGCTGTAACTTGGATATGGATTCTAGGGGTAAAAAGAGAGCCCGAGGTAGAAAAGGGAACTATTAGAAATGCTCCTAAGCAATTAAGGTGAGTGTTATAGCTTTGATAATTAACACATAGTGTGAGTGTTATAGCTTTGATAATTAACACATAGTGTGAGTGTTATAGCTTTGATAATTAACACATAGTGTGAGTGTTATAGCTTTGATAATTAACACATAGTGTGAGTGTTATAGCTTTGATAATTAACACAGTGTGAGTGTTATAGCTTTGATAATTAACACATAGTGTAAGTGTTATAGCGTTATAGTTTCAATATATTAACACATAGTGTGAGTGTTAGGTTGCTTTGATAGTAAATGCATATTCACTCAGCGTTATACTTTGATATTGGAATATATGCATATGTAGATGCAAATTACATGTTTTGGTAATATGATGTTGCCATGATATTGTTTGTGTGTGACTATGGAAACTGCGATTATGCCTGGGATATGGTTAGCATGCGTGACAAAAAGTGCTTGGCGGGAAAAATTGGTCGGCTTCGGTCGGCGGGAAATAAGGTCAAGTACCTAAGCATTGCTAGTGGGATAAATATAATGGTTGATGTGCACATTGGCGGGAATTGGGGTCATAGGAAGGTTTCCATAGATGATTGTATTGATTGATGATATGATATGCATGCCACGTGTAGCTTTTGGGATAAAGATTACTGGTTGCATGATTATATCATTGACTGTGCATGAGTTATAATGCGAGTATTGGCATGTGATTGGTTTCCCAAAATGATGATTTTCAAAATTATTTTCATCTTAAAAAGAACCACTCATTGGGTTTAGTAGCTTACACTCTTCAAAATGTTTTCTTAATCCCCCCTCCGCCCAGATAGCGGAAGATGAGGAGTTCCAGAGTGCTGCTAAGGTCCAGGTCTGCAACGTGCCCCAATTACACTTCTGGAGGGTGTTTACGGTTGTCGTTGTAAACTTTGTTGTTAAGTCCTTAAGTTGTATAAACATTATATCACTGTCGTAATAAAAAGATGGGCCTACTTAATCTGTTATAGTTTATCTCCTTGACTTAATCATTCCGCTGTGTATAAGTTATAGTATGATATCAGAGTTATTCCGCAAGACTCATTAGGTAGTAAGTGTCAGCTCAAGGGTTGATAACTGCTGCAGTCGCATCCCTCTTCCAGGCTGAGAAGGTGGTCTGGGGTGGGGTGTGACAAGTCGTCTTTCACGCTGAAGGCTCTATAAATACCGAAGGCATCCTTCAGAAAAGGGGTTAACCAGTTCACAAGTCCATAGTTTTCCTTTTTATTTTAAGGCGGAGCAAGAGAAGAGCCGAGATGCCGGAAGATCACTCAGGGCAACTTGAGAGACAATCCAGAGGCATAAAAGCAAAGAGTGGGCCGACTCTTGCGAGAGCGAGTATATCTTTTATACACGAGTAGAAAGACAGTGTAAAAAGCTTGGGAAGCAAGAGATTGCTACCGGGCTCTTTATTCTTTTCTTGCATTGTTATTTTGTACATCAACTTTATATTTAAACAATGAAAGTTCTTATTCTACATCTGTAACGACCCGACCCCCTAGGACTTAAGTTAGGCCATTACTAAATACATGCATGCATGGAACTCAAAACGACACTCTGTTATGGCGAAATAAATGCTAATTAAATAAGGTAAGTTCAAAAGACATTCATTAAATTCAAATATTAAAACAATAGTAGGGTACCCATAAATCATAAAAGATAATAAATAAGTCTGAAAAACAATTCTTAAAAATAAGTTTTAAACATCAAAACTAAAAATTAAGAGAAACATTGATAACTTGTAGAAATACAAGTTATTTATACTGCTTTATTTAGATATTGTTGTTAAAAGAGAGAAAAGTTACGTCAGTTGTATGGAAATAGGCTAAGAAATACAATAATTATAAATTGTCGTCAATACACCCACTAACACCATCAAGATGGTAGAAAAAGAATATTTCAAGTCTGTTTTGCAGGAAATCCAGTCATCGAATTCGTTCATGGCTCAAGAGAAAAAGATTAACGCATCTACGTCGCATTGCACCCATCATTCAGGAATGAATAGACGATCAACGCAATGACGACACATGCGACAATCGATCCAGAGTTGAACTTCAATCATGCGGTAATAAAAACAACACTGCATGTGAGCACAAAATCGAAAGATGCAAATGAGCAATGCAATCGTGGAGGATTTGACATGTGTACAACTAACCGTTGTGCATTTTCAACAGACTGATTGCATAATAGAATGAATATTTATTCCACGATTTTCGGAATTTCCATAACAATAGAGTGGGGACCACACAAGTTAGAGATTCAAAGCTTTCATCTATAAATACCCTCAAAGAATTCACTAAAAGATATACTTGATATGGGGGATAATTGATACGAGGCTATTGAGAGAGAGGCTGATCTGAGTGCTGATCGGAGAAGATTCGGAAAGAAAAGAGGCAAGGCCGAGAGGTGAGTCTTAGGGCGAATCATTCCAAATCCCCGTCGTGAAGCTTTGTACCTAGATCAACTCTACCGGTTGAGAAAGCCTGAGAGGGAAGCTCATCCTTCCGTTCACCCCATCTACGCCGACAATCAATCTCTCCATCCAGATTGGTGTCAAGACATTGGCACTCTTCTGTATCTGGTTCTAACCCTTATTCATCAGTTGTATTTCATCTTCTTAATCTAAATCATTCACAACCATGTATCAGACGCTTGATTTTATAATTAATTTTCACAATCATTCTCATTTCCACATTTATGTCTATTTCCGTTCCTCCATTAACCACTTTCTCCACGATGTTTTCTTAATCCCTTGGTGATTAATATGAATTAAACAAGTAACTTAATCTATGCTAAAGAAATAAAGATGTTTAGCTAAAGCATGTTGGATGACATCTTCACCTGTGAAAGCATAAGTGAAGATGCCATTCTGATCTATCGAGAGAAGGTTAGAAGAATGCATTAACTAAAGCGAGAAGTACTTCCAGAGATGGAAGCAACCTTGCATTCATTACGTTCATCCCTGTTTCACCACAGAGATGTGGGAAACGCGGCCGATCGCCAAGAGGTGTACGCCAAGGGAAAGCGGAACCGTACTTATATCTTTAGAGCATTTAAGGAACTTGCGATGTTTATATTAATTATCCTTTCTATTTATGCTTCGCACATAAGCCTTGCCACTGCATAACAAGATCTTTGTATATTCTTCACAGTCAGTCTCAACCTCGGTATCTTATATCATGTAACCTGTATCTTGTATCATCATAGCTTAGGTTTATTTTATCGCACTTTACTTTATTATCGCATTTTTTATCGCTTATCTTTACCTTACTACACAATTTACTTTATCGCATGTACAAACCACACTTTTATTAATTTGAAAAACCCCCGGTCGCATATATCACAAATATCAAGCAATTAATCTAAAACAATCCCTGTGTTCGACCTCGGATCACACCGAGAAACTTGCGGTGGAATTATACTTGGTCCAACGCAAGGAAACTTGTGACAACGCATACTATACTACAAGATTATCATAAATAACGCATATCTAGAGGTAGTATCGCATAAATTAAGTATGTATGAATAAGCATATCACAACATCCACGTTCCATTTCCATTCTAAGTCATTGAGTTTATGATAACATGAGCTTGTGTGATCCATCATTCATCACAATCCATATGCCTATTTAGAATTACTGCATCTTAAGCATTGTATGAAATAAGAAGATAAATTTTATGCACATCAAGTTTATGGCGCCGTTGCCGGGGAACTGGTAACGGGGACATGGACTTGAATCATACATTACACATCATCATTGTATAGCTTATGTCTTAACAAAAATGAAAAGAACTCTAAATCTCTGATGCGGAAGTGTAAAAACTAGTCCTAGTGGCTCGATCACGAATTCTGCTTGTCCATCGCAAGTGCATCTCTACCCTTACCTGAGACAACAACATGAGAAAGAATGAGTGAAATAGTCAGTAAGTAACCCCACTACTGGGGTCAGGCTGGGTATCTATGTCCTCTAGATACTCATTTCTAGTGAAACATATAAATTGCTCTAGTCCTCACGAGACACATATGCACATGAAACAAGAAGAAGACTGAGTCCTATCTTACTTAGTTAAGTATGTCTACTACCTCTGGTGAATCCTGAAGTAGACAAAACTGGCGAATCTCGAAGGAGACACAAACTGGCGAATCCTGAAGGAGACACAAACTGGCGAATCCCGAAGGAGACACAAACTGGTGAATCCCGAAGGAAACACAAAATCTAATGGGCATCTAACTAATCAGTAAGGACATTTGCACAGTCTCAACATCATAATCATCATTGTACAAATCTATGACATACATATAAACCTCAACATCATGGCTCTACAACATACACATATACCTCAACATCATGGTTCTACAACATAAATGTATACCTCAACATCATCAGATCAAATACAACCATGGAAGCACATACCATCTCATACTAGTATTCAAGTGTCTATGTGCATAAATAAATAATTCGGATCTCGTAACAGAATATACTTTAATCATGTTATACTATCAATCTTTCATGCCATCATTCTGCCATAACCTTCATTTAACATGCTAGCATACATCTAATGCCTGGCCCATGGGCAGTTCCAGTAGTAAGATTACTTACCTTGATATTAGGTCGAACCAAAAGCAATTGAATATTTGAGAAATTCTTGAATCCTTAATCAAGCCTAAACATAAACCAAGCTTTAAAGTTAAGTTAAGGCCAAATTCCAAACACACAAAAATTACAAAATATTTCCAGATAACCTTACCTAAGGTGTGGTCTAATTCGAATTCACCTTCCAAACCTCCAATTTTAAGCCCAAATAATTAGCAAACCAAAATCTTCTTCATCTTGAATGAAATTCTTGAATCAACCCCCTAATCATAATTTGAAATTAAGCTTACAGGATTAAAGCTTGAATCAAATACATACTTCACTACGAATGTCTCAAATAAATTATCCATATGTAGCTTCGTCAAAAATCACTTCCAAATGACTATACCAAAATTTCTCAACAACCAAAATTAATCCACAAGAGGGTAATCAAAGCATAAAACTTACCAAAACTCGCTAAAACAAACTCCAACTTCACTGAAGAACACCTCAATATCTTCACAAACTTGAATCCAAATTTGAAACACAATGGGTATCAACCAATTGATATCAAAAGTAAATGAGTATTCAAGAATCAACCGAAAACAAACCCAAATGGCAGAAATCTTACCCAAATCGATAGATCCAGTAACGGCAAAAGCGAATGACACTTGAGCAGTGTTGGACAGAGTTCATGAAGAAGAAACTGACACAACAGCTTTGGGCGGCGTCGGACGGGCTCACAAACGTGAGGAAGAAAAGGGGGGTGGGTTTTGACTTTTTTAAAAAAACAATAATAATAATAATAAAGAAAAAAATAAAAAAGGAAGTAAATATAATTACATTTAATTCATTTTCGTTTTATACTATTAAATTCCTTTTCGTTTCGAAAGAAAATTAATTCCTGCCATTAATTTTCAATTTGAATTTCAAATTGAATAATTTCACGCCAACAATTAAATTCTCGCACTTATACTTGAAGTCCAAAATTCCAAAAATGGCCTCCAACTAATAGCAATTACTGAAATTCCAAATAATAAAGTTACGGAAATTACATTATTACTAAAAAAACGTGTGGGGTGTTACTTTCTTCCCTCCTCAAAGAACTTTCATCCTCGAAAGTTCATTCTTGAAAAAGCTCCGGATACTGGGCCCTCGTCTCATTCTCTCACTCCTAAGTTGCCTCCTTGAATTGATGATTCTTCCAGAGGACTTTCACAAGTGCAATCTCCCGGCAGCGCAATGTTTTTACTTCTCTGGCAAGGATCCCTATAGGCTTCTCCTTGTAGCTCAAGTTGTCATTAAACTGTAAGGGCTCGTAGTCAACTACATGGGACGGGTCTATCACATACTTCCTTAGCATCGAAACATGGAAGACATTATGAACTGAAGACAGCACTGGGGCAATGCCAAGCGGTAAGCTATGGGGCCAGCTCGCTCCAAGACCTCGAAAGGTCTAATGAATCTCAGACTCAACTTCCCCTTCCTTCCAAACCTCATAATACCTTTCATGGGCATAACTCTTTCACACCAGTCTCAAATTCCAGGTCCTTACGTCTTACAACGGCATAGCTCTTCTGTTTTGCCACACCCCCTCTCATACGTTCATCCCTGTTTCACCACAGAGATGTGGGAAACTCGGCCGATCACCGAGAGGTGTATGCCAAGGGAAAGTGGAACCGTACTTGTATCTTTAACGCATTTAAGGAACTTGCGATGTTTATATTAATTATCCTTTCTATTTCTACTTCGCACATAAGCCTTGCCACCGCATAACACGATCTTTGTATATTCTTCACAGTCAGTCTCAACCTCGGTATCTTGTATCATGTAACCTGTATCTTGTATCATCATAGCTTAGGTTTATTTTATCACACTTTACTTTTAACGCAATTTACTTTATTATCGCATTTTTTATCGCTTATCTTTACCTTACTACATAATTTACTTTATCGCATGTACAAACCACACTTTTATTAATTTGAAAAACCCCCGATCGCATATATCACAAAAATAACGCAATTAATCTAAAAAAATCCCTGTGTTCGACCTCGGATCACACCGAGAAACTTGCGGTGGAATTATACTTGGTTCCAATGCAAGGAAACTCGTGACAACGCATAGTATACTACAAGATTCTCATAAATAATGCATATCGAGAAGTAGTATCGTATAAATTAAGTATGTCTGAATAAGCATAACACAGCATTCACATTCCATTTCCATTCCAAGTCATTGAGTTTATGGTAACATGAGCTTGTGTGATCCATCATTCATCACAATCCATATAGCTATTTAGAATCACTGCATCTTATGCGATGTATGACATAAGAAGATAAATTTTATGCACATCAAGTTTATGGCACCGTTGCCGGGGAACTGGTAACGGTGACATGGACTTGAATCATACATTACACATCATCATTGTATAGCTTATGTCTTAACAAGTTTATGGCGCCATTGCTGGGGATTGGTTAATGGTTATTGTTTGAGTATGTTTGTGGTATTTTGCAGGACATATTTCTTTGTACTGTCTGTTCAACGCGGAGAGCAGCCTGATAGTTTATGAGTACTGGTACCGAACCAAAATTCGTTGCTAACCTAGAGATCGAGCGTATCTTTCGCGCACGGGCACGCCAGAATCGAGCAAGGCAAAAGAAAGCAGCTGATATGGTAGATAATATTGATAATGCGGTTCCCACAGGAAATCAAGGAGCGGTACAGCCAGTGCAGGACCCAGTCTTCCTTGCAGCTGACCGCAATTTTCCCATGAGGAACTACGCGGCACCCAACCTGTACGATTTTTCGCCTAGGATTTCGAGGCCTACAGTAGAGGAGAATGCAAGGTTCGAAATAAAACTGGTCATGCTTCAAATGTTCCAGAATGTAGGGTAATTTGGGGGTCTGCAAGGTGAAGACTCGCATGCCCACCTGATTAATTTTGTTGAAATGTGCGGTAACTTCTCATTACCTAGCATTACCCCTAAGGGTATTAGATTGTATTTATTCCCTTACACCATGAGGGACGAAGCCAAGAGGTGGGCTTACTCACTGGAGTCGAACGAGATTATATCATGGATCAGCTGGTTGAGCAATTCATGAAGAAGTTCTTCCCACCAGCCGTTAACGCAAGGCGATGGAAGGACGTGCTAAACTTTGAACAAATGGACAATGAGACCCTGAGCACATCTTAGGTGCGATTTCGAAGATTGGTGAAGAACTGCCCGCATATCAGGATACCCGATTGTGTTTTGATGGAGACATTTTACAATGGCCTGAATAGATCGACGCAGGCTGTTGCTGACGCCTACGCGGTAGGAGGTTTTATGGACATGACGTATACTGAGGCCAAGGTCATCCTTGACTGCAAATCGCGAAACATGGATGATTGGATTGATGATGGTTATGGAGGTAGAGGTTCTGAAAGAAGAAAGATATGAACTTGGCCATTGTCTACGGAGACAATGACCACATTGGCCGCACAGATGGCCGCAGTGACCTCAAATCCTCCAATCAATGGCAATCAATCAAGGAGCCATCCCCCAAACAATCAGCACAACCACTGCACCGGCTCAAGTGGCTGCAATAAGTTGCAATTAATTGTGGAGGGCCTCATGTAGCAAGAAAAGTGCCCATTGAAATATCCAAGAAGTTATGCACCATCCAAAACAATCCTCCCAGCAACACCTACATCCGAGTTGGAGGAGCTTATCCCAATTTCGGTTGGGGAGGGAGTGCTAACACGGGGGCCCAGCACAATCAAAGTGGCAGTCGAGGGACCCTCCTCCTTTTCACCATAAATCGAATTAGGGCCAATCAAGGCAATCGCATAATCGGCAACCTCCATGCTTCAAACAACTTCTAGAAGCTCATTGGAGGCTTCTTCTCAAAATAGTATACATGGAAAAAAATGATGTAGTGATGCAAGTGCAGACGTCTTCTTTAATTCGAAACTTGGAGATTCAAGTGGGCCAGCTGGCATCTAAGCTTAGAAACAGAAACACCTGGTACGTTGCCTAATAACTCCAAAGCCCCAGGAAATTCAGGAAAGGAGCCATGTCCCTAGGACATTTGGACAAGCAAGCTGGACCGCCTGCCAAGAGCTAATGATTGCGCTCAATTAAAGAAAATCATCTTCCGCATCCATATCTCACATCTATGTTTAAAGTGCCCCTTTCTTTTAATTCTTGTTTTTTTTAATGAATTTATGAACTTTGTCCTTTACAGCTCCAGTTAATTGTTTTTCATGAACTTTATTGAATTTATTCTTCATTTACCATCCCTAGCATTTATTTATGTATTGTTTTAAATTCCCTTTTACTTTTCCATCGTTAATGCGTTATTCTTTAATAGGTTCTGGAAATGATATGAGTAATGAGAAGAAAATTGATTTACCGCAAGTCATAGCCACTTGCTCGATGAAAATAATAATTTAAAAATAACAATAAAACCAAACAACATCCAGTAATGCATGGCAATAATGGACGCCCTCTGGGACCAACAAGAATACGCTTTTGCGTTCATCCAACTCAAATGCGTTGAGCTGAGGCGGTGTGATGAGCTTCTTTCTCACTATAAGCCCACCATGGCCGAACCCAAGCCTCCCCAAACCCTCTTCTTCCCACCCTCAACCCATTTCCACTGACCAACAATCTCCATGTAGAGGGCCCGCCATTCCCCTTACTGCCAGTCTTCACACGTCTTGCTTCGCCAACCCACACAGCTATCCCCAGAATCGGCGGTAGATCCCCCGGAAAAACCCTTTCACTAGCAGTCCCAGTATCCTCCTCAGTTTCAAGAGAAAAAGGGCAAATGCACTGAAAGCACCCCACTCTCCCAACTTCAGCTGTTCGACCTGGAAAAGTGAAAAGAAGAGACGCGATGACAAAGAGGTGTTTGGAAACATTATGAGCAACTTGGAGGAAGGAGGAGGACTGCCCGAGGTAGGGGTTATAAACTAACCACTGTCTACGGAGGAGGTGACGGTGGCGGTGACTAAAGAAGTGGTGATGATGGAGGAAGTGGTGGAAGAGAAGACAAGGAGAAGCACTCTAGCCATAAGGGATCCTGAGGAAATTATGCAAGTAGAATCCTATGATGGACCCGTCAAAGTCGCGGCAGAGAAGTAACTAGCGATAGAAGAGGAGAAAGGGAAGAAAAAGAAGAATAAGGGAAAGCAGGTTGGAGAAGGTGAGCCATCCCATCATCACAAAGAGAAAAAGAATAAAGAAAAGAAGGAGAATGAAGAAGATCAGGAGGCCAAGCTAAGGAAGAGGAAAGAGAAGGGAGAAAGGAAAGAGCGTAGGCGTGAGGAAAGGCGCCTGAAGAAGGAAGAAGAAAAGAAGAAGAGGGCTGCAAGCTCAGAGATGGATTGAGAATCCACCTCCGTAAGGGAGGATAGGGAGGAATCAGCGTAACCTAGGGAGTTGGCGAAACTTGGAACAACGCAATTGGTTGCGGCCGACAAAGGCGAAGAAGGAGGAGTTACCTCCTTGATGCAGCATCACAAGGAGAATGCACCGCAAGGGTCTACCATTGACCCTTCAATGTTGATCAACGCAATAGAAGAAAAGGAAAGGAGGAGAAAGGAAAAGGAAGAGAGATAGGAGAAAATGGAGGGGGCGAAACTCATCGCCACAGAAGGTGATAGAAGAAAAAAATTACATGATGAGGAGGTTTGCTGTAATAACGAGATCTCGAGGCTTGAAGAAATAAGGCGGCTCGAGGAGGAACAATGCCTTTTGTTGGCTTCTGAGCAGTTTGTAGAAGAGTTTGAAAGAGAAGTGAGAGAAGAGGAAGAAGAAGAAAAGAAAAAGAAGGCAGAAAAAGAAAGGAGAATGAGGGAAGAGAAGGAAAGGAAGCGCGAAGCCAACAGGCAGCGCTTAATTAAGAAGAAGGGCAAGGAACTTGCCGAACGAGAGAAGGAGAAACAACGCAAGGAACGGGAAAGAAAACAAAGGCAACAATCCCGCCTTGTGTTGGCCAAGGGAAAGGGCAAAGCGGTCGCAGAAAGCAACAAGCCTGCGTTGGCAAAGGTGCGTCCATCAAGAAAGAAAGAGAACGACGATTTGTTGATCGAGATGGGCTTTTTCCTTGCACCAACGCCACTACCAGACCTGATCACGAGTGTGATCGTGGAGCATGGTTGGGACACATTTTGCTAGTGCCCAGCCATTGTTGTTCCAAAGGTAGTGCACGACTTTTACCATGGATGACTGCATGGCACCAAGGATGTGGTGACCATAAAAGGGCGAGTGGTATCTTTCAGCACAAGGGACATCAATGAACTATACAAATGAAGGATAACCTGAATGCACCGGACAACAAAATCATTGATGATCCCACTGAAGAATAGATGGAAGATGCGCTGCAAGTATTAACACAACTGGGCACTAAGTGGTCGGTTTCTTTAAAATGCATCAAGACCCTAGCGTCCAAGACTCTACTTTCGGAGGCACGGCTTTGGTTATTTTGGTCAAACGGCGGTGATCCAAACTTCCCATGTCAAGACAATCTCAAGGGATCGAGTTGATGGCCCCATATTGCATTGCGCGCGCATTCCAATCGATGTAGGCCAGTGATCAGTCAAATTCAAGGCTTTATGGGGCACATTAGAGGACAATACTTCTTTCCATGGACTATTTCAAGTCTAAGCTTGTCAATGGGCGTAGGCATTGAGGAAGATCCCATCCATGAAGTCCACGGACTCATCAATATCAAAATCCTGAGGTTACTCCTCAAAGACTCCTCACATTGCCCAGAGCTACCTTTAAAGAGGCCCGTAATCAATCTCAATGTGCCGCAAGAACCCAGGCCAAAGAGATAGAGCAGAGATGATAAGGGAAAAGAAAAGGTCCAGGAATTACCATCATAAGAAATAGAACATTTGGACCCTTTACCCTTAGTAATCCGCCCTCCAATCTCTTCGAGCCTACCCGCACAACCTTCTCCACTTCATGAGCACTTTAACCACCTTCTCCTTACCCAAAATTCACCAACCACATACCCACCAATCTACTCACCTGCAGCATCATCACTGCAACATTCCCTTCCACTGCCGCATGTTGATGACCCACATGATTTGGGTGAAGGCACCTCTGCCCAACCCTAAAACAATGTTGGTGAGACGTTGTAGGCACCACCTACTATCGCCTCCTTAGCTGTTGAGTTAGCAGAAATGTGGTCTCTCTTCTCCCAACAACAACAACTCTTCACCCAGCAACAAGCATTCTTCAACCAGAGATTTGATGTGGTAATGGAGCAAGTCGACGATATACAGCGCAGTGCTGCTACGTCAAGGGAGGCGTTGATCAATATTCAACGCAACATTTATAAGGTCCATCGGCACCAAAGACAGATTATGGAGCGCAACCATGAGTACTTTAATTTTCTTACAGCATATCTTCATGGTCCCATGGTGCCTCTGCATCTCAGACAACACTTGATTTTTAAAGAAGCTCCTCCAGTACCACCTCAAAACCCTCCTCCAAATCCTCCTGCTCCTCAATAATAATCTTTACATTTTTATGCGGTCATTTCAATTCATTATTTTTCTAAGTTAACGAAATTCTTTGATTCTTGGTATAGGCCAAAAATTTTTGTATTGCGTTAATTTTTAATCATTTGTATACTTAGTCAATATTCAATACAATTGAGTACTTATTCTCTCTTTTTGCCTGTGCCTTTTTCTTTATCATCCTTTGTCAATATTTTTTATATTCTTGATCTTTTACTTTTGTGTTATTCATTGCGCTGCCATGATGTATAATATGTTTACACTTAGAAACATTTCCCGCACTTTGTAAATTCTAACTAACACTTAGTTAATTCGTAGCTTAGCAGTAATTTACCTTTTACCTTTCAAAGTTCTGTTCAAACCTTCTTTTTGAAATTTTGTCTAAGTGTTTGTCTATTCTGTCCAAACAACGTAATGAAGACCTTGCACATCTCTAAATTTGGGGGTGGGGAAGGTCTGAGCAGATAAGATCAAGAATATGCGGTCATTAAGAAAATGCGTTCATTTTCTATAAAAAAAAAATTTTAAAAATTCTCAATAAATTTTCATACAAAACTTTAATGTCAGCGCAAGGGAAAACCTCAAAAAATCCCCCACCTGATAAGAGTTAGTTGTGAAACGAACCTGCTCGTAGTTGGATATTCGCATGACACCCGTGGGACAAATCAGAACACGTGATAAACCTTTAAATGTATGAATCTGTTCAATCAAAGCGTTAAACATAAAAGTGTAACGCTAAAACCTTTCTCAAATATTCTACAAGTACGTCATTAAAATCTAGCAAGGCATATCAAGTATATAAAACATTTTAACTAACATGACAAATCAACGTTGTGTAGAGCACGCCCAGTACAACCAACGTTTACTAGCTCTACGATGTAATGGGGCCTGCCCAGCATTCCCATCGTCTTTGTCGTAGTGGGGCCCGCCTAGCACTCATGACAGCATCGCTGTCACGGAGTACAATCAACGTCAATAATGGAATATAACCTATGTGCACACAGTACCATATAGCCTCGAGCTCAATATTTCAGTCATATAGTCAATAAAAGTCTCAGAAAACCACATGAAAATATTAAAACATGTCTGCTTATCTTTATCTTTCGTAAAACTCAAGCTTACTCAGCTTACTCGTGAAAAACTGAAAATCTTTTAACAGTACTCGCTGATACATATTTTACTTTAAATGATATCGTTTCAACTACTTTTTAGGAATTCAATAATCACGTGCTCGTATATAAACCTCATTAGAAAATCTAAGCTCAAAACTTATGCTTGAAACCATTCATAGAAATCATGTATCATTCATAAGTTCATATTCAAGCATGTAAAATATTTAAGCATAAATTACAGTTTAGAAATCATTTTTGAAATTCGTTTTGTCACTCACAGTCTTGGCTAGCTCTCTGGTCTGTAGGCTCGGCCTATTTCCTCTTGGCCTATCAAACAAACAAAAATCGAGCATCAGAACTATAAATCGTCTTGTCTTTCCATGCTCATGAATTCTAAATTCTAGAAATAAAATCATACTTCACACTTTTTTTTTCCAGATTTTCCAGATTCAATACCCTAAATTCCAACACTCATAACATCCTCAATACTTGACCAAAATTAATGTACTATATATCAAACTCTTCATTTTGGAAGTCTCTACAACTTACCTGAAGAAATAAAAACGAGATTCCCAAAGGAGGTTTCCAGAAATCCCCCGAACTCAGTGAATACAGATTCGTGCTTCTCTGCTACCTTCTACATTTCTCCTGAAATTAAACCTACTTCTAGTCATTTTTGGCTCATAAATTCTTCATATAAGTTATAGGAAATTGAATAATCTTTCCAACCACACCAAATTGAGCTTCTAATTCAACCTCTACACCCCAGAATGTTATAAAAACCAGAGAAAACTAGAGATCCTTCTGATTTGCACGAAAATTCTGTGCTCTGTTTTCCTTTTCAAAAACCATTAAATTTAACATCAGATTTAGCTCAAGCTTCCTTAATGAAATTTGTTAGAAAATGGATTAACTTTCAAGGAAGTGAGGCTTCACCTCTTAGTTCTTCTTGTGTAGCTCAAATCGACTTAAAAACTAGAGATAGGCAGGTTGAACCCAGATTCTTCTATGGTTGCACTTGCATGAACTTTTTCCTCCCTTCTTCAACCTCCAACCTACAGCAAGCTTCTTCTTCCTCTTTCTTTACACTCTCTCTCGAAATTCTCTGAAAATCTGATGGGAAATGATGGAGAAATGGGCTGAAATGAGTTAGGTGGTGGTGGGTTCTCACTTTATACCATTAAGCACCGAATGGGTTCCCATTTCCTTTAATTTTCTTTTTTTTTTTTCTTTATTTCCTTTCTTTTCTTTTCTTTATTAATAAATTCCAAAATTATCAAAGACAACCTCAACCAAAAGCTCTGCTATTTTTCTTCAACAATGGAACAACAATAACTTAAATCCAACATCCTACAATATATGACAAGAGTAAATAATCCAAGGAAAGTCTCGGGTTTACAACTTACCTCCCCCTTATGAAATTTCGTCCTCGAAATTTAGAAGTCCTTAGGTGAAGAGTGTTGGGTAACTCTTCCTCATTTGGTCTTCTGACTCTCAGGTTNATTTCGTCCTCGAAATTTAGAAGTCCTTAGGTGAAGAGTGTTGGGTAACTCTTCCTCATTTGGTCTTCTGACTCTCAGGTTGACTCCTCCACTCCGTGATGTCTTCAAAGGACCTTCACGAGTGGGATCATTTTGTTCCTCAAAACTTGCTCCTTTATGTCAAGGATCTGAACCGCTTCCTCTTTATAACTCAAGTCTTCTTTCAGCTCAACCGGTTGTGCTTGCAACACATGTGAAGATGCCGTCTAGCATGCCTTGACTAAATATAATTATTTCCTTAACCCAATGAATTCATATTCTCAATTATTGCTAATTATCCAAGGGATTAAGAAAACATCGTGGAGAAAGTGAAATATGGATGAACGGAAATAGGCAAAGAGATGGAGATGAAAATGATCATAACATTTAATTATAGAACTAAGCATCTGATACATGGTGTGAATGATAGACTAAGAAGATGAGTACAAGTGATGAAAAGAGATAGAAACAAATACAGAAGAGTGTCAATGTCATAGATCTAGACGGTGGAATTGCTTGCCGGCGTGTGGAGTGGATGAAAAGAAGAGCTTCCATCTCAGGCTTGCTCGTCCGGTATAAGTGACCTTTGTACAGAGCTTCAATGGCAGGGTTCGAAAGGATTCTTGCCCTGAGACTCATCTCTCGCATTTGTCTCTTAATTCTTCCTAGATCTACTCTTATTAGTCGCTCAACCAGTCTCTCTCTCAGATCAGTATATACACTTTTCTCTGTATTCAAGCATAATTTCTCAATGGAATGGGCGGAGATATTTATAGGCTAAGCTTTGAATCTGTGCACTGTGGTCCCCACTATATTGTTAATGAAGTTTCAAAAATGGTGGAGTGAATATTCCTTCTGTTACGTAATCAATCCCTTCATAAGTGCACAATGGTCAGCTGTACACGCGTCAAAATCCTCCGCTTTTGCGTTTCTGTTCACATCTTCGATCGTTTACCCGTATGCAGTGTTGTTTTTTATTACCACATGCGATTGAAATTGCATTAATCACTTAGCTCTTGATCGATTGTCGCATGCGACGTTATTACATTGATGAAATATGTTAAATTATTATTATTATTATTATTATTATTATTAAACAATATTGGATTGCATTGATGAAATATGTTAAATTGCGTCCATTAAGCATAAATTCTATAATATTGCGGTCGCATGCATCCAGTGCATTAGAGCAGTTGATCTTTACATTTTTGTGCAGAATATGCGTTAACGCAATGCAGAGATTGCGATCATAGGAATACATTAGTCGAGCGCAACTTCACCGAAAAACTTTGCATTGATCGTGCTCGCAAACATTTGCCTAAGAAGAATCACCACAACTTGGTCAGCACAACATGGTTGGCGCATCCGAGTGAAAGGATAATTAAGAGCGCTGAGGATAGAAAGCTGACGGCAGTCGGATCCAAATTAAGTTGACAGTCGATAACGGTCACGAAGTACATCAGCTTTATCGGACAATTATCCGGCGCATCAGTTAAGAATTAAAGTTGTCCCATTGTAACTGAAATTTTATAATTCTTTATTATACATGCACTATTATTGATAGATTAATTTCTACAAGCTCATGTCCCCAGCCAATGGTGCCATAACTTGATGACTGAAATTTAGTCTTTATCTAACTCCAACGCATGGCTTATGAATGAAATGAATGATGTGCTATATGCGGTCAAGTATTTTTGCGATAAAGACATTTTATGCGATACTACATTCTAAGTGTATGCGTTGATAGTGATATGTTCGTAATATGCGATGAAGTAGTGCATGTCACAAGTTTCCTTACGCTGAAACCAAGTATAATTCCAATCAAGTTTCTCAGAGTGATCCGAGGTCGAACACGGGGATTGTTTTCGTTAAAATGCGATACTTATGTGATACATGCGACCGGTTGTAATAATGAATAAAGAATTTTGGTTTGTATAGAAATATAAATTGTCTAAATTGATAAGTAAAATGCGTTGATAAAGTAAAATGCGTTGAAAAGTAAAGATCGGTTGATTAAAGTAAATTCTAAACTACTATGAGACATGATATGTGATATGTGATACATGGGTCGAGGACTGGCTTAATGAAGTTGTACAAAAGATAGATCGATGAATGTCGCTGATGACAAGTCTTATGAATGAAGCAAAAAGAGAAAGAGTAAAGAGTAAAACATCGCAAGTTCGTCAATCGTGTAAGGACGCATCTAAAGGTTCCGCTTTCCCTTGGCAATACACCTCTCAGTGATCGGCCGCGTTCCCATACGTCTATGGTGAAACAAAGATGAACGTGATGAACGCAAGGTTGTTTCCATCTCTGGAAATACTTCTAGCTTTAGTTAACGTATTCTTCCAACCTTCTCTCAATAGGTGGAATAACATCTTCACTTCTGCTCTCAAAAGTGAAGATGCCGTCGAGCATGCTTTAGCTAAACTTTATTGATTCCTTGACACAGATTAACTCACTCGCTTAATTCTCGCTATTTACCCCAGGGAAAGCACCGGAAGCTCCAAGACAGAAAGAGGGCCGAAGCCTGTAGAAGCGGGAACATTTGTAGATCAGAATAGAGATTCAGTGTAAAAAGCCTCGGTTAGCAAGGAATTGCTACCAGGCTCTCTACCTTTACTCTCTATTGTCATTTTGTACTCAACTCATTTATAAGAATGGAATTTCTTTCTCTATATTTGTTCACTTTCTGTCATTTATGCATGAGTAGCTAAATTAGTTGAATGGGTTGAGAAGTAATTAGCTAGCATAACGAGGGAATCTTCATTCTTTGCGATTATCTTATTTATGTACGCTTCATTCGTCTATTAGAGATACTCGGGAGGATAGTCTAAAGATAGGATCTAGACTTAGGAAGGTCAGGTCAGTATCTAGGTTTGGAATAACTAGATTAGAACACATAAACGGGAGATAGGCGCTTAGGAATGAGCACTATTTGTTATTAACGCATCGCATGTATCTTAGCAATAAGATATGATTGTATGCGGTCACCTTGCTTTCATGCATTTTGCATCAACGCATAGGACAAGAGTAGAGACTTAGAGATAAGCTCTATGGACATTTTGCATTCAACTCGTGCGTCTTAGACTTAGGAGCATCGCATTTACATTGGGAAATGACTTGTTGTGCATGGTTGTAACATGATCGCAAAGTTTGACGCATTCCCGAGTAACACTAGCTAAAGATCTTCTCAACCTATTCATCGCATACTCATTGCATCTATCAATGCAACTATCTTTCTCAAATCCGCTGCCTTTATTTACTTCTTTTTCATCAACACAACAATATACCCACACTTTATTTACTTACTTGGTTACCACAAAGTTTTCATAAATATTACCAACGCAACTATTTCCACAAGTCCCTATGTTCGACCCTGAACTTACTAGAAAACTCAAAGGAATTTACACTTGAATTCCGCTGGGGAAACTTGAGTGCACAATGCAATCCATCAATCCATATCATCCATATTTCCATTCATAAAATAACGCCTCAGTGGGAAATTAGAAGTCAACTTTACTCGACAACTAAAATCCCGTGGACGCCGATGCATGTTCCTAAGTCATGCGTCGATGGTCATGCGTTGGAATGATAATGCGTTAATGAATGTATGCGATGACCATGTGTTTTGCCACAAGTTTTCTTGCGCTCATGCCAAGTATAACGCGAATACAAGTTTCTCGGGTAATTCGAGGTCGAACACAGGGACTTGTAGCTATATGTATGCGGTGATGTGCATACGGCGGTTTAAATAAAAGAATTGAAGGGAGGTTGCTAAGTTAATCCTACTCCTGCTTCTATCTAATAGACAACACAATGAGAATATGCATGAAAGGTAGAGATATGACAAACCTTGACATGAAATAAATGTATGGGAAAATAGATAAAATGCGGAGATGATTTCATTGCAACCCTTAAGAGTGACCGCAAGGGTAACCTTAGTCAACACAAGCCATGCGATCATGCAACACACATACAATAGTAAACCACCTCTCGGTGGGAATGCTATGACTTCTAATGCTAGAACGCATGCGATATGTGTGATAAGTCCATAGGACCTACATATAAACCTCTATTCTCATCTATGCGATGACAAAGTGACACACACACAAATAAGGTGACCACATAATATCATACCTATTCCTATGGTGCATGCGATGCAGTGTTGACAAATAGACCTTATCTCTAAGTCTCTATCTCTTGCTTATGCCGATCTAATCTCGCTCTCTCGAGTTTAGATTCTAACCTAGCTCTCTCGAGTCATTAGGTTCTTTTTTTAGACTCTCTCTCGAGTAGCTCTAAAGGGGTGTTGGGTACAACATAAAACAAGACAAATGCATGAACTTGGTTGACGCAAGATTATTCCTATCTTTAGTGAACAACGCATACATTGCTGACTTTACTCATAGACAAGCAATGCGTTCGCCTATAGACAGACGTTGTAGTAGCTTCACACTAAGAAAATAAGATTACACACACACTCACACAACGCACACCTCTCGGTGGGTTGCTACATGCTTCATATCCCTAATCCACATGACTAAGTATGGTGTAGGTATTGAAGAAGAGCCAAGCGCAAAGAAAGTCCAGGTCTTCATCAAACAGAAAGATCTTGAGAATGCTTCTCAAGGACTTTCCTCACTTCCCTGAACTTCAACTTAAACGGCGTTTTATCGATTTGAATGTGCACACTTAAAAAAAAAAAAAAAAAAAAAATTGTATAAAAAAAAAAAAAGACCAAAAGCCAAGAAGCAAGGGAAAAGAATAAAGGCAAGAAAAAATTCCAAGAACAAATCACGCAGACCAAATACCATTGGACCCCCTTACCTTTAGTTTATTCGCCCTCCAAGCCCACCTAACAAACAATCTTTCCCACTCTCTGAACACTTTACAAATCTCCTCCTTGCTCCCGATTCACCCCAACACACTCCAGCAGCATCTTCCTCCCCTCCATCTCCACCACAGTTTTCTCTTCCATCGCTGCATGTTGACGACCCACATGGTTTGGGTGAAGGCACTTCTGCTCAACCTCAACCATTGATGGTCAAACATCGTAGGCGCATCCACCACCGCAACCTTGCTGCTGGACCCTAGTAAGAGATGCGTTCTCTTCTCTCTCATCAACAAGAATTATTCTACCAACGAATAATGGAGTTACAAGAGAGCCACGCAGAGGTGCAACGCAGTATTTGCGATGACGCGGCAAGTGCTGATCAATATTCAATGCAATATTTTCATGATCCACCTGAACTAGAGACAATTGGCGGAGCGCAACCATGAATATTTAACTTTTTGACAGCATATTTACATGGTCCCATGGCGGCCTCTGCATTTGGAAGAGCTCCTCAAGTTCCTCCCCAAAATCCTCCTCCAGAGCCCCGCCGCAACTCTAAATTTGGGGGTGTGGCCACCTTCTCAATAAATCTGAAATTTTTCGTTGCGGCCAATTCTTTTATTTCATTCATTACTATTTTTTTTTTATTTGCTTCTAAGCTATACCTTGATTTTTTGTACATGCTTAAATTTTGTGTTGCAATGATTGTAATTCTTTGTATACTTAGTTAATTTTAAATACAACTGAGGTAACTATTCTTTTCCATATGTGTTAGCCTCTTTACTTATCATCATTGCGATACTCCTTGTCTTTTATTTTGCGTTATTAATTGAGCTTCCATGATGAGTAGTATGCATACTCTTAGCAACATTTCTTACACTTTGCACTTTCTGACTAACACTTAGATAATTCATAGCAGCAAACAACACAACAACAACAACAACAACAACAACAACAACAACACATAATAATAATAATAACAACAACAACAACATAATAACACAACAACAAACATAATATTAATAATAATAATAATAATAAATATATAATATAATACATATAATCAAATAATAATAATAATAATCATAAAATAATCATAATCAAATAACATATCATAATAAATAACAATAATAATCATAATATAATTCATAATAAAACAAACAAATAACATAATATATCATAATAACAATTCATAATAAGACACCATAATGAATCATATATATAATTCAATCATAATCATACAATAATATTATTAATATCTAATAAAAAAATAAAATAATCACAAAATAAATAAAATATAAA
>NC_052360.1:69006609-69118487 GCF_009727055.1 Benincasa hispida | reverse complement strand
GAATTTATGGAGAATTCTCGCCATATGCGATCGTGAGTTAATTAGGATTTTGTGAAGATTCGGTGACTTTGCTGTACGACGGGGCAAGACGAAAGCAAATTCGAGGTTGATTGGGGCGTGTGAGAGGCCAGTATTTCTTTCCTTGGACGGTTTCGAGCTTATGCCTCTCTATGGGTGTAGGTATTGAAAGAAGAGCCAATGCCAGAAGTCCAGGTCTCATCAACAGAAAGATCTTGAGAATGCCTCAAGACTTTCCTCACTTCCCTGAACTTCAACTTAACCGGCGTTTTATCGATAATGTCCCACAGTAGCCAAAGCAAAGAAGCAGGGAAAAGATAAAGGAAGAAAAAACAAAGAACTAATCAATCCGCAAGACCAAATACCAGGACCCCTTGACTGGTAGGTCTGTTCCTCTCTGGTGGGTTAGTTTATCAAAACCCTAATTCCTTTTTACGCTTTCTTAAAGCATGTTGTATTTTTTTTTTCCAATGTGCATCAAGCGCAAGCTCTTATCAGCAACATACTTCTTACTCTATTCTATTATTTGCAATAGCACTTTAAAAATCTCGCATCTCAACATTGTACAATATTTGCGGACTGCCTTCATTAACGCTTTCTTGCCCACACACACGGATCTTTTCACAAAAGACCATGTCAATTCTTCCCCTTCACTCCACTTGATAGACTCTCATCTATTCTTCCACTCCTAAGATGTTTGTGGTACTCCTATTCTCTCAAATGTTCGCATTGGTGAATTTATGAAGACATGTGACTTATCAGCCATAAAGTTGGAGTATTGTGAGTGTTTGATGTATGTGATATAGCTTTACTGTCCTATGAACCTCTCAGCATCAACATGTGGTTATCGCATCAAGCACTAGTGTGTTAGTAAGATCGCGCATGTAAGGTTCGCTAGGTCTCAACTTCGCCAACCCCTTGCTTACCTGCCTGACAGCTTATACGTTAAAAATAATTTTATAGATATTGATTTGTGCGGTTATCTTCTTTACTCTCTCATCAACAAATTAATATTATTAGCAATGTATAATCTATGTATTTCTCAACCCAGACGAATAATCGGTTAAAGATTACGATAGAAGGCGAGCCACGAGAGCGCTGCAACGCCCTACCTAGTTTTATATTGACAGATGACGCTCAGTATTTTAGCCAGCAAGTGCTGAATTCATTCATATACTATTCAATGCTTAAACCTAAATATGGATCAAAGTAGATTACACTACTAGATTACTAGAAGAAAGAAACAATTAAAGGCAGGAAGCACTATATACTGCAAGAAAATAGAGAGAATACTCTTCATAACTTCTTTAATTTGACAGGCATATTCTTACTAATTTTGTGATCTTTACCATTTGTTTCGCACTCTTGTTATGCATTTTGAAAGAAGTGCTCTCATACGTATTCCTCAAACCCAGATCTGTCACCCAGAGCCCCGCGCATACTCTCTAAATTTTTGGAGGTTATGTCGAAACAATTCAGGATAGGCATATTCATTTGATTAACCTGTGTTCCTACTCTTCATATATGAGTATTGTGAAATTTCTTCTCGTCTCGCGGTGCTCTAGTATCTTTTATGTCTCTCATCTAGGGTCTATTTCTTATTATTTTGTGGTGTTTATTTGCTTCTAAAGCTATACCTTGATTTTTTGTACATGCTTATATTATATAATTCCCTGTGCTTGTATGCCTATATAGCATTGTATTCTTTGTAATATCCCTCGTGTACCGTTAGATCTTTTTGAAATATCTGACTTCCTAGAGGAGTACACTAATTCTTTCCATATTGTGTTTAGCCCTTTACTTTATCAATCTCTGGACCCTATATACTCACCTTAGTCTATATATGTTGCTTCCTTGCTTTTTCTATATTGAGCTTCTCCGTTTATGAGTAGTATGCATACTCTTGCAAGCATTTTCTTACGATCTCATCGTGCACTCTTCCTGTACCACACGCACTTAATCGATCTTAGAGTGAATTGTCTAGTGAAAAGACGGTTATTATTAATCACTTGCCTCACTCAAGACACCACTCAATTGCAAATCTCAGGACTCTAACGATCTAATCTAACGAATTTGACAACCAACGAAACGGATGCTACCACATAAGATTATGATGATTATAGCCAGAATAACAACAACAACAAGCATAAAATAACAAACAAACCAAAACATAATAATAAATAATAATAAATAATATCAATAATATCATAATAATAATAATAGATAATAATCATAATAATGGCATAAGTAATTTTAAGTTCACTCATGATATATCGGATAATAGATCAAGTACATCTAACTTTTATATTATTAATTCATACTCATCAATAATTCATATAAATTGAATGGGATTTCTAATAATCCTCAAATCATGTGCAATCAGTAAGCATTAAGTACTATAATACTAATTTTAATTAATCTCTATACCTCTTAGTAATTCGATAATTTGGAGATGAATACTTACAAATATCCAAATTATTGGAAATTTTCATTAGAAGTCATCACACTAATGTATAATTTTTAGGCTCAACAAGCATCAAGATGATAAGTACATAATTCTATTTTCTAAATAGCTAAGTAAGAATAATTATTCATGAAGATCAATGATAGTTTACTATTTTGTAGAAAATAATAAAATAATTCACCACAATTCTATCATATAAATATATCTCAATACCATCATAATAATCTATAATTAACTACGATACAATAATAAACTTTATGAGTGAAATACCAGAATACAAATTCTTGTATATCATAATACTAATTCAATGAAACATAATAATTCTAATAATAATCATATAATAATCATAATAATCATCATAATAATAATAATCATAAATAATAATAAGCATAATAATAATCATAATAATAATCATAATTATAATTAATAATAACTACACATAATATGGAAGATTACTTGTTATTCTATCACGACACAAGAATTGATTAGAGATGGGACTTCTATAAAGTTTGGTTTAGAAGGAAATTTGTAAAGATGGGATGTGAGATAGAGAGAGTGCCAAAATAAAAAAATGGCAGAGTTTTTTTTTTACCTCTAATGCGTCACCATTGTAATTCTCCTACGTAGAGAAGGAAAAGGAGTGGTATATCGAAGGAGTGAGGGAAGGAAGGGAGTTACAAACTTCCCCACATCCCACGTTTTTTGAAATATATATTTCCTCATATATATGGGGAGTTATTTAATTTTTAATTAATATATTAAATATTTAATAATTAAGATTAAATAAATAATTCATAATGTTTAATAATATAGTTAAATTAACATTAGTTAACCATATTATATTGCATTTATAGTCACTATATATAATGTCTACTCCCTCTTATAACCTATTGAATTTAAATATGAATAAAATTCATATTAAATATTTAATCTATAGTATAAGGACCTATTTAAATATTTGATCACATTCAAATATTTATCATCTCTCACATATTATATTATTTAGTTATTTAAATTTATAGTTATTTTTATTTTAAATCAACTAATTATAATTAAATATATAGTAATCGATACTACATATATACCATTTATACAATTATGAATCATTTATAAATAATAATTATATAATAAATACATACACTCAAAATTTCATAATAAATTCTAATATAATTTGCATATTAAATATTCAAATAATATTTAATATCTAAACAACAAAATATAATCTTCATATTCATATTATTTCTTAGTTCATTAATCATTTCATAATCATATATTCTTCTATCGGTCAGATATCTCGATCATAATACAACTCAGAGTACATACATCCATTATGACCTACATCATACTATTAAGATCAAATGCTCCTACATGTACTATCGAATGTACTTGATACATTGTAACTCCATTCATGATTCTACATCATCTATCACATAAAGTTATCCCATGAACATAGTATGTCACTATCTATCTCCGCTCCAATCCTAGTAAATTAATATTCTCGTTTCCATTTTGTCATCATCTCTAGTAAAATTTCCTAACTTACATATCGTCATCTCATCATCGTCATATCATCGTCGTCGTCAGCGTCATCGGTACTGTCTGGAGCCTCGCTCTTTCAAGTACATTTTTGTATTCATCGTAACACAATACTATCTGCGTCATCAATACTTACATCGATCCATATCCCCTTCTATGTATACATCTTTAAATCCTCACTCGTTAGATGCCACTTATTCATATCTCTACCAATGTCAAATAGATCGCAATGTTCATAGTCTACTCAACTAAATACCCTCTCTCCGGAGCAGTATGTACGAGAGTTTGCGATCGAGCTCTCATTTGTTTGTTATACCAATCTGGTACTGCTCGGTTTCATCAATCGTTCAGTCGGGGCAGTGCGAATTCGATATCTCCTTTGTTCCCTTTTTTACGAGAAAAGAGTGAAATCTCCATCCATTTGCGTCTAGTTGTGATTTCCACATCTACTCCTTTCGTTCAATCTGCTTCATTTTCAATCTTTATGATGGTTGGCAATTCTTTCTTTGGATGATAACTGGCTGACTAGTATGAATACAAAGTTCGTCTCATGCGTCGTCATCTTGATGGTCCATACTCCTAGTCTATTTTCTCGTCGTTGGAATCCAAGTGTTCATGCTAGTCACCCCACTGAGGTTTCTCACTTCAGTTCAGTCCTTATCGGTCGTCGTCAGTCGGTTCTCAGAACTTCCAGTGGCTCTTTGGAGGTCGAAAATCACGTACATCATGGGGTTCGATTCATCGTCATCATACATGCAAGGATAAGATCATTTGACACCCGGGGTAGTAGTGAATTATCGATTGTAAGACCTTTCTCTTGAAATAAATCATGTGATGTGCCGGAAATTTAGTAAGTCCTGTGATAGGTGAACTAAAGATATGTTGGTGGTGCGTGTGTCCTGCTTTGCCGGCTTAGAAATATTTTAGGAGGAGACTTGAATTAAGACTTAAGGAATATTTTGGATGTTTATATTGTAAAAGATTAATTTGAAAGAAAGCATAATATCCTCTGAGAGCGAGATCTTACGAGAGAAAAAGAGGAATTTGTTTGGAGTTAACACGACGTAAGATTGCTAAAACGGGAATCTTTAGCTTTATGCTTGGAGTTATGCGGATTAAAAGCATTGGTTTAAAATTGTGTAGTAGGGTTTTTCAGCTATGATACGTATAACGAGCAGATAGGGATGACACCTTAATTCATAGTGCTTAAGTTTCTTTGCAATCGTGTGGTCTCATTGTTGAACTCTGAATGCTGATAAATACATGTGGTACAATATGCCGATTCGATTAAGGATAAAGCCAATTATTACTTGTTCATTCACAGACAATTGCGCGTGAGCATCCATTATAGCATGTGGCCATCGTGAGCAGTAGACATGCATATGACAGTGTGTATGACGCAATAAATCAATGTCAATGTAGGATCATCTATGAGTCTACATTATACATGACGCTCTTATTGATTAGCTGTTTTGTTTATTATTAGTGCGCGCAGAAGATTATTGAGCACAAAATAGACATGGGAATCATGATAGGGAATTCTATACAAAATAAACGGAAGAGTGTGACCACATGATTTGCAGTTCATACCATATCTCTGAGGCGGATTGATTGCGATGCTCAGGGACATGCTATCTCTAAACACGCTACCTCTATTTTGTGTTTACATCTTCGTCATTTGTATTAACTGTGGCAATGTTCAATCTTCTTTAGCTTCTTCTGTAGTCCGGATGTACATAAGCAATCCATTTAAACCTAGATGGACTGCGCCGATATACGCAGTTACTTATAACTGTTGGAACACCTGGTGTGAATGGAATATGCCGCATGGATCGGTGGAAGAAACATCGTACCACTGTGCATTGAGGCCAACTCTAGCGATATTCCTCAGTCGGAGTCATCGGCAAGTGTGTAATAGCTTCCACTGTGCTTTCCTGGTATAAGATGCCAGTGTATGTGCTCAACCTACAGTCGACCTTAGTGAGAGAGATTAGTGTTGCGCCCGTCAAACGATTGTGGCATATGCGAGTTGCGAGTATTAAGTGAATGCGGTGGAATTTTTAGGTTCAGATATGAATATTGTGCATACGGCTATCCGGGCTCGACAGAGCATACTATGGGTATCAATGCAAGATTGGTGGAAATGGACGAGATCACACGCGAATCTACCTCAAGAAACAACCAAAAGATGATGCTTGCCATTCCTCACCTACCCACGGTCATTCCAGTGCGAGACGGTTCAGAAAGGACTAGGATAACCAGATATAGATAAATAAATGGTCATTGATCTGCAAGGAGCAGGTTGTTCCAGAGATTGATTTGTCGTTGTCGGTGACCCAAGCTCTATAAATGTTAATTGAAGATATCGATAAAACAAATGCTGAGAGCACGGAGTAATTGTAACAAGAGAGTTATGAAGCATACCGAGAAGGAGTTCTCTGCCTGAGGGTTTGCCTAGGGCGGATCATTGTATGATTGCCATGATACAGAACACGGCTGAATTTAGGTTTTGAGAAGGTTTTTGGTTGTGACAGACTTGACAGTTTTGAGGGGAGTTTCTGTTTTACCTCCTTCAATGTGCCATTTTTTGCGAGTGATGATATCCCGTGATCGCCACTTTATGTCGACTGTGAGACCTAACAGAGTCTCTTGAAAGAGCAGCTGTTCTCCGCGGCCCCATCCATTGCGACCACCGGTAGACATTTAGACACACCAACTCGGCCGCTCGGTATCTAGCCAAGTCTTTGGATGTGCAGCCGGTCATTATCGATAATTTCGATTTTCTTTCTATGTTAGGATATTGTATGATCCATTATTGTGATTAAGGTACATATATAATTCAGATTTGCTCTATCACATAAGCCTCTTATTCTTAATTTATGCGATGACAAAATGACCCACACAACAAATAAGCGACCACATAATATCTCACTTTCCCAGCTCCTAGGATTGCATGTTGTGCCGGTTGACAAACAGGAGCTTATCTCTAAGTCCCTATCTCTTGATTAGCAGTTCCTAATTCTTACTTCTCTCGAGCTAGATTCTAACCTAGCTTTTCGATAGCCTAGGTCTTTCTTTAGACTACTCTCTCTGATTAGTCTTCTAAATGGGTATTGGATAGCATAACATAGATCAATGATAAAGCATAGAACTAAATCCCTAGAGTTATGGCTAGCTTATAGTGGCTTTCTCAACCCATTCGACTAGTTTAGCTTACTGCATACGATACTCAGAGAGTGAAAGATATAGAGAAAGAACTTCCATTTCTATAAATAAAGTTAGTACAAAATAAACAATGCAGTATGATAAAAAGCCTGTAGCAATCCTTTTGGTTTGCCCCAGGCTGTTACACTTGTTTCAACCTCGTGTTCAAAAGATAATCTCTGCTCCGCAGGAGCGCGCCACTCTCTCTGTCTTGAGCTGGTTGGCTCTCTCCGAGTTTCACCTTGGCGAATTAGTCGTCTATACCTCTTCTCGTGCTTCCGCTTAAAATAGAATGAAAAAATACGTAAAAGACAAGGTAAGCTAATGGAAATTCTCTAACTGTGTGAACTGATGTTTAACACCCTTTCTGAAGGATGCCTTGCGTATTTATAGAGCCTTCGGGTGAGAAGACGCTTTCTCTCTTATGATTGTTCAATGGATGGTATTCAATTCCTGACTAGATGCACCGAATCATTTGTCATTGAAAAAGCCTGATTACTTGTATGTGTGCGGCTTGTCAGCTAATTGGATTCGTCACCTCATCAAGCTTTCTGTCCCATCGTGATTAATTATGCTTTTCACCCCAGATGGCCCACCAAATTGTGGCACTCACAAGTTGCGGCAATCCTTCTTGAGCAAAATGGTTCACACAAATCACCGTAAAGCCTTACGAGTATATGCTGGCTCACCAATTGATTTCCTATGATCGCAGCTTTCCACCTTGACTCAATGCATAATTTTGCCATAAAAATACAAAAATAACTTTTCTATGCGATAAACGCAGTTTTGCGTCGCAATTTATGAATTTTGAACGCTTTTTGGATGCCAATCTAACATTATTTATCAACGCAACCATATTATTTAAGAACTTAGCACTTAATATTGTGGCATTTCTGCCTTATCACCTAGCTCTCTCAGTCTTAGTTCTTTCTTTATAATCTCTCTCGAGTAGCTCTAAAGGGATGTTTGGCCACAACATTAATGTTTGGATTTATTGTCCTAAAACTCGTAGTTTGTAACATTAATAAACATTATTCTGTTTTGTTTTTCGATAAAAGTTGTTATTGAAATTATAACTCTTTGAATTCCAATAACTAAGGTCCTGAGGCTATTTAATGTAGTTTGAACTTTATGTTGTGACATAAGGTGGATCAATTTCAAAATATATAGCCAAAAGGTCTATAGTATATGAATAGGTTGGACGCTTATTCTGGGGACACTATGGATTTGCGGCCCACTGTAGTTAGTACAACGATGTGATCCTGAATCGTTCATATAGAGTATGTGAGTGGGGCATCTATGTTTAAAAGTTTACATAAGACTAACCATGAAATAATCACTTTTTTACGTTACTAAATGCCATTTTTATGTATTTAAAACTGACGTATCTTCGTTAATTAATGACACCTAAGGGTAACTTAATCTTAATCCTGAGCTAACTATAACTCTCCTGTTCACCTCGGAATTATCCTTAAGATTTGGCATAGGTTTGATTGGCAGCTCAACATCCTTTGGCCCAAATAGGCCTCCCATTTCAGGGGTTAAGGATCGGGTGGATAGCTAGGACATTAGGCGCTCTCTTGCAAAGGACGGTAATTCACTCTACCCGGTTTAGGGGATATAGAAGTGTTGTTTCTTCTTCTATAAATATCTGGTTATACAGGTCTTCTCTATTCCTTGAACTCCATCTCCATCTTCTTTGCTTAGCATTCTTTACTTTTCATTGCAACACTTAGTTGAGATTGACTTGGGGTTATCGCCATAGAGAGGCATAAGCTCGAAACCGTCCAAGGAAAGAAATACTGGCCTCTCACACGCCCCACAAAACCTCGAATTTGCTTTGCGATCAATTGACCCACGTCGATCGGAATACCGCAGGCTATGCAATATACGACCATTACTCGATCCCTTGAAACTATTTTGTCATGCAATGTAGGGATGAGACGCCTTTTCACCAAGTAAACCTAAAGACGCGCTTCTGGAAGCAGTTTGTTGGACCCAAGGGTCTTAATGCCTTTCAAAGATACCGACCACTGAGTGCCCAACCACGTTAATATTCTCAGCGCATCCTCCATTTGCTCTTCTTGGGGATCATCAATAATTTTGTTACCCGGCGCATCCGGAATGTCCTTCATTTTACATAATTCGTTGATGTCCAATGCGCTGAATGGCATTGTCCCCCCTTTCATGATCACCGCATCTTTGGTGCCATGAAGTCGTCCATTATAAAAAGCTCTCACTACCATCGGAATTATGATGAATTGGCACTGGCAGAATGTCTCCCACCCATGCTCCAGCACAACACTTGTAATTAAATCTGGTAGTGGCGTTGGCACAGGAAAGAACCCCATCTCCATCATTATGTCGTCATTTTCCTTCTTCTTTGATGGGCGCCCTTTGGTCAACACAGGCTCGCTGCTTCCAACTTTTTCTTTGCCCTTATCTTGTGCCAACGTAAGGCGGGACTTTTGTCTTTGTTTCCATTCCCGTTCCTTGCGCTGATCTTCTTCTTCCCTTTTCCACTCCGCAACTTCTTTTCTTTTAGTCTCTCTAATGCGCTGCGCATATGCGATGGGATGTAAGATTGTTTTTCTCTTCTGTGCCAAAGCTGCTCTAATCGCATACCCGCTTGCAACGCACATTATTTCAAAAGGAAGTGTCCAATCAGGTGCAATTAACACGGGTGCAGTAATAAGTGCATTCTTCAAAATTCTGAATGCGTTGAGGCAATTGTTGTCAAAATCAAATTTTTTGTTAGCCTCCAACAATGCACTCAGTGGTCGTGCTATTTTCAAAAAGTCATTCACAAAGCATTTGTAGAATCCGGCATGCCCTAAAAAACTTCGTACAACCTTCACGCTTGTTGGAGGTGGAAGTTTTTCAATTGCTTCTTTTTTTGCTTTATCCACCTCCAACCCATCTCGAGAAACCTTATGCCCCAACTTATCTTATTCCGTCACCGCAATCCAAAACAAAAAAAGATCGCCGCAAAGTAGGATGCGTCAACAAACAATGCGGGCGACAACGCAAATTTGGTGGTTGTATTCTTCCTTAACTTTATTCAAAATTTTGCACTCTCGCATTGCATTTTAATTTTGAAAATCTTATCACCGCATCCTGTTTGATTATCACAATCATTTAACATGGTTAAATTTAGTAAGTCACCGCATCCTGTCTCTTTGCCAATTATGATTTCAATGATAAAACACAGGCTCAGCTCTATTTTTCATATATACTAGAATCAACTTAAGACTTAGAAAAGTCACCTCATGAAATATTTCTAGAAGTTAGAGGTCTGCTAGCTTTCTTTCAAACTTTCTTTACATAGCTTCCTAAGAACATTGCATGACTTCTTTCAATCTTTTGGCAATGGGGACATTGCCAATTTTTAAATTTGGGGGTGAGGTATTTATTTTCGACCTTGCTATTTTAGCATTGAAAAAAAAAATCTTGAGAATTTAGCAACTCCACTGTCAACGAAATGGGGAAACCCATGTTGATAAGAGTTAAGTTGTGAAGGGCACATACCCGTAGTTGGATGTCCGCATGACACACATGGGGGCAAGCCAAAACAAAAGTAAGTCACCAGGATCAACATATAAATAAATGACCGCAACTCCGCTTGCCAAGTAGGTATGAGTTTAGTCTGAAAAAGAGTTGCATTGCTTGTTAGTTAGATGTCACATGAACACACGGGAGGCAAGCCAAAACGAAGGCAAGCACTTGGATCAGCGCATGGTCAGAAAAAAAATAATAATAATGCCAAAAACATGCAAGGGATAAAATCATTTGACACTGCGTGAAAAAGTTTTCTTTTTTGAAATTAAATCATGCGATGTCTTGAAATTTAGTTAAGTTCTTTTGAAGGTTAAACTTGCGGTCCCCTAGGTCTTAGAAAATTTTTAGGAAGAGACTTGAATAAGACTTAAGAAAAATTTTGGTGTATAAGATTTGAAGGAAGTATCCTTTGAGAAATCTAGGAAAAGAGATTGTATTGGTCGACTTGCTAAAGGAAAATCTTTAGCTTATGCTTGAGGGACAAGCATTATTTAAATTTAGAGGTGTGATAACAGGCAGAAATGCCACAATATTACAGTGCTAAGTTCTTAAATAATGAAGGTTTTGTGTTTGATAAAATATGTTAGATTGCGTCCAAAAAGCGTTAAGTTTTATAACATTGCGTCGCATGCGTCTTATCGCATAGAAACAGTTAATTTTGTATTTTTATGCAAAATTATGCATTGACGCAAGGTGAAAAGCGCGATCACAAGAAATCAATGGTGAGCGCAGCATTACTGCAAGGCTTTACGGTGATTTGTGCTCGCAAACATCTGCTCAAGAAGGATTTTCGCATAGAGTGCCACAAATTGGTGGGCCACATCTGGGTGAAAAAGCATAATTAATCACGATGGGACAGAAAGCTGATGACGGTCGAATCCGAATTAGTTGACAAGCCGCTAACGATACAACTAGATGCAGCTTTTCAATGACAAATGATTGCGGTGCATCTAGTCAGAGAATTGAAGTCATCCCATCCATGAAATCATAAGAGAGAAGTCGTCTTTCACCCCGAAGGCTCTATAAATACTGAAGGCATCCTTCAGAAAAGGGGTTCACCAATTCATCAAGTTCGAACACTTAGAGAATTTTCCTTTAGCTTAGCCTTGTTCTTAGTTTTTCATTTATTTTAAGGCGAAAGCGAGAGAATGAGGTTATGTCGATAAATTGTTCCGGTGAACTCGGGAGAGTGCCAGAAGCATCAAGATCAGAGAGAGTGTCAGCTCCTGCGGAAGCAGGAATATCTTTTGAACCGAATAGGGTTGCCAGTGTAAAGGCCTGGGCAACAAGGGATTGCTACCAGGCTCTCTATCCTTATCTTCCATTGGTATTTTTTACTCAAACTTATTTATAGAAATGGAATTTACTTCTCTATATCTGTTCACTCTCTGGTTATTATGCATGGGTAGCTAAATCTATTCAATGGGTTGAAAAGCACTTAGCTAGCATAACTAGGGATCTTCATTCTATGCGTTTATCTTGTATTATGTATGCTTCATTCATCCATTAGAGATAATCAGGAGGGTAGTCTAAGGATAGGATCTAGGCTTGGAAAAGTCAGGTTAGAATCTAGGCTCGAGAGAGTAAGATTAGAATGCATAATCAAGAGATAGGAGCTTAGAAATAAGCACTGTTACTGCATCGCATGCATCTTAAAGATAGGGTATCATTGTATGCGGTCACTTTGTCTTTGCGTGCATCTTGCATCATCGCATAGGAAAAAAGTAGAGACTTAGGGATAAGCTCTATGGAAACTTTTGCATTCAACACATGCATCCTAGACTTAGGAGCACTGCATTTGCATTGCAAAATGACTTGTTGTGCATGGGTGTAGCATGAACGCATAGTCTGACACATTCCCAGGTAACACTAGTTAAAGACTTTCTCAACCCATTCATCCGCATATTCAGTGCATCTATCGCATAATTAAACTTTTCTCAAATCCGTCGCATTTAGTTATTTCATTACCGCAAACAACAATCACAACAACTATTGATTATTTGGTTACCACAAGGTTTTCATGAAAAATTATCACCGCATACCGTTTTCCCAAGTCCTGGAGTTTGACCCTGGACTTACCAGGAAACTTAGTGGGGTTTACACTTGGATTCCACTGAGAAAACTTGAGTGCTCAACGCAACTCCATCATCGCATTTCATCCATAATTCCACATCATAAAATAACGCATCAACTTGCTACAGTGTGGTGTTTAACAGTTTGTCAACTAAATTCGGAATCGACCGTTATCAGCTTTCCGTCCCATCATCATTTATTGTGTTGTCACCTTCATGCGAGGTTTTTATGCGGCCACTTTTTTAACAAACTTCTCACGGTCGCATGACTTGCGATCGCAACTTCAAGTGAGTTGTCACCGATGAGCATTCGCGATCGCAATTCCTTTCAGTTTAGCACTTTTGGACATGATATTGCCTACTTTCCCGTCGCATTCTCTTATTTTTTTACTTATTTGAGTTGTAATAACTTGTGTTTCTACCAGTTATCACACCCCCAAATTTAAAACAATGCTTGTCCTCAAGCAAAAATAATGATTTTCTTTAAAAATTCAATCGCCTTTACCCTACCTAGACTTCTCAAGGTGCCTTATTCAAATTTCATGAACCAATGCCTTCTTAATTTCTATCCCGATCTCTTCTTAAAATACTTCTAATCTTTAGGGCCGCAAGCTTAACCTTAAAAAAAAAAAAAAAAAAACTTTACTCGTTTCCAGGACATCGCATGACTTATTTCAAACTTTCTCAAACCGGTGTTCAAGTGATTTTAACCTTTGCACGATTCAGATATTCGTTTTGTGATCTTGCACTAATCCGAGTGCCCGACCTTCATTTTGGCTTGCCCCCAGGGTGTCATACAGACATCCAACTATGAGCAAGGCGCTCTTTCTCAGTCAGAACTCATGCCCATCTCTTTATTTGGCAGTGGAGTTGCGATCACTTGGTTTATGCATTGATCACGATTCCTACCTTCGTTTTGGCTTGCCCCCATGGGTGTCATGCGGAAATTCAACTACAAGCAGGATCCGATCTCATTGTTATACAAAAATGTATTATTATTATTATTATTATTTTTTAGAAGTGGCAAGGTTGAAAATAACAATACTAGCACCCCCAAATTTACACACAGCAATGTCCTCATTGCTTAGAGACGAAATAACTCATGCGATGGACTTAGGAAATTTCATAAAAATAGTTTTGAAGGAAAGTTGGTAGACCACTAAATTTTAGAAATGTTTCATGAATTGATTTTCCTGAAATTAATTCGACTCTAGTACATGCAGTAAGAAATAAAGGAATGAATTTCATCATTGAAGTCATAATTGGTACAGGGTGAATGTGGCGACTAACTAAAGTAATAAAACATTCAAGATTGAGTCAAACTAAAGAGGATGCGATAGTAGAATTTAGCAATATTAAATTGAAGTGCGAGAAGTGCAAAATTGAAATAAGAAGAGGCAAGGAAAGATACAATCCCCAAATTTGCTTTGTCGCCTGCATTATTTTTTATTGCATCCTTTCTTGCGGTGGGCTACTTCCTTGATTGCGATGGGATAATCGAACCAGTCGCGTGTTTGAGTTTATCACATTGCTCCATCACAATCGTTTACTACGACCAGTGATAAATATCAAGAGGATAAAAAGTATGAAAGAAAGAGTTGTAAATTCTGAAGAGTAGTGATTATGCAAAAAGTAAGATAGATTCATGAAAGAAAAATATCAAAAGGATACTAAAAAAAATATTCGTCCCTGACGAGTGTGTGTTGCTTATCAATGTAGGGACCACACTTTTCTTCTTCATTCTGAATTCCTCATGTCCATGGAGGTTTTCCCGTGTTGGAAATCTCCTCCATGATACATTTTGACTCTTTGTCCATTTACCTTACATGCGCTGGTCCCATCTTCGTTTGTTAATTCTACCGCTCCGTGTTGGAATACTTCTTTAATTATGAATGGTTCAGACCAGCGCGATTTCAATTTTCCTGGAAAGAGTCGTAGCCTTGAATTGAATAGTAAGACCTTCTGTCCTGCCTGGAGATTCTTTTCACACAGTTTTTTGTCATGCCAACGCTTCGTATGTTCTTTGTAAATTTTAGAATTTTCATATGCTTGTCCATTCGTCCAGCTCGAGTAACTGAAGTCTTCTTTCCTCCCCTGCAGTCTTCAGATCAAAGTTAAGCTTCTTCACTGCCCACAGCGCCTTATGCTCTAATTCCAGTGGCAGATGACATGCCTTCCCAAACACCAACGCATACAGTGACATGCCTATGGGTGTTTTATAGGTAGTCCTATATGCCCACAAGGCATCGTCAAGCTTCATGGCCTAGTCCTTTCGTGAGGGATTCACCACCTTTTCTAAAATCAGCTTGATTTCTCTGTTGGAAACTTCGGCTTGTCTGTTTGTCTGGGGGTGATATGCGATGGCGATCTTATGATGGACATTGTATTTGATTAGCAGTTTGTTAATGATATGATCGACAAAGTGGGTTCCTTCGTTACTTATTATGGCACGTGGGGTGCCAAAACGAGTGAAGATGTTCATCTGTAAGAATTTGGAGACGGTTGCCACATCGTTTGCGATGCATGACACCGCTTCAATCAAATTAGAAACATAGTTGACGACCAACAGAATGTATTTATCACCATTTGATGGTGGGAATGTTCCCATAAGTCTATGCCCCAGACGTCGAAAAGTTCCAATTCCAATATGTTGTTCATCGACATCGCATTTTTCTCTAAAATATTTCCAGTGCGTTGGCACTTATCGCATTTCATAGAATAGTCTTGTGTGTCCTTAAATAGAGTTGGCCACTAATACCCACTTTGCAAAACTTTTGCTGTTGTGCGCTATCCCTCAAAATGTTCTCCATAAGGTGAGTCATGACATTGAAAAAGTATTGGCTAATAAGCAGTCTCTGGCACACAGAGTCTCAAGATCTGGTCTGGTTCCCTTCTATAATGATTTAGCTCGTCCCAGTAGTAGGATTTACATTCATGAATGAGCCGCTTCTTTTGGTGGGATGTGTAATTTTCTAGAAATTGTTTGCAAACCAAGAAATTGACAATATCTGCATACCTGGGTAGTTCTTCAATCTTAAGCAATTGTTCGTCTAGGAAGGATGTGTTCTCCTCCGACTGAATGTGGTCCACTTCAGAATTCTCTAATCTCGGTTTAGAGACCTAGTTCTCCATTCCCTTGCGGTCGATTATCTCCATATTATATTCTTGGAGGAGGAGAACTATAATAATTAAAATTTAAATAAATGATTGTTTGATTAGCTATGATTATTGTTTGGCTATGTGCTGTGATTTATGATAATATGCGATACTACGTTCTAAATGTATGCGATGATGCTTAAATGCTTCGTAGTATGCATTCGTGTAGTGTGTGTTACACGTTTTCTTACACTGGAACCAAGTATATTTCCAATGCAAGTTTCTCAGAGTGATCTGTAAGACCCTAACACTAAATCTAAGGTGGAAAGTTATTAGGAGAAGGAAAAATCCTAAGTAGTAAAGAAATATTACTAAAGGGAGTATGTATTGGGGCATGATAAAATGGTTAGTTATGTGAAAATAAAGAGGATCAAAAGGTGGCCAAGAGAAAAAAGTGTTTGGAAATACGACCAACACATGTGGAGAGCCTAAGCACACTAAACGCAAGGGATGTGTGGATGGCTGGCCTAAGGGTGTGTGGGAGACTAGCTCTATGTTGCGCTAATCGGGCATGGGTAGTGGCCGTGGGCTTGCACGCGGGGCATGCAGACGCAAGGGTAGGCAAGAACGCGGGCAAGGCATGCACTGGAGGCATGCATCGAGCGGCCATGCCAAACGCCCTCGCCCATATGTCGAGTGGCCATGCCAGACGCCCAGGTTATGCGTCGAACACCCTGCCAAGCGTCCATGCATCAAGCGCTCAGCCCATGCGTCGAGCGCCCATGCGTCGAGCGTTCATACGGCCGAGCGAGCCCTGCGAACGATGGTCAGTGCCTATGCCACCCGCCCATGTGCTGGTGGCATACGTCTATGATGCGGCCATGGTAATTCATTGCGGCCAAACACTTAGGCATCAATGCAAACCAAGGCGTGCGGTGAAGTGGCTTGCGGCAAAGGAAGTATGCGCCATTGGCCGAAGGCATGCATCCATGGCAAAGGCTATGCATCGATGTCATTTAACATGCGATGGTTATAGCCACCCTAAGCGTTAGTAAATGGATGTATGGGCACATGGACAAAAGGAAGTCTGATAGATGGGAAAAGAACCCCAAAAGAAGATGGCAATATTCAAGAGATGCGTTCATAAGCATACCAAATTATATAGATAAACATCCTTAAGTATTAAGTGAATGAGGTGGTGGAAGGAGAATCATACAAAAGTAGTCCTATCACTCTAAGTAGGATGTGGAAGAAGGAGGTTACATGCAAATATAGTCTTATCACTCTAAGTAGCAGGTGGAAGAAGGAGGTTGCATGCAAAGTAAGAAATTTGGCTGGAAAATTAAGGTTAAAACAACTCATGGCATTGTTGGAATGGGTTTAGTGTTGGCAGCTTTAAAAAAGGACAGATGTAGGTTGAATTGTCACAAGGGGATGAGCTTGGGAAGGCAATAAATAGAGGGGTTGGGCAAGAACAGTTCATTCATGCCATCACCAAAATCTCAATGTTAAGAGCTCATTTAGAGTATTAAGTTTAAGTATTGAGGCTACCAAAATAATTAGGGTCTAAAGGAGCTGAAGGTGCGTTGATGAAGCTAGTACGGACACATAAGCCCTGCCAGCCAATGCATCCATTGCAAAAGCAGTGCATGCCTTGCGCCTAACCAACGCTGTGTCCATCCATCGCAAAGCAGCAGGCACCTCGCACCAGCCAATGTATCGACCATGACGCTACAGCACAAGCACGCCAACCCAACGCAGTAGCCAACCGTGCGGCGTAGCACGCGCACTCCCTGCATATGGTCGAATGCCTCAACTGCCTGTCAGACTCCTCGTGCTCCCCATTGTTAAAATAACCTCTAAGGGGTTGATTTTTAGATTTTGACTAAGTTTTTTAGTAGGATAAGCTGGTACTTTTAATATATAAAGGTATTTTGGCTATTTTAGCATTATTTACTAATTTAATAGTATTAATTGATAATTTTTCATTGATATGGAGGAAATTTCAGGAATACACTCTCAAAGTAGTTTCAGTAGAAAATCTTGCTAATGGTGAGTGGTTATTAACATTTATGCATTTCTAAATGAATAAATGCATAGGTTTGTACAAGATGCATGATTATAATGTATTTTGCTGGCCATGATATTGTCCGTGTAATTACTGTGAAAACTAAGATTATACCCAAAATACATAGTTAGCATGCTTAAAAGTAGTACTAGGCGGGAAAATATATAATCGTCTTCGGTCGGCGAAAAATGATAGTCAGTGATAACCGAGGAGAAATATAGTCAAGATAGCTAAGCATGGCTAACGGGAAATAGTTTTCGATGTGCACATTGGCGGGAAAACGGGATATAGGAAAGTTTCCATGAAAAGTTGTTATGATTGTTAATATATGAATGATGTGAACATGCCAAGAATAGCATGTGGTTGGACTATAATGATTGAGTAGGCTTACACGTGATCATGCATAGACTATAATGAAATTGTGATTATGTGATTGACTTCCCAAAAATATGTTTTGTAGTTAAAGCTATTGTTACTTTAAAAGGCACCACTCACTGGGCTTATTAGCTTACATTTTTCCCAAATGTTTTCTTCTATCCCCCCCCCCTCAGGTTGCAAAGCAGAGCGTTCAGAGAAGAGTCTACAACCACCGAACACCAGGACTTGGTAATTTCTCAAGGCACGGCTCGGACCATGTAATAGAAAAGTATAGGAAAATTTAGCTACATGTATGAAAATTTAGATGGTTATTGTAAACATATTAAGGTTTTTAAAAGATAAAGGGGAAATGTTAAATTAAAAATATTGCCTTAGAATGGTATTAGTATGTCTTCCTGCTCTCTTCTAAGTCTTGGGTTAAGGCTGAGGAGGGGGTGTGACATGATCTGAGGTCGAACACGGGGATTACTGTAGTTAATGCGATACTATTGTGGTATATGCGACCGGTTAACATAAAGAATAATCAATTGGGTTTGCAGAAAAGTAAATTGTGGTAAAGAAGTAAATTGCGGTAAAGAATAAAATGTGCTGAAAAATAAAATGCGATAAAATAAGTTGCCGTGATAAAGTAAATGAATAAACTATTAATATACAGGTTGAGGACTGGCTGTGAAGATGTTCAAAAGTGTCTGGTGAATGCGGTGGTAAATCTTGTGAAATGAATCAGAAAAAGAATGGGTTGAGGGAAAGGACATCGCAAGTTTGTCAATCTTGTTGAGGACGCAACTAAGGTTCCGCTTTCCCTTGGCTTACACCTTTCAGTGATCGGCCGCGTTCCCATATGTCTATGGTGAAACTAGGATGAACGTGATGAACGCAAGGTTGTTTCCATCTCTGGAAATGCTTCTCGCTTTAGTTAACGCATTCTTCCAACCTTCTTTCGATAGGCGGAATAACATCTTCACTTCTTCTCTCACAGGTAAAGATGCTGTTGAGCATGCTTTAGTTAAACTTAGCCGATTTCCTTAAGAAGGATTAACTCGCTCGCTTAATCCTTCCCCTTTACCCAAGGGATTAGTGACACATGATGAAGAAAATGAATGATGAATGTATTGAGAAGAACAAAGAAATGACAATGATTACGATAATGATATTTAAATCTAATGATCAACGTTTTTTACAGCTAGTGAATGAAGGATTAAAGATAGATGAACACAGTAGATGAATAGAAAATAAGAACAAATATGGAAAGAGTGTCAATGTCTTGACACGGATCCGGATTGGAGACATTTTGCTTGCCAACGTGTGGAAGAAATGGAGTGGAAAGCTTCCCTCTTAGGCTTGCTTTCTAGGTAGAAGTGACCTTTCGCACATAGCTTCTTCTTCGAGAATGGAAATAATTGCTTGCTTAGAGATTTACCTTTCAACCTTGTCTCATCGTTCTCCCGGATTTTCTCTAAATTGTCTCTTCAGACCAGCCTCCATTCATTGTAGTGGTCCCACTTTGAAAATCTGATAATTCTTGCCATGGTTCGGTGGAAACGTCCATTTTGCTCCACGATTGATTTATTAGAATCGTACAACAGAAAAGTTGTACACTGTCAGAAGTCCTTGCGAATGCGTTTCTCTTCACATCTTCGAACGATCGCCGCATGCGGTGTAATTGTTTTGATCTTCTATCGGTTGTCACATGCGGTGGAAATGTGTTGATTGTTTGAGTCCGTGATCGATCGTCGCATGCGTTGCAATTGCATTGTTCTTTTTCGTTCTTGAATGATTTCCACATGCAATGTGGATGCGTTGTTCATTTTTTTGTCCTCGAGCGATTTCGCATGTGGTGACTTATTTCTTGCAAAACAAAGACTTGGACATTCCATTTTACCATCGCAATGGGGTTAGCGGGTGTGTTCACGACACTTTACAATTTTTGTATTTCTAAGCCAATTTCTATACTATCAACGCGACTTTTCCTTCTTTTTGCTGCATAATCTAAATAAAAACGGTATAAATAACTTGTATTTCTACAAGTTATCAAGAACCCATTGGATTAGCCTCGGCTTCGCATCTTTTTTGGTCATTAAATATCTTATTGTCGAGTGGTCAATGTGAACTATAACTTTGGATCCCAATAAGTAAGGTCTGTCCTCAAGCATATCCTCGACTAAGGCAATTCAGCTCAACTCCTATCCTAACTTTGCGTCGATCGGCTACTCCGAATTCTCCACCTCTACATAATTTCTCAACTATAAGTTCCTTCTATCCTTCGACATTTATTCACCATGCTGTACTTTATTCTTATCTAAGACAAACCTCTGCCCAAAGTTCTTTTCTAGTTTTGAGAAGAATCTTTTACCTCTTCTTGTGAAAACAACGAAGTGCATATTTTATGTGGTGGCCTGGTTTGCGTCATCGTATAGAGAATGTTAATCATGGTTACACCCTTCGTTTTAGCTTGCTCCCATGGGTGTCATGCGAGCATCCAACTTCGGTTGTGTACCAAGCTCAACTTCAACTCTTGATCCTTAGCCAAGTTTTACTTTTGCTGGTCATAGGAGTTGTCTCTTTATCCTTATTTTTCTCTCTCTCTCTCTCTCTCTTCTTTTTTTTTTATATTGCATCGATCCTAGAAATCTACCTTCGTTTTGACTTGCTCCCACGGGTGTCATGCGAACATCCAACTACGAGTAGGTTCCTTTCACGACTTAACTCTTATCAAGTTGGGATTTTCCCTTGACTGACAGTAGTGTTTTTTTTTTTTTTTTTTTTTTTGACGATGATGATGAACGCATTTGCCTGATATGACCGCATCTGCTCAGACCTTCCCCACCCCCGAATTTAGAGATGTGCAAGATTTTCATTGCGTTTTTTGGACAGAAAAGACAAAACACTTGGTCAAAATTTTGAAAAGAAGGTTTGAGCAGAGTCTTATAATAGAGAAGGTAAAGTAGAGCTATTAAGATGAATTGTCTAAGTGTTAGGCAGAAAATGCAATGTATAAAGAAATTTTGCTAAGGGTATGCATACTACTCATCATGGCAGTGCAAATAAACAAAGCAAAAGAAAAGAAAAGAATTACCGCAATAAATTGACAAAGAATGATAAAAGTAAAGAGGCCAACGCATAAGGAAAGAATGATTATTCAGTTGTATAAACTTTGTCTAAGTACACAAAGAATTATAAGTATCGCAACACAAAATTGTAAGTATGTACAAAAGAATACAAGGTATAACTCTCTATAAAAAAATTGAATGACCGCAAAGAAAAAATGAAAAATTTTGGAGAAGGTGGTACACCCCCAAATTTAGAGTTGCGGCGGGGGCTCTTGATGAGAAGGATGTTGCGGAGGAGCTCTTTGTGGCGCTTCTTGAAATTGTAGAGGTTGCTGTAGATGTGGAGGCACCATGGGACCATGTAGATATGCCGTTAAGAAATTGAAGTACTCATGGTTGCGCTCGGCCATCTGTCTTTGGTTCAGGCGAATGGTAAAGATGTTGCATTTAATATTGACCATCGCCTGTCGCAACATTGTGTTGTTGTCTCGCAACTCTTTGTTACTTTCCTGTAACTCCATTAATGCATGATGGAAGAAGGTGAGTTGTTGAGATAAGAAGACCCGTATATCGGCTAAGGCAGCAGCAAGGGATGCGGTGGTGGGTTGCGCCGTTGATGTTTTACCAACATCGGTTTGAGATTGAGCGGAAGGGCGTGCTCCCAAATCATGTGGGTCATCAACATGCGGCAATGGGGGTGAAAAGTGAGATGGAGATGGATGGTAGGGAGACACTGCTGGAGATGCGAGGTTGGAGTCGGGGGGCAAGGTGGAGGTTTGTGAATTTTTCAGGAATAGGGGAAAGGGGTTCGTTTAAAGGGCTTAGTGGGCGAATGATTAAAGGCAAAGGGTCGAAGGGTAGACTGGTTTGCTTCTGTGGTGATCGTTCTTGGACGATTTCCTTTCTTTTATCATTGCGGCGCTGCTTATTTGGTTTTGGAGGTTGCGGCACATATAGATAAATGAGGGGTCTTTTTGTTTGAAGCTCGGAGCAATGTGGTGAATCCTTGAGAAGCATTCTCAGTATCTTCATGTGGATGACTCCGTGAACTTCAGACATGGGCTCTTCGTCAATGCCTACACCCATATAGAGGCATAGGCTCGAAATTTTCCATGGGAAGAAGTATTGACCTCTCACATGGCCAACAAAACCTTGAATCTGCTTCGCAATGAGCTGGCCCACATCGATCGGAATGTTGCACGCTATGCAGTATGCGGCCATAACTCGATCCCTTGAAATTGTTTTGTCATGCGTTGTTGGGATGAGTCACTGTTTCACCAAATATACCCAAAGTCGCGCTTCTAGCAGCAGTCTATTGGAGGCGAGGGTTCTTATGCCTGTTAATGATACCGACAACTTGATGCCCAGTTGCGTTAATGCTTTCAGCGTATCCTCCATATGCTCTTCTTCAGGATCATCGATCAACTTGTTAACTGGTGCTTCCGGGAGGTTCTTCAACTTATAAAGCTCATTGATATCCTTTTCAATGAACGACACTACTCTCCCTTCGATGGTTACCGCATCTTCGGTGTCAAGGAGCTGGCCGTGATAGAAGGCTCTCACTACTGTAGGAATAATGATGGATGGACATTGGTAGAAATTTTCCCACCCATGCTCCACCACAACACTGTTGATGAGATCTGGTAGTGGCACCAACACAGGGAAGAAGCCCATTTCTATCCACAGATCATCATTTTCTTTCTTGGTTGATGGGTGCCTCCTAGTCGACACAAGCTCGTTGCTCTCCATTTTCACTTTGCCCTTTTCTTGAGCAGACGCAAGCCAGGATTTTTGTCTTTGTTTTTGTTCATTTGCCTTGCGTTGCTCTTCTTTTCTCTTCCTATCTCGGACGCACTGCACTTTTGCTTTACGGCGTCGTTCCTTCTCCTCCTTCTCCTTCTTTTCTGCTTCTTCTTCTTCTCTCATTTCTTTTGCAAGTTGCTCCGAGGCGAGCGCAATGCACTGCTCATCCTCGAGCCTTATTCTTTCTTTTTCCTCCGCCCTTACGTTGTCACGGCGATTCGCCTCATCGTGAAGTTTTCTGTCCAAATCGCCCGATGCGATGATTTGGCACGCACGTGACGTTTTTTCTTCTTTCTCCTCTAATTCTCTTTTTCTTTTTTCCTCCTCATCTACTATGCGTTGAAAGAAATTTAGGTCACTTGTGGACCCTTGCGATGCCGCATAAGAGCGTTGATATCAGGGTCTTCTCTATCTTCAAACGCAACCAATCTGGTATGCGGTGATGAAACTTGTGGTTGCACTGATGCTCTAGCTTGCGCTGACACTCCCTCTTCCACCCTTGCGGTGGTAATTCTCCATCAAAATTTAGACTTTCCGCCTTCTTTCTTTTTCTCCTCTTTCTTTAGGCACTTCTCATCTCGCCTACGTTGTTTTATTTCACTCTTCTTTTTTTTTTCTTTATTATCCTTTTTCAGCCGGGCAACTTCATCGTCTTCTGCCTGTTTTTCTTTTCTCCTTCTCTTCGGCCGTCCCTGGCTACTTTTTCACCTCTACAACCTCCAAAACGACCCTGATGGGTCCCTCATTGGATTCTGTTGGGACAGTCTCCTTCGGATTCGAAGTGACCAGGGCCATTCTCTGCGAAGCCATTGCTAATTCCTCCTCTGACGGCAGGGGCTGGTTCACTACTCCTGCCTCCGGTAACGGGCTTTCTAAATTGCTCAAAATACTCCCAAATACCTCCTTATTGTCCCTTCGCTTCAATTCGCTTTCAGTCAAAGGTACTGGGAGTGCCACCTCAGGTCTGGTGGCAAGGGCACTCTCCGTGCTTGGCCCCTCTCGGTTGGTGGGTGGTTTCGCTACTACAGAGGTCTTTCGTCGGGGTTTTCTGGCGATTCTTGGGAAAGGCTTAGGCTGGGCGGCGAGGTGGTGGTTGGCAGTGAGGAAAGCCGCCTCCCATGCGTTGACGGGGGCTTGGGAAGGGGACGATGGTAGGGAAGAAAAGTGTGATGACTGTTCGGCCATTTTTTTTTTTTGTTGGTGAAGTGAAAGGAGTTGGAAAATTTTTGGTCTTAGGAAGAAGCTCGGAAGGGGATGGTATGCAGAGAGAATTTCTTTAGGGTTTTTCTTTCACGAAGAGATGGAAATGAGTTCCTCGGTTGAAGGAAGTGCGATTTATAGGTTGGGCCTTGATTCAGACCTTGATGAAAAGCCAAGGGTTTCCTCAATTCCCATAATTGTTCTGTAGACTCCTTTGGCTCCCTAGTCATTGTTCCCTTCCCAACTGAAGTTGGGGTGATTCCGCTAACCTGGGTTGTACGGGTTATTTTGAATGAAGTACACTGCCTGTGGGTTTGATGGGCACTTTTCTACTGAATGACCCCTTCCACATTGTGTACAACCTATCGCTGCCACTTGTGCCAGCGCATTGGCTTGCATCACACCCTAGGAGAGGGTTCCCTGATTAATTTCCATCGTTTGGAGGAGAGAGGTAATTGCGGCCATTTGTGCAGCCAATGTGGTCATTGTATCTGCAGGTACAATGGCACTTTCTGCTTTTCTTCGTTCTGGGACTCTTCTTCTATACCTGTCGTCTACCCAGTCATCTATATTTCATGAAATGCGATCCAAGAGGACCTTTTCTTCAGTGTACGTTTTGTCCATGAATCCTCCTGCCACAGAGGTATCAGCAATAGCTTGCGTCGATTTGTCCAGGCCATTGTAAAAGGTTTCCATTAGAACACAATCGAGAATACGAATATGCGGACATTTCTTCATCAATCTCCTAAATCGCACCTATGTGGGTCTCAGAGTCTCATTTTCTATCTATTCAAAATTCAACACATCCCTCTGTCTTCTTGTGTTGACTGTAGGCGGGAAGAATTTCTTCATGTATCACTCGACCAACTTGTCCCAAGAATTAATTTCATTTTGCTCCTATTTTCCTCATCCCGTAGTGTATACGGGAAGAGATACAGTCTAATTCCTTCTGGAGACATGCCAGAAATGGAGAATGTATCACACATTTCAACGAAGCTGGTCAAATGGTGTGCGGGTCTTCTCCTTGCAGACCTTCGAATTGCCTCGCATTCTGGATCATTTGTAGCATGACCGACTTTATCTCAAATCTGGCATTGTCCTCTACCGTGGGTCTTACAATTCCGGGTGAGAAGTCATATAAAATGGTGCCGCATAGTTCCTCATTGGGATATTGAGGTTGGCAGCCAGAAAAACGGGATCTTGCGCCGGCTGATTTACCCCTTGATTCCCATCGGGCCTATTGTTGTTAGCCATGGTTTTTCTTCGTCTTGTTCGGTTCTGGTGTGCTCGTGCGTGAAATGTACACTCGATCTCTGGGTCGGCTTTGAATTCTGGTTCAGTCTTAGTACTCATAAATCGTTAGCCTGCTATTCGCATTAAACAAACAGTACAACAGAGATCTGTCCTGCAAAATACCATAAAAATATTCAACACTAAACGTTGCCAATCCCCAGCAACGGCACTAAAAACTTGTAATAATAAAAATTTAAATGAATGATTGATTGATTGGCTATGATTATTATTTGGCTATGTGCTGTGATTTATGATAATATGCGATGCTACGTTCTAAATGTATGCGATGATGCTTAAATGCTTCGTAGTATGCGTTCGTGTAGTGCATGTCACAAGTTTTCTTATGCTGGAACCAAGTATATTTCCAACGCAAGTTTCTCAAAGTGATCTAAGGTCAAACACGGGGATTGTTGTAGTTAATGCGATACTATTGTAGTATATGTGACCGATTAACATAAAGAATAATGAATTGGGTTTGCAAAAAAGTAAATTGTGGTAAAAAAGTAAATTGCGGCAAAGAATAAAATGCCCTAAAAAATAAAATGCGATAAAATAAATTGCAGTGAAATAAATTGCAGTGAAATAAATTGCGGTGATATTGTAGTGATAAAGTAAATGAATAAACTATTAATATACATGTTGAGGACTAGCTGTGAAAATGTCCAAAAGTGTCTGGTGAATGCGATGGCAAGTCTTGTGAAATGAATCAAAAAAAGAATGGGTTGAGGGAAAGGACATCGCAAGTTCGTCAATCTTCTTGAGGATGCAACTAAGGTTCCACTTTCCCTTGGCTTACACCTTTCAGTGATCGGCTGCATTCACATATGTCTATGGTGAAACAGGGATGAACGTGATGAATGCAAGGTTGTTTTCATCGCTTTAGTTAACGCATTCTTCCAACCTTCTTTTGATAGGCAGAATAACATCTTCACTTCTGCTCTCACAGATGAAGATGCCGTCGAGAATGCTTTAGCTAAACTTAGCTGATTTCCTTAATAAGGATTAAGTCGCTCGCTTAATCCTTCCCCTTTACCCAGTGGATTAGTGACACGTGATGAAGAAAATGGATGATGAATGTGTGGAGAAGAACAGAAAAATGACAATGATTACGATAATGATATTTAAATCTAAAGATCAGCGTTTGTTACAGATATTGAATGAAGGATTAAAGATAGATGAACACAATAGATGAATAGAAAATAAGAACAAATATGGAAAGAGTGTCAATTTCTTGACACGGATCCCTATCGGAGACGTTTTGCTTACCGGCGTGTGGAAGAAATGGAGTGGAAAGCTTCCTTCTTAGGCTTGCTTTCTAGGTAGAAGTGACCTTTCGCACAGAGCTTCTTCTTCGGGAATGGAAATAATTGCTTGCTCAGAGACTTACCTTTCAGTCTTGTCTCTATGTACTCCTAGATTTTTTCTAAATTGTCTCTTCAGACCAACCTCTATTCATTGAATTTGAGGAAGCTATTTATGGACCTTGGCTCCTTCTATATTAGTGGTCCCACTTTGAAAATCTGATAATTTTTGCCATGGCTTGGTGGAAAGGTCCGCTCTGCTCCACGATTGATTCAACAAAAAAGTTGTACACTGTCAGAAGTCCTTGCAGATGCGTTGCTCTTCACATCTTCGATCGATCACTACATGCAGTGTAATTGTTTTGATCTTCTATCGGTTGCCGCATGCGATGGAAATGCATTGATTGTTTGAGTCTGTGATTAATCGTCGCATGCGTTGCAATTGCGTTGTTCTTTTTCATTCTTGAATGATTGCCGCATACAATGTGGATGCATTGTTCATTTTTTTGTCGTCAAGCGATTATCGCATGCGATGACCTATTTCCTACAAAACAAAGACTTGGACATTCCATTTTACCATCACAATGGGGTTAGTGGGTGTGCTCACGACACTTAATAATTTTCGTATTTCTAAGCCAATTTCTTAACTTGTATTTCTACAAGTTATCAAGAACCCATTGGATTAGCCTCGACTTTGCATCTTTTTTGGTCATTAAATATCTTATTGTCGAGTGGTCGGTGTGAACTATAACATTGGATCCCAATAAGTAAGGTCTGAATTTTTCAATTGCAAAGATTACCGGTAGAAGCTTCATCCGCAACTTGGAAATCACATTGTCTTTTCCTTCTATGCTAAAACTGCCGCCATGGCACATCAGCTTGAATGATTTTGTCCAATCAGGTGCGATCAAAGTAGGCGCTGTAGTCAGTGCATCCTTTAGTGCTTTGAATGCGGTGAGACATTGTGAGTCAAAGTCAAAAGTTATGTCAGCTTCCAGCAATGCATTCAACGGTCGAGCTATTTTAGAGAAGTCCTTCACAAATCGTCTGTAGAACCCCGCATGTCCTAAGAAACTCCTTAAAGCCTTCACATTTTTTGGAGGTGGGAGTTTTTCAATAGCCTCGATTTTTGCTTTATCCACCTCTAGTCCGTCCTTTGAAATGTTGTGCCTGAGCACAATTCCTTCTTTAACCATGAAATGACATTTTTCCCAGTTTAGCACCAGATTAGTCTCTTTGCATCTTTTTAGTATCCTCCCCAATTTTTTCAGACAAACTTCATATGTTTGCTAATAAACTGAGAAATTGTCCATAAAGATTTCCACTGAGTCCTCAAGATACTTGAAGAAGATTGCCATCACACACCTTTAAAATGTGCTCGGCCCATTACATAATCCAAACGACATGTGGTAAAAAGCGAACATTCCATATGGACAGGTGAATGTGGTCTTTTCTTGGTCTTTTGGTGCGATCATTAATCTGGTTATAGCCTGCATGCCCATCAAGAAAATAGAAATAGTCATTCCCTGCTAGTCGGTCAAGCATTTAATCAATGAAAAGCAAAGGGAAATGATCCTTCTTTGTCACCGCATTGAGCTTCCGGTAGTCCATACAAATCCACTAGCCAGTGACGGTCCTCATGGGGATTAACTCGTTGTTTGTATTCGGGACTACTGTCATCCGCCCTTCTTGGAAACACATTGCATGGGGCTAACCCACGTGCTATCGATGATAGGGCATATGATGCCAGTGTATAACCATTTAATAATCTCTTTTTTAACAACCTCTTTCATGGCAGGGTTCAGTCTACGTTGAGGTTTGATCGAGCCTTTCTGGTTTTCTTCAAGCCAAATTTTGTGCATGCAGTACATCAGGCTAATTCCTCTGATATCTGCTAGCATCCATTCGATTGCTTTAATATATTTCTTTAGAATACTAAGCAGCGCATTTTCTTTTTCTTCCGGTAATGTAGAGGATATTATTACTGGCAAGGTTTCATTCTGGCCAAGGAAAACGTACTTCAAATGATTTGGTAGAGTTTTTAGCTCCAGCATAGGTGGTTTCTCTAAGGAAGGTTTCTGTGTTTTTCTCTCTTCATTCAAATTCAACTTTTCTTCATTGTTCACTGTCTCTGTTATTACATGGCAGGTTTCTAAGGATGCTGTCGCATCCTCTCTTTCTTCATCTTCTTTTTCGGACTCCAAATCTTCATTGCAAGTGTGCTCATCGTCAGAATATGAAAAGCCTTCATCTTTTGGGAACTTCATTGCCTTGATGATGTTAAACCTGAGCCTCTTTCCATTGATGCACATCGTGGGGTCTCCTTTGTGCACGACTAGTAGACAAGAATGGTCGTCCCAATATGATTGGCACATCTTTGTCTGCTTCATAATCTAGAATGATGAAGTCTACAGGTAGAATGAATTTGTCGATGGTGACCAAGACATCCTTCAACTTTCTTTCAGGGTGTACCAAGGACTTATCTGCAAGCTGAAGAGTCACCCGTGGGTGTCAACTGTCCTATGTTTAATTGTTTGAAGATTGAAAGGGGCATTAAATTTATGCTTGCCCTAAGATCAAATAATGCTTAACTGATGTAGATCACTTCTATTGAGCAGGGTGTCATAAAGCTGCCTGGGTCGCGCATCTTCGGCGGGGTTATAGTGTTTGATTCTTGTGTTAATGCCACTGTGGCAAATCTTCCTGTGCTTCTCTTCTTCGACACCATATCCTTAAAAGACTTGGTATATTTCGGCATCTAATCTATCGCTTCTGTAAATGGAATATTGATGTGTAGTTGTTTTAATATCTCCAGGAAGCAATGATACTGACCTTCGTCATTTTGCTTCTTTTTCAGCCTTTGAGGGAATGGAGGTAGCTGTACTTTTACAGTTCCATGGTCTGGAGGCTTAGAGGTTGTCACAACTTTGGGTTATATAATCTCGGGTTCTTCTGACTCATTTTGCGCCAACGGGTTCTTTGATTTCATCCCATTTGAATCAGTCCTTCTTGGCTCCTTCCTAACTTCCACAGTCGCCTTTCCACTTTGCAAGGTGACTGCTTGGCAGTGTTCCCCAAGTTGTGTGGAGCTTAGTTGAGATCGACAGTGTTTCTTGCGGTCTACTTTTCAGCTCTCCCACAATCTGTCCTATTTGGATTTCCAAGTTGCGGATGGAAGTCACCTAGTTCTAGAGGACTGTCTTATTCTTTGCGATGTACTGTTTTAACAGGTTCTCCAGATAGGATGTGGTTGTGTTTGAGAGCTACTGGCTTGTTGTTGCTATTGACCGTTAGCTCGTTGGAAAAGTCCTGGTGGTCCTTCCTTTTGCGCTATAGGTTGATAGCCTTGTTGTTGGTTATTTTTCCAAGCAAAATTAGGGTGGTTTCTCCACCCGGGGTTGTACATGTTTGAAAAAGGGTTGTTCTTCACAAAGTAGATTGACTGCAGGTTTCGTGGACACTCTTTAACCGAATGCGATTCTCCACATGTAGCACAACTAGTGTTTGTCTGTTCTATCGCATTGACTTGCTCTCTTTGCGCTCTAGGATTGTTTATTGTGATGCCTTGTAACAAATTTAACATCGCAGTCATCTGATTTTGCAAAGATGCGATGGCACCATTATTTGCGTTACCTTCTCTAGGTTTTGCTCTCTGATCGTTTTCTTGTCAATCTTCATGGTTTTTCGATATGCGATCAAGAATGTTCTTTGCCTCGTCATAAGTCTTGTCCAGTAGACCGCCTGCTGCTACCGCATTGGTAGCTGTCTGCGATGCATGATTTAATCCATGATAGAACATCTCCATTTGGAGGCAATCTGGCAATCCATTTGGCGGGCAGTCGCGCACTAACCTCTTGAACCTCGCCCATACATCACTGAGCGATTCTTCTTCTTCTTGTTCAAAATTATGATTAACTTCCTCCTTCTGGCATTCTCTGTAGGAAGGAAATACTTCTTCATAAACTTCTCCACAATCTGTTCCAATGAAGTTATCTCTCCTGGTTTGAGGAAGTACACCCATTTTCTTGCTTTATCGCATAGTGAAATGGAAATAACGTGAGTCGAACATCTTCAATGGAGATATTAGGGAACATAAAAGTGTTACAAATTTCAATGAAACTTCAGAGATGGGTGTGTGAATCTTTGCCACGATGTCCATCAAACTGTCCTGTTGTCTATATCATCTGTAACATTATCGGCTTCATCTCAAACCTTGATCCATCCAATGCTAGCCTCATGATTCCTGGAAAGAAATCACATAAGTTTGGTGACACATAGTCCCGGATGGGTCTATTGCAATCATTCGCCAATAGGATAGGATTTGCCATTATGTTGTTTACATTTGCGGCTTGTTCTTCCGGTTGTTCAGCCATTCTGTGAGTTCTTCTTTGTTGTCAACGTCTGTTTCTCTATCTTCTGCGAAATGTTCTTTCAATCTCTGGGTCGTAATTGGGTTCAGGAGCGTGTCTTTTGCACATGCGATGCTTGCTTCTTCCTTTATTGAAGAAAATCAAAAAGGTTTGATGTTAGCGCAATATATACCGTAGTTCCTGGCAACAGCACCAAAAACTTGATGCGTGAAATTATGATGCGATGGTGTGAGTATGCGATGATGTGTGTGTTATGCGATGAACATGCAAGTTTTCCTAACAAGGCTCAAGTATAAGCCTTCCTAGGTTTCCTGGTAAGTCCAGGGTCAAACATAGGGACTACTAAGTAGATATGCGACAGACTCTTCAAATCTATTGCGGTGGTAAATAAATGAAGTGGATAGTGTTTTGATTGAGATTTTTCCTATGCATCAGAGTTGAATGCAGAGGGATGAAAGCGTAGAGTTACAATAAGTATGTGATGAAGGGGGTTGAGAAGGGGTCTAACTAACACTTCCTAAGATTGTGTACAAGTTATGCGATCATGGTATACACAAATATCAGTACTACATTTCTCAATGTATAATGCCATAATTCCTATTTCTAGGACGCATGCGATGTATATGCGAAATAGTTGATAGAACTTATTTCTAAGTCTCTACTCTTGCGTATGTGATGATGAATGATGCACACATAAAATAAGGTGACCGCATACCATCATTCCTATTTTTAGGCTACATGCAATGTGTAAATAAAAAATAGAACTTATGCCTAAGTTTCTACTTTTGCTTATGCAATCTAATCTTACTCTCTTAAGCCTAGATTCTAATCCGACTCTCTCAAGCCTAAATTCTATCTTTAGACTACTTTCTCAAGTATATCCGAAGGTGAATGATGCATACATAAGACAAGATGATCGCATAAAATGTAAATCTTAAGTTCTGTTAGCTAAGTGCTTCTTAACCCATTCAGAAGTTTAGCTACTCATGCATGGTATGGAGAGATTGAACATAGATTAAAATGAAGTTTCTATTTTCTGCAAATAAAGTACTGAACAAAATAACAAATGGATTTGAGTGATAAGAAACCCGGTAAGTGATAATGGGTAGAAATGCACGTTATTATAGCACAAAGATATAAAACAATGAAGGATTGCAACGGTAAAAATATATAAAATTGTGTCCAAAAGCATTAAGTTTAGAACATTGCGATCGCATACGTCCATTGCATTGAAGCAACTAATTTATGTATTTTGTGCAGGAAAATGCGTTGGTGTAAGGTGAAATTGCGATCCAAGGAAATTAGCATCCGAGCGCATAAAAGATTGTAACCACAAGGCTAAGAGATCATATGCATTTGCGAAGATCTGCTCAATAAGGTGGTCGCATAGAGCCGGTGCATCAACGACACACTGTAGCAAGTACACTCAACTTTTCGGTGAAAATTATTCGGCGCATCAGACAGAGAATTAATGACATCCCATCAGTGCAATCATTTGAGAGAAAAAAGTTTTCACCCTGAAGCTCTATAAATACCAAAGTCCACCTTTGTTAATGGAGTTCAGAGAGTTCGTTTCCACTATTCATAATTTATAGTTCTTCTTCACCATAGATAGCCATAGTCTGTAATTTTCTATACTTAGAAGGAAGAGGCGAGTGAAGGGAGAATATGCCAAGAGATCGTCCTGGTTAACTCGGAAGAGTGCCAAGAAGTGTCGAAAACAAAGAGAGTGCCAACTCTTGCAGAAGCAAGAACATCTTTTGGGCAGAGTAGAGAAAACTCAGTGTAAAGGCGTTGGGAAGCAAGATATTGCTACCAAGATCTCTATCCTTATTTTCCATTATCATTTTGTATTATGAACTTACTTATAAAATGGAAATTGCATCTTTATATCTGTCCACTCTCTGTACCTTATGCATGAGTAACTAAACTGTCGAATGGGTTGAGAAGCACTTAGCTAGCAGGATCTAAGATCTTCACTTTAGCGATCATCTTGTATTATATATGCGTCACTCATCCTTTAGAGATGCTTAGGAGGGTGGTCTAAGGATAAAATCTAGGCTTGGAAAAGTCATATTAGAATCTAGGCCCGGGAGAGTCAGATTAGAACCACATAATCAAAAGATAGAAACTTAGGAATAAGTTCTGTTTGCTATTAATGCATCGCATGCACCCTAGAGATAGGATATGATTGTATGTGGTCACTTTGTACCTGTGTGCATCATTCATCATCGCATAGGCAAGAAATAGAGACTTAGGAGTAAGTCCTATAGACATCATCACATACATCGCATGCATCCTAAAACTAGGAGTTATCGCATTTGCATTGGAAAATGAATTGTTGTCGCATGAGTGTAGCATGATCTCATAGCTTGAACGCAATCTCAGGAAGCACTTGCTAAAGACCTTCTCAACCCGTTCCTCCGCATACTCATTGTACTTTCGTTCTTATTGACTCTTTTCTCAATTCCACCGCATAGACTTTATACATTAAACAAACATACCAACCAATGCATTATTTTATTCGTCAACGCAAAGTAATCGAAAATTACCATCGCATACTATTTCCATAGTCCCTATGTTCGACCCTGGGCTAACCAGGCAACTTAGTAGGATTTATACATGGATCTTGCTAAGAGAACTTGCATGCACAATGCATATTCCACCATCGCATTCTACACCATTATTTCATCGCATTAACCACGCATCAGTAAGAAATGTCTTGCTTCCTATGGCCTTTTACAGTGCTCTTTATCACTTCAACTCTATTCTAGTTATGTATTCTTACTCTCACAAGTGTTGGCCCTCTCTCCTTTGTGTTGCTTTCCGACAGTCTTCGATCTGCCTAGGAGCGATTTCTCTTGGCTTCACCTCGTCTCCTTGCTCTCTCTATCCTCTATGTATATGTGTAAACCCCAGACTTTCCTTGGATTATTTTCTCTTGTCACATATTGTAGGATGTTGGATTTAAGTTATTTTTGTTCCATTGTTGAAGAAAAATGGCAAAGCTTTTAGTTGAAGTTTTCTTTGATAATTTTGGAATTTAATAATAAATAAAAGAAAAGAAAGGAAATAAAGAAAAAGAAAAGAAAAGAAAAGAAAAAGGGAAAAGGAAAAAGGAAAAAAAAAGGAAATGGAAACACTATTCGACACTTAAAGGATTTAAGTGAGAACCCTAACTCATTTCAGCCCATTTCTCCATCATTTCCCAATAGATTTTCAGAGCATTTCGAGAGAGAGAGAGTGAACGACGAGGAAGAAGAAGCTTGCTGCAGGTGGGAGGTTGAAGAAGGGAGGAAAAAGTTCATGCAAGTGCAACCATGGAAGAATATGGGTTTAACTTGCCTATCTCTAGATTTTAAGTCGGTTTGAGCTACACAAGAAGAACTAAGAGGTGAGGCTTGACTTCCTTGAAAGCTAATCCATTTTCTAACAAATTTCATGAAGGAAGCTTGAGCTAAATCTGAGGTTAAGTTAATGGGTTTTGAAAAGGAAAATAGAGCACAAAATTTTCGTGCAAATTAGAAGGATCTCTGGTTTTCTCTTGTTTTTCGAAAATTATGGGGCATACAGGTTGAATTAGAAGCTCAATTGGGTATGGTTGGAAAGCTTATTCAATTTCTTATAACTTTCATTAAGAATTCGTTAGCCAAAAATGAATAAAATTAGGTTTAATTTCAGGAGAAAAGTAGAGGGTAGCAGAGAAGCACAAATCTATTTTTGTTGTGTTCGGGGGATTTTTGGACAAATCCGTTGGGAATCTCGTTTTTATTCCTTCAGGTAATTGTAGAGGTTTCCAAAATCAAGAGTTTGATATATAGAACATTAATTTTGGTCGAGTATTGAGGAAGTTAAGACTGTTTGAAGTTAGGTTTTTGAATCTGGAAAATCTGGAAAAAAATGGTGTGAAGTTTGATTTTATTCTAGAATTTATAATTCATGAGCATGGAAAGACAAGACGATTTATAGTTCTGATGCTCGATTTTGGTTTGTTTGACAGGCCAAGAGGAAATAGGCCGAGTCTACAGACCAGGGAACTAGCCAAGACTGTGAGTGACAAAACGAATTTCGAAAATGATTTCTAAACTGTAATTTATGCTTAAATGGTTTACATGCTTGAATATGAACTTATGAATATACATGATTTCTATGAATGGTTTCAAGCATAAGTTTTGAGCTTAGATTTTCTAATGAGGTTTATATACGAGCAAGTGATTATTGACTTCCTGAAAAGTAGTTGAAAAGATATCATTTAAAGTAAAGTATGTATTAGCGAGTACTGTTTAAAGATTTTTAGTTTTTCACGAGCAAGCTGAGTAAGCTTAAGTTTTATGGAAGATAAAGATAATCAGGCATGTTTTAATGTTTTCATGTGGTTTTCTGAGACTTTTATTGACTACATGACTAAGATATTGAGCCCAAGGCTATATGATACCGTTTGCACACAGGTTATATTCTGTTGTTAACGTTGAGTGTACTCCGTGACAACAATGCTGTTGTGAGTGCTGGGCGGGCTCCACTATGACAAAGACGATAGGAGTGCTGGGCGGGCCCCACTACATCGTAGAATTAGTAAATGTTAGTTGTACTGGACGTGCCTACACAATGTTGATTTGTCATGTTAGTTGAAATGTTTTATATACTTGATATGCCTTGCTAGATTTTAATGACGTACTTGCGGAATATTTGAGAAAGCTTTTATCGTTACACGTTTATATTTAACGCTTTGATTGAACAGATTTATAGGTTTAAAGGTTTATCACGTGTTCTGATTTGCAGATTTACAGTTTTAAATTTAGTCACTCACTGGGCTTCGTAGCTCACTCCTTCAAAATGTTTTCCCACTTTTCAGGTAGAGATCGAGCTCCCGGTGCTTGATATCTGCCAAAGTCTGTTTTCTGCTAAAAGCATCCAGATCAAGCTCCATTCGTGGGTGGAGTTGTACATTGTGTCTGTTTGTATTGTAAATTTCTTTATAAGAATTGGATAGTTTATGGTTGTGTAAGCACTAGATGTCGTGGTTGTGTAAACCCCAGTTGGATATATTTTTGGTTGTGATATCTCTATCAGGTTATTTTCCAAACCGAGTTATGTCAAGACTGCACTTCATGTGTGTCTAAAGGTTTTCAGGGATTCCGCTGTGTTGTGTTACATGTAAAGTATTTTATATCTAAGATTAGTATGGTTATCAGGTTCAACGATTAAACAGGGTCAACAGGTATCGTTAGAGGAGGACGATGTCTTTTGGCTTCACGCTATCTCTATGACTAAGCTAGCAGGTAGTTTGGGAGGGGGTGTGACGATTTGGTATCAGAGCGGTTAGCTTTATGGGAAATGAGACAGAGCAATTAGTGCTTAGAAGAATCTAGGAAGTAAATAGTTGGACATTGAGTCAGTTCAAATAGAACTAGCATAGTATGGTCCAAGTATAGATAAGAGTGAGTCCAGTCAGGAATAGAATGTGGGTAGAAGTTTAGTATCATGCATCTGAGTTAAGTATCTATAGCATGTCTGATGCGTTGATATGTTATAGGAGTCATGCCACCACGTACCAGCAGACGACGCAGGCAGAATCAGGATGGGATGCAGGACTCTACCCAAGGTCAATCTGAAAGGGGATCCAGTACCCCGAGAGATCAGACTGGAGCAGGAAATGAGCAGTTTTCTAGATTTTCACAAGAGGTAGGTAGGCTAGAGAGAGTAGAGCCTAGTGATCCGGAAAAGATGTATGGAATAAAACGATTGAAGAAATTAGGAGCCACAGAGTTTGAGGGTTCCACAGATCCAACTAACGTTGAGGTTTGGTTAAATATGCTTGAGAAATGCTTCGATGTGATGAGCTGTCTTGAGGAGCGAAAAGTCAGATTGGCCACATTCCTGCTGTAGAAAGAGGTAGAGGGATTGTGGAAATCCATATTAGCCAGGCGCAGTGATGCACATACGTTAGACTGGCAGACTTTCAAAGGCATATTCGAAGACAAGTATTATCCCAGCACATACTGTGAGGCAAAGAGAATGAGTTCTTGGGCAGAAAGCAAGGGTGACTTTTAGTGGCCGAGTACGAGAGAAAGGTGTACCGAGCTTTCACGGTATGCTGATGTGATTGTGGCATCTGAGAGTGATAGGTGTCAAAGGTTTGAAAGAGGGCTGTGTTTTGAGATACGTCCCTAGTTACAGCTATTGCTAATTGGATGGATTTTTCCCAGTTAGTAGAGACTGCCCTACGTGTGGAGCAGGAGTATAAACAGAGGGGAAGTCAGCAATGGAGCCTAGTTGTTGGGCTTCAATAGCTAGTGGTTTCCGAGGTCGTGAGCAGCGGAGGTTCACACTTGGAGTGAATGTTTCAGGTCGTCAAGACTTTAAAGCATCGGTCTGGTGGACAGTCATCAAGGCAGATGAGTTCAGGTAGTGCCTATTAGAGGCCAGAGCCAGAGAGCACCCAGTCAGTCTGCTAGTTCAGCAGCAAGACCGCAGATGGGTTAGGAGTCCGTTGCTAGTGAAACCAAGAGAACCCCATGTGCAAGTTGTGGCAGGAATCATTGGGGTCAGTGTCTTATTGGTGTTGGTGTGTGTTACCAGTGTGGACAGCCAGGGCATTTCAAAAGAGACTGTCCACAACTGAGAGCAGCAGTTCAGAGGGACCAGGGTGTTGAGTCCCACACAGTTGAGCAGCTGAGAGTCTCAGCAGCTGCAGGAAAGGGCACCAGCGGTGTAAAGCAGAAAGGAGTTGTGAGGAGACCTAGGCAGCAGAGAAAAGTCTACGCTATGACTCAACAGGAAGTAGAGGGTGCACCAGACGTGATTACTGGTACGGTTTTTATTTGTAATATACCTACATGTGTTTTATTAGATCTAGGTGCTATGCATTCCTTTGTTTCTAGTATGTTTCCAACTAATCTAAATAGGATGCTAGAGAATTTATCTGAGGGTTTAGTTATATACACTCCAGTTGGTGATGTTTTACTAGTCAATTAAGTGCTGCGTGATTGTGAGGTTTTAGTAGAAGGTCTCAGTATGCTAGTGGATCTTTTTGCACTAGAGTTTCAGGTGTTGGATGTAATTTTGGGAATGGATTTCTTATTCATTCACCATGCTTCTATGGATTTCCATAGGAAGGAAGTGACTTTTAGGAAACCATGTTTGGCTGAAGTGGTTTTCAGGGGTGAGAGGAAGATTATTCCTACAAGTTTGATTTCAGCTCTGAAAGCTGAAAAGTTGTTGAGAAAGGGTTGCACAGCATTTCTTGCACACGTAGTAGAGGTGTAGGAAGAAAGCTGAAACCAGAAGATGTTCCTGTAGTGAACGAATTTCTTGATGTTTTTCTAGCTGATCTATTAGGTTTGCCACCTGATAGAAAGATGGAGTTCACCATTGAATTGTTACCAGAAATAACACCTATTTCACAAGCGCCGTACAGATTGGCTCCGAGTGAGCTTAAGGTGCAGTTACAAGAACTAGTTGACAAGGGATACATTAGGCCTAGTGTATCGTCTTATGGAGCTCCAGTGTTATTCGTGAAGAAGAAAGATGGTACCTCAGATTATGCATTGATTACAGGTAGTTAAAAAAGGTCACGATACGTAACAAGTATCCTCTACCATGCATTGATGACTTGTTTAACCAGTTAAGGGGAGCAGCAATGTTCTCTAAGATTGATTTGAGGTCAGGATACCACCAGTTAAAGGTTTGGGAATCAGATATTCCTAAGACAACATTCAAGATGAGGTATGGGCACTATAAATTTTTAGTGATGCCATTCGATTTAACGAATGCGCCAGCAGTTTTCATGGACCTCATGAATAGAATCTTCCATCAGTACTTAGATCAGTTTGTGATAGTGTTCATCGATGACATACTAGTTTACTCAATTGATAGGAAAGCCAATGAGAAACATCTGAGGACTGTTCTATAGACACTACGTGATAAACAGTTGTACGCTAAGTTCAGCAAATGTGAGTTCTGGTTGAAACAGATAGTGTTTTTAGGGCATGTAGTTTCAGCGGACGGAGTTAGTGTTGATCCATAGAAAGTGGAAGCTGTTGTCAATTGGGAGAGACCAGCTAGTGCAACAGAGGCACGTAGTTTCCTAGGCCTTGTTGGATACTACTGACGTTTTGTTGAGGATTTCTCACGATTAGCATTACCCTTGACAGCTTTGACAAGGAAGAATGTTAAGTTTGTGTGGTTGGATAAGTACGAACAGAGTTTCCAAGAGCTGAAGAATAGATTAGTGACATCACCTATTCTGACACTTCTTGTAACAGGGAAAGAGTATGTGATCTATTGTGACGCTTCGAGGAAATGATTAGGTTGTGTGCTTATGTAGGAAGGAAAGGTAATAGCTTATGCTTCAAGGCAGTTGAAGAACATGAGTGTAATTACCCTACCCATGATCTTGAGCTAGCAGCAGTTGTTTTAGCACTGAAGATCTGGAGACATTATTTATTTCGTGAGAAGTGCCACATTTTCAGAAATCATAAGAGCCTGAAGTATATCTTTGATCAGAAATAGCTGAATTTGAGACAAAGGCAATGGCTAGAACTGATTAAAGACTATGACTGTACCATTGAATACCATCCGAGTAAGGCTAACGTAGTGGCAGATGCATTAAGTAGGAAGTCGAGACTTTCGAAGATTGCCTTGTGTAGTATTCGAGCAACCTTGCTAAGTGAGTTAAGAGGTTTCAGGGCGGTTGTGACTACAGAGACTTCGGGGAGTCTTTTAGCTCAATTTCAGGTTAGGTCTTCTCTAGTAGCAGAGATTGTTAGAAGACAGCCAGAGGATAGTAACTTACAGAAGATGCTTGCAAAGTCCAAGCAAGGCCCAGAGGCAAAATTTGAGTTGAGAGCAGACGGAGCCATAGTTAAGCAGAGAAGACTATGCGGTACGAGTATTAGTGAGCTTAAGGGTGCTATACTAGAGGAAGCTCATAGTTCAGCTTATGTTTTTCATCCAGGAAGCACCAAGATGTACAGAACTTTAAAGAAAACTTATTGGTGGCCTGGTATGAAGCGAGAGATAGCCGAATATGTTGATAAATGTTTGATCTACCAACAGGTTAAACCAGTGAGACAGAGGCCAGGAGGACTCCCTAATCCACTACCAGTGCCAGAGTGGAACTGGGAGCATATTACCATGGATTTTCTGTTTGGATTACCTCGTACTACTAGTGGACATGATGGTATATGGCTAATAGTAGACAGACTCACCAAGACAGCGCGGTTTATACCGATTAAAGTGATGTCTACACTAGATCAGCTAGCTAAGCTATACATCGACAGGACTGTGAGTCAGCATGGAGTGCCAGTGTCCATAGTTTCAGATAGGGATCCGAGGTTGACTTCTAATTTTTGGCCTAGTGTGCAGAAAGCAATGGGAATAAAGTTGAAGTTCAATACAACGTTTCATCCCCAGACAGATGGTCAGTCAAAGAGGACCATCCAAACCTTAGAAGACATGTTGAGTGCATGTGTCCTTCAGTTTAAGGGAAGTTGGGATACCCACTTATTACTTATGGAGTTTGCTTATAATAACAACTATCAGTCTAGTATCGGCATGACACCATTCGAGGCTTTGTATGGCATACCATGCAGAACTCCTGTGTGCTAGAACGAAGTGGGAGAGCGAAAGCTAGTTGGTTCTGAGTTAGTACAAGTTACGTTAGACAATATTAAGTCGATTAGAGAGAACCTGAAGATAGCTCAAGATCGACAAAAGAGCTATGCAGATAAGCAACGAAGAAACTTAGAATTCCAGGTTGGAGATCAAGTTTTCTTAAAGTTATCTCCATGGAGAGGTGTTCTTTGCTTTGGGAGGAAGGGTAAGCTGAGTTCTAGATATATTGGTCCTTATCGGATAACAGAATGAGTTAGACCAACAGCCTATAGACTTGAGTTGCTAGCAGAACTTGCTCGAATACATGATGTTTTCCATGTGTCCATGTTGAGGAAATATATTCCAGATCCATCACATGTGTTGCAAGCACAACTGGTTGAGCTGAAAGAAGACTTGAGTTATAAAGAGGAAGCGGTTCAGATCCTCGACAAAAAGGAGCAAGTTTTTAGGAACAAAACGATCCCACTCGTGAAGGTCCTTTGGAGACATCACGGAGTGGAGGAGGCAACTTAGGAGTCAGAAGACCAGACGAGGAGGAGTTACCCGACACTCTTCACCTAAGGACTTTTAAATTTCGAGGACGAAATTTTATAACGGGGAGATAAGCTGTAAACCCGAGACTTTCCTTGGATTATTTGCTCTTGTCACATATTGTAGGATGTTGGATTTAAGTTTTTGTTGTTCCATTGTTGAAGAAAAATGGCAAAGCTTTTGGTTGAAGTTGTCTTTGATATTTTTGAATTTATTAATAAAGAAAAGAAAAGAAAGGAAATAAAGAAAAAGAAAAGAAAAGGAAAGGAAAAGGAAAAGGAAAAAGGAAAAAGGAAAAAAAACAAAAAAAAAAAGGAAATGGAAACCCTATTCGGCGCGTAAAGGGTTTAAAGTGAGAACCTTAACTCATTTCAGCCCATTTCTCCATCATTTCCCATCAGATTTTTAGAGAATTTCGAGAGAGAGAGTGAAGGACGAGGAAAAAGAAGCTTGCTGCAGGTGGGAGGTTGAAGAAGGGAGGAAAAAGTTCATGCAAGTGCAACCATGGAAGAATTTGGGTTTAACCTGCCTATCTCTAGTTTTTAGGTTGGTTTGAGCTACACAAAAAGAACTAAAAAGTAAGGCCTGACTTCCTTGAAATTTAATCCAATTTCTAACAAATTTTATGAAGGAAGCTTGAGCTAAATCTGAGGTTAAGTTAATGGGTTTTGAAAAGGAAAATAGAGCACAAAATTTTCGTACAAATCAGAAGGATCTCTGGTTTTCTCTGATTTTTCGAATATTTTGGGGTGTACAGGTTGAATTAGAAGCTCAATTGGGTATGGTTGGAAAGCTTATTCAATTTCGTATAACTTTCATGAGGAATTCATGAACCAAAAATACTAGAAGTAGATTTAATTTTAGGAGAAAAGTAGAGGGTAGTAGAGAAGCACGAATCTGTTTTTGCTGTGTTCGAGGGATTTCTGGATAAATCCTTTGGGAATATCGTTTTTATTCCTTTAGGTAAGTTGTAGAGGGTTCAAAAATGAAGAGTTTGATATATAGAACATTAATTTTGGTCAAGTAATGAGTGTTTGAATTTAGGGTTTTGAATCTTAAAAATCTGGAAAAAAAAAAGTGTGAAGTGTGATTTTATTCTAGAATTTAGAATTCATGAGCATGGAAAGACAAGAAAATTTATAGTTCTGATGCTCGATTTTGGTTTGTTTGACAGGCCAAGAGGAAATAGGCCGAGTCTACAGACCAGGGAACTAGCCAAGACTGTGAGTGACAAAACGAATTTCGAAAATGATTTCTAAACTGTAATTTATGCTTAAATGGTTTACATGCTTGAATATGAACTTATGAATATACATGATTTCTATGAATGGTTTCAAGCATAAGTTTTGAGCTTAGATTTTCTAATGAGGTTTATATACGAGCAAGTGATTATTGACTTCCTGAAAAGTAGTTGAAACAATATCATTTAAAGTAAAGTATGTATTAGTGAGTACTGTTTAAAGATTTTTAGTTTTTCATGAGCAAGCTGAGTAAGCTTGAGTTTTACGGAAGATAAAGGTAAGCAGGCATGTTTTAATGTTTCCATGTGGTTTTCTGAGATTTTTATTGACTACATGACTGAGATATTGAGCCCAAGGCTATATGATACCGTTTGCACACAGGTTATATTCCGTTGTCAACAATGCTGTCGTGAATGCTGGACGGGCCCCACTACGACAAAGACGATGGGAGTGCTGGGCGAGCCCCACTACATCGTAGAGCTAATAAACGTTGGTTGTACTGGGCGTGCCCTACACAATGTTGATTTGTCATGTTAGTTAAAATATTTTATATACTTGATATGCCTTGCTAGATTTTAATGACGTACTTGCGGAATATTTGAGAAAGCTTTTATCATTACACGTTTATGTTTAACATTTTGATTGAACAGATTTATACGTTTAAAGGTTTATCACATGTTTTTATTTGCGGATTTATAGTTTTAAATTTAGTCACTCACTGGGCTTCGTAGCTCACTCCTTCAAAATGTTTTCCCAATTTTCAGGTAAAGATCGAGCTCCCAGTGCCTGATAACGGCCAAAGTTTGTTTTCTACTAAAAGCTTCCAGATCAAGCTCCATACGTGGATGGAGTTGTACATTGTGTCTGTTTGTATTGTAAATGTCTTTGTAAGAACTGGATAGTTTATGGTTGTGTAAGCACTAGATGTCGTGGTTGTGTAAACCCCAATTGAATATATTTTTGGTTGTGATATCTCTATCAGGTTATTTTCCAAACCGAGTTATGTCAGGACTACACTTCATGTGTATCTAAATGTTTTCAAGGATTCCGTTGTGTTCTGTTACATGTAAAGTATTTTATATCTAAGATTAGTATGTTTATCAGGTTCAACGATTCAGTAGGGTCAACAGGTATCGTTAGAGGAGGACGATGTCAGTTGGCTTCATGCCATCTCCCTGACTAAGCTAGCAGGTAGTTTGGGAGGGGGTGTGACAATATGTATAGGTATGTGCAGGAATGGACTAACTATCTCCCCTTCTCTTTGGTGGCCTTCGGTATTTATAGATTTTAAGGTGAATTTGCTTTTCTTGCTAATGATTGCAACGATGGGCGGCATTAATTCCCCTACTCTGTTGTGTCGTTTAATAGTCACCGAAAGTTGAATATACTTGCTACTGTGTGGCTTTTAACGGCTTGTCAACTAAATTCTGAATTGACCGTTATCAGCTTTCTGTCCCATCATGATTTATTGTGTTGTCGCCTTGATGCGAGGTTTTTATGCAGCCACTTTTTTAAGAAACTTCTCATGGTCGCATGACTTGCGATCACAACTTCAAGCGCACTGTTGCCTTATGCCTTTGGATCACAATTTCTTATGTGCCATCGCATTGTACCTGCACAAAATAGGTAAATTAACTGCTTTTATGCGATGAGCATTCGCGATCGCAATTCCTTTTAGTTTAGCGCTTTCGGACATGATATTGCCTATTTTACCATCACATTCTCTTATTGTTTTACTTATTTGAGCTGTAATAACTTGTATTTCTACCAGATCAACATGCTTAAGTTACATGAAATAACCACGAAGCTTAGTTTATTAGATATAAGTAAATGTAAATAAAATAACCTTTATTTTATTAATAACAATGTGTACAAAATGTTTACAAACTACCAGTCCACCGAAAGAATTAGGACACCAATCCCAACAATCTCCCACTCGTCCTAATACCTCGAGAGACTAATGTATAATACAAAAAAATAGTACAATACAATAAACTAGGGCACACTCTATACACTAGTAACATTTCCCACTTGCCCTAGACAAGGTGTCGCATGCCCCGTAGACCTAGACTCTTCAGATGATCCTCGAAAACTTTAGCCAGGACAACCTTTGTAAATGAATCAGCAACGTTGTGCTTCGATGCGATCTTCGTGACGACGACATCATCACGATGCACAATCTCCCTAATCAAATGATACTTCCATTCAATATACTTGCTTCTTCGGTGACTTTGTGATTCCTAAGAATTTGCCACAACCCCACTGTTATCACAATAGAGAGTGATCGACAAAGACATATTTAGAGCATCTTCTAAATCTGTAAGGAGCTTCCTAAGCCAAATAACCTCTTTAGTAGCTTCACAAGCGACTATGTATTCCGCTTCCATAGTGGAGTTCACGATGCATCATTGTTTGATGCTTCGCCAAACTACAGCCCCTTCATTCAGAGTGAACACTGACCCTGATGTTGATTTCCGAGATCCTTATTAGTTCTGAAAGTCAGAGTCTATGTATCCTGTAAGGATCAAATCCTTATCTCCATACACGAGTATATAGTCTCTCTTTCTCCCGAAGATACTTAAGAATCGTTTTGACCGTCGTCTAGTGATCAAATACTGGATTGGACTGATATCGACTAACAATCCCTACTAGCATAGAAAAATGTCACGTCTAATACATAACGTTGCATACATAAGTTGTTCTAATAGCCAAAGCATAGGGAATCTGATAACTTGTAGAAATACAAGTTATTTATACTGCTTATCTAGATATTGCAGCCAAAAAAAAGAAGGAATATGCATCAAATTGTATGAAAAATTAGCTCAGAAATACAATAATTATGAAATTATCACATATTACACCCATTAACATCATCAGGATGGTAGATAGAGGATATTTCTACTCTGTTTTGTAGGAAACCTGCTTGGCAATCAAGGTTTCATCAACGAGAAACTAAATAACGCATCTTCGTCACAATTGCGCCCGTCAAACCACAATGAAGAGACGATCAACGCAATGACGCCGCAATGCGACAGTCAATCCCGAGCTGAATTTTAACTGCATGTGGTAATAAAAACAACACCGCATGCAAGCACCCGATTGAAAGATGCAGCTGAGCAATATAAATGCAAAGGATTGTGACACATGTACAACTAACCGTTGTGTAGATTTGACGGTCTGATTGCATAACAGAAGGAATATTTATTCCTCCATCTTTGGAATTTCCATAATAATAAGTGGGGTCCATAAGCCAAGAGCCAAAGTTTTTCACCTATAAATACCCCCCATAGAATTCAGAGAAAATCTACTTGATACGAGGGCGAATTGATGCTAGATTATTGAGAGAGAGGCTGAGCTAAGTACTGATTGGAAGAAATTCGGGAAGAAAAGAGATACGGCCGAGAGGTGAGTCTCAGTGTTATTCTGCCAAATCCCCGTCATGAAGCTCTGTGCTTAGATCCCTACTACCGGTTGAGCAAACCTGAGAGGGAAACTCATCCTTCCACACGATCCATCCACGCTAGAAAGCAAATCTCCATCCAGATCGGCGTCAAGACGTTGGCGTTTATTTGTATTCGTTTCTAACTCTATTCATTAACTGCATTTCATCTTCTTAATCTCTTCATTCACAAATCATGTATCAGACGCTAAATAGTATTATTGAATGTCTTGATTATTTTCGTTTCCACTTTTCTATCTATTTTCGTTCCTCCATTAATAATTTTCTCCATGAAGTTTTCTTAATATCTTGGTAATTAATATGGATTAAATGAGTAACTTAATATGTGATAAAGAGATAAATGCGTTTAGCAAAGGCATGCTAGACGGCATCTTCACCTGTGAGAGCAGAAGTGAAGATGTCATTCTGATCTGTCGAGAGAAGGTTAGAAGAATGTGTTAACTAAAGCGAGTAGTACATTCAGAGATGGAAGCAACCTTGCGTTCATTACATTCGTCCCTGTTTCACCATAGAGATGTGGGAACGCGGCCAATCACCGAGAGGTGTACGCCAAGGGAAAAGTGGAACCGTAATTATAGCTTTAATGCAATTAAGGAACTTGTGCTATTTATATTAATCATCCTTTCTATTTTTTCTCCGCACATAAGACTCGCCACCACATAACACGATCTTTGTATAATCTTCACAGTCAGCCTCAACCTCGGTATCTTGTATCATGAAACCTATATCTTGTATCATCTTAACTTAGGTTTACTTTGTTGCAATTTATTTTATTATTGCATATTTACCGCTTTACTTTATTTTATCGCATGTTTATATTCTTGTACATAACTCTTTTATAAACTGAAAAAACCCTTGTCGCATGTATCACAAGCATAACGCAATAACCTCAAACAGTCCCTGTGTTCGACCTCGGATCACACCGAGAAAATTACGGTGGAATTATACTTGGTTCCAACACAAGGAAACTTGTGACTATGCACAACGTACTACAAGAACATTAATCATTAATGCATATCTAAAAGTAGTATCGCATGGACTTGTAGCTTAGATCAAAATCCATGTCAACAAGTTTATGGTGCCTTTTTTGGGGAACTGGTTACGGGGACATAGACTTGTATCTTGCGTGCATGATGGTATATATTAAATTTTAGCGTATCAAGTTTATGGCGCTGTTGTCAGAGAACTGGTTATGGGGACATAGACTTGTATCTTGCATGCATTATTGTATATCTTAATATTTGCGTTTAACAGAATCTGTCTCATTTCCTCAACTTTTTTAGGTGTCTTAGAAATTGCTCCTTAGACAAAATAATTCCATGCCTGAAGGGTAACAAATTCCTCTTGGAATTCTGCATCGAGTACCTGATCAACATATTGTCAATGTACGATGCCTGAGACAAGGCCAACCTCTTGTTCTTACGATTCAAAATGATCTGGATCCTTAGAACATATTGTGCCACTCCCAAATCTTTCATTTGGAATTGGGCGGCTAGCCACTTCTTAACATCAGTCAGAAAACCTATATCATCCCCAATTAGTAGGATATCATCCACATACAGCACCAGGAAAGCTACTGAGCTATTGATGATTTTCTTGTAAATACAAGGCTCATCAACATTCTGATCGAAGTCAAATGATTTGATCACACTATCAAATCTAATGTTCCACAATCTAAATGCTTGTTTCAGCCCATAAATGAACCTATTAAGATTGCAAACCTTTTGCTTTTGATTTGGAATAATGAATCCTTCTGGTTGAGCCATGTAGATGGTCTCTTCAAGATTACCATTTAAAAAGGTAGTTTTGACATCCATTTTTCATATCTCACAATCATAAAATGTGGCTATGGACAAGAGAATCCCGATAGATGATGCATTGTGAATATGATGAAATAATGGTGTATATTGCGATGGTAGTGTATGCATTGCACATGCATGTTTTCCTAGTAAAATCCAAGTATAAATCATACTAGGTTACCTGGTAAGCCCAGGGTCGAACGCGACGGTAGGTTTTGATTCCTTTGCGGTGACAAACAAAACAATAAGTTGGTTGGTATGTTTATTTAAAGTATAAATCGTATATGGCAGAATTGAGAAAAGAGTTAATAACTGCAAAGTTACAATGAGTATGCGGGGAACGAGTTGAGAAGGGATTTAGCTAACACTTCTTGAGATTGCGTTCAAGTTATGCGATCATGCTACACACATACAACAACATGTCATCTCTCAATGCAAATGCTATAGTTCCTAATTTTAGGATGCATGCAATGTATACGATAATGTCTATAGGACTTATGTCTAAGCCTCTATTCTTGTCTATGCAATGATGAATGACACACATATACACAAGGCGACCGCATACTATCATATCCTATTTCTAGGATGCATGCGATGCATGATAGCAAACAGAACTTATCTCTAAGTTTCTATCTCTTGCTCATGCGGTTCTAATCTAACTTTCTCAAGCCTAGATTCTAACCTAACTCTCTTAAGTCTAGGTTCTTTCTTTAGACTACTCTCTCGAGTATCTCTAAAGGGTGATGGACGCATACATAAGACAAGATGATTGCATAAAATGAAGATCTTAGGTCATGCTAGCAAAGTGCTTCTCAACCCATTCGGAAGTTTAGTTACTCATGCGCATTGTGAAAAGATTGAACAGATGTAGAGATGCTAATTCCATTCTATAAATAAAATTAGAATATAGAATGAAAATGGAAAGTAGGGATAGAGAGCCTGGTGGCAATATCTTGCTTCCTGAGGCTTTTTCACTGTGTTTTACTTTACTCTGCCCAAGGAATGTTCTTGCTTTCGCAAGAGTTGACCCTCTCTCCGTTCTCAGTGCTTCCTAGTAGTCTTTCGAGCTAACCAGGGACGATCTTTCGGCATCTTCTCTCTTCGCTCGCCCCCGCCTCCTAAGTATATGAATTATAGACTAACGGCTATCTATGTATATGGCAAACTAAGTATATTTTTGAACTCCCAAAAAACTCTGAACTCCCTTAACGAAAGTGGCCTTTGGTATTTATAGAGCTTCAGGGTGAAGAGCTTTTCTCTATTATGATTGCAATAATGGGAAGTCATTAAATCTCTGTCTAATGCACCGATTAATAATCACCAAAAATTTAAGTGTACTTGCTACAGTGTGTCGTTAACAGCTTGTCAACTAAATTCAGATTCGATCGTCATTAGCTTTCTGTCCGATCATGATTTATTAAGCTTTCACCTTGATGCGCCGTCTTTATGCGGTCACCTTCTTGAGCAGATCTTCGTGAGTGCATACGATCGCATAGCTTTGTGGTGACAATCTTCAAATGCACTTAGGCGCGAAATTTCTTGGATCGCAACTTGCTTTGTGCCAACACATTTTTTTGCACAAAAGAAGTAAATTAACTGCTTTAATGCGATGGGCACATGCGACCGCCATATTCTTAACTTAATGCTTTTAGACACAATTTTGCATGTTTTTATCATCGCATTCCCACATTGTTTTATGTCTTTTCGTTGTAATAATGTGCATTTCTGCCCGTTATGAATAGACTTCAACATGACAATAAGTGAGAAAGTTTCCTCATAGTCCACTCCCTCGACCTGGGTATAACCCTTTTCCATGAGTCTAGCCTTAAAGGTTTATACCTTTCCATCTACACCTCATTTTCTCTTGTAGATCCACTTACACCCTATAGGTTTTACCCCATCAGGCTGATCCACAAGTTCCCAACATAATTGAAGTACATAATATCCATTTTCTGATTCATGGCTTTAATCCACTCATCTTTGTCAACATTCTCTATTGCTTGTTTATAAGACAGTGGATCCTTAACTCCATCATCAGACATGATGTTTTGGGCTTCAGTCAAACCCATGTAGCGTTCCGATGGGTTCGTAACCCTCCCACTATGTCGAGGCAGTCTCAACTCTTGAGATGGTTTACTAGATGAACCGACATCAATAACTCTTTTTAATCTATCATTCTGTTCAACAAATCTTGTTGAACTCTCAGTAGTCTCACCTAAAATATCATTTAAAACAAGCTTACTTCGTGGCTTATGATGCCCGATGTGGTCTTTTTCCAAGGAGATAGCATTTGTTGATACAAACACCTTATTCTCATTTGGATCATAAAAGTATCCACCCTTCGTTTCCTTGGGGTAGCCTACAAAGAGGTAAACTTTTGAATGTGGTTCCAACATTTTAGGGTTAGCCACTGGCACGTGGGTCAGACATCCCCAAATCCTGATGTGGCATAAACTACCTTTACGACCTCTCCATAACTCGAAAGGTGTTTCAGAAACACTATTTGAGGGAACGTTGTTCAAAATGTAATATGTGTCTCCACTACAAATCCCCAAAACGAGTCTGGAAGATGGGAATAACTCATCATAGACCGAACTATGTCCAACAAGGTTCTGTTTCTCCTTTCTAATATTCTGTTGAGGTGTACCTAGGACCGAGAGTTGGGACGTGATTCCATGTTCTATCATATAGTTCTGGAAGTCTAAGTCCATATACTCTCCACCGCGATTAGATCATAGTCTTTTTATCTTCTTACCTAACAAGTTTTCAACTTCAGCCTTATACTCCTTGAACATGTCAAGGGCATCAGACTAATGTTGTATTAGGTATAGATACCCGTATCTTGAATAACATCTATGAAAGAGATGAAATATTCATACCCAGCTCGAGCTCTAACACTCATCGGACCACAGAGGTCTGAATGTATAAGCTTCAAGGTTTCCTTGGCTCTATAACCTTTTCCAGTAAAAGGTCATTTGGTCATCTTGCCTTCAAGGCATGATTCACATACCGACAAAGAGTTTTCTTTTAAACCATTTAGAAATCCACATTATACCAACTTCTTAATCATATTGAGGTTGATGTGACCTAACCTCAGATGCCAAAGATGGGAGTTTTCCTTAGGAGAAACCTTTGGTCTTTTTGCAGTTGTCGTTGTTTTGAACATTTCAGTATTAAACAAGGATTTTATGACTAACGACTTTAGTACATGCAAGTTTTTTTTTCCATTGAACCAAAACCAATCTCCATACCATTCTTAAAAATAAACACTTTTCTCAGAAAAGAAGATGGTATAATCTTGTTCAATCAGACAAGAAACTGAGATTAAGTTCCTCTTGATATGAGGAGCTACAAAAACATTATCCAGTAATAGATAACGTTTCTTGTCTAAAAATAACTTCAGCCTGCCTATAATAATAGATGAAACAATCTTACCAGTACCGACTCGAAGAGTCATCTCTCCATCTTCCAACGTTTTTCAGGAACTAAATCCTTGGTAGTAAGAACTTACGTGGTTAGTAGCACGTGAATCAAGTATCTAGGCAGAATCATCATTCTCTACCAAACACGTCTCCAAGACAAATAAATCACATTTACTATCTTTAAACTTCTTCCTCTTCATGAGAGTAGTGGGATCAGTATAAGAACCTATGTAAGCTCCAAGTTCGGTTTCAGAGAACAATTCTCGTCAATGAACTTTTCCAGAGTTAGCAATAATTGCTTTCTCTTTTAGCCCCTTGACATTCAAGAAAGACTGAAGATTATCTTTGGAACTGACATTAATGGTTTCTTTGTCATCCATCCCTTTTTTCTCACGTTCAAACAATTCTTGTAACGAGTCCATGATCTTACGTGCAATGACCATATTCTCAACCCTTTTGGCCAATGCATCAGGTATGCTAGCCAAAATTTGAAGTCTGACCATTGAATTAGCCTTCATCCATACCTCATATGCATTTGGAACATTTCGCGATGCATCAAGGGTCGGAATTTGAGGACACTCCCCAATCATGATAAACTCAAGGTTGTTTACCATCAAATATGTTTTAAGATGCTCTTTTCAATGTATGTCATCGGTCAAATTATAAGAGGCAACTAACGAAAAATCATACATGTTGCTGAAAAAAAAAACACGTTGATCTACATTAGATTTTAGCAAATACTCTTTAAAACAAAATCCAATCTTGTTTAGCAAAATCTAAATAAACCCCATATGACATCTAGTTTTGCAATGACACTTTAGTGGTTTAGGACAAAAGCCACCGAAAATAGTCAATTTATCCCTCCTCTGATTTGAGATACTCTCAACCAGTCATTAATACTAGAACAACTCTTATTTCTATAACAACTAGCCATCATTGATTTAGTCAAGAATTCATTAACTTGCTTAACAATTTCCCGTAAGTGTGACCCTTCATTTTAGATCCTAGAGTTTCACCCCAAGCAGCCAATCCGAAGGGAAAAATTCCGATTGGGGAAAAAATAAAGCGACCCTATCCATTTATGGAGTTCACCTTTAAATTTACCAACCGCACAAACAGTCCAAAAGGGGATGCTCCCAGGGCACCACAAGGTCGTGCAAGAAGATCTCACATGAAAACCAATGAACGAGACTGCAGGACATGTTGACACACATCCTTCACCCACTTACTATAAATACTCTCTCCGTCCACCTAGATATTGACTCATGCAAACACCATTCGATGGGGGATGCTCCCAAGGCACCACGAGGCCAAGCATGAATCTCATGGTATGAACAATCAGGAAGAAACGTGAGTGGAATTTACATATCATATATATCTTTTCATCCCACTGAGTATTTTATAACCTAAGGTTTAGTTTACTCAGAAAAAACACGGCTAAGGATTTTAACTAAGTGACTTTTTAGGTTTGTCCAAGAGTAACTATTACCTTGGAAAGTTGAACAACTTTTGATCATCATTCATTAAACTCCTTAACGAAGTTTTTTATCAATTGTTGCATGCTTGTAGCAAATCTATCTAATTCACCTTTCTTGGTAGGTTCCCAGGTAGGGGTGTTCCGTTTCTATCAGCTTAAATATCCTAACCTAGCCAGAACCAGCCTTAGACAAAAGGTCCTTTATAGATAGATTTACAAATTTAATCTCTTATTCCAATTAATTTAATCCTATTAAACCGATTCAAAAGATTAAACTTATGTATCTAATCTCATTAGAACCATGAACCTAGGTCTATCTAAATAAAATTTTAAAATCCTTTTAAAACATGAGTTCACCTAAGTTCACATGCAATTCTTGCTTATTGATTTTAGTTCTAATTTCCATTATAACTCTTATAAACGGAAACAACTAAAACCATCCACAATGCGAAGCAACACATACAAGGCATTCATAACTCTTATAAATAAGCCAAGTGTCATGCTCCATGCATTGTTCATTAATTACTACTTGTATATACACTTATATAACAAAGCAATGAACCAAGCATATATGCTCTCATACACCCTTATACTATAACTCTTATAATATAAAGATGATGCATGAATATGCTTAATGCATGCATAAATATAACTGTTATATTATATGATTCATGATCATGCTTTCTTGTAATTTCATCATGCCATTAACTATATTATAACACTTATAATATATGATGCATGAATAAAATGCATAACCTAAGATGGGCTTTAAATCTATATGTCATACACTATGTCATATAAACAAATATACATCTCATGTACATTGAGTGACAGTTGATGAATTGGGATAATTAGCCTCAAATCCTTTAAAAACAAAGATAACTATTACAAAGAGCAATAAGTCTACTGGTTCAAACAGGCGAATTGAGACTTGAACTGTCTGGACGAAGAACGCATCTCCTTCATTGTGTAACAACTCGTTGTGATCATCTAGCAACGCTATATAAGCATAAACGATCATTTAGCAACGATTGGGTACCTTTGACTAGGCAATGTAGTATGAATGTCTCGCGATTTGCAGCGCACATCATGCAACGCATGCCTTAAACGATCAAGTAGACGATAACGATGCGATGAAGAATGATCTTTTAAACGATCGCTGGGCTAGCGTCAAGCATCGTATACTGGGTGATCGTGTAGTCAGTGACTATGCGATGAAGCATGCTAAACTAAGTGATTGTTTTAGTGCGTGTGCCTATTAAACGACGAGCATCAAATACTCTATGTGATTGTTTACCTCAAGCATCCATGCAATCGAGCAGCCAACACTACACGATAGAGTAATCTCTTTACTCAATCATTTAGCATCAGTTATACGATCGTTTAGTAAATACTACACGATCGTTTAGCCAAATCTGAACGATCGTTTAGCCTGAGCTACATGATGCGACCAAACTTTGGTCTTCTTCCTCGATGAGAACTGCATCTCCATGCTTTGAAACTTCATCATGAATGATTAAAAAACTTCAAACACTTTGAATGCAGACTCGATTGCTTGTTAATTATGCCCAAAAATGTAGGGGCCCTTACAAATTAACACTTTGTAAACTTAAAGAAAGATTTAACTAGAGGCAATCATCTCGTAAACATCCATCAACACATCCACAAACACATTTAACGCTTAAACGCATTGTAGAAAACTTAAAACCCACCACGACTGTAAAAGAAATGAAATTTGGCAATTAGAACAACCTGGCTCTGATACCAATTGACGGAAATCTAAAATTGAGATCTCCATGAGCAGCGAAAGTGGATCGTTTCAAATTCCATTCAGAATGAACACAAACAATTACAGTCTTAAACGAAAACAAACAGATTATACCTCAACAAAAACTACAACATGCTACGAGTAAATACAATGGATAGAGTATACATACCTTTAAAGAACTATTCTTTAAGTATTCCTCGATCGATGTCCAATGCGTCCAAAACAACACTCGAATGCAACCAAAAGAAAACAACCTTCTCAAAAGTCTGGATGCACCTCGAACCCAATCCAGTCCAACTAGATCCACGAATGGAATTAGAACACCACTATAAGTGTTACCTTGGTATTCTCGATGTGAGAATCCAAGAGTTGTGAGCTCTATATGATCTTCGATTGAGGAAGACAAGAGGTATACGATCGAGTAAGTGGTAGATATGAAGACTATCTATCGTATAGACGATGTACTCGATCGTTTAGAAAATGGAAGCCTATCGTATAGACTTTGCTACTCGATCGTGTAGTTGTTAGGGTTGATGCACTAAAGTCTCGTGTCCTGTAGTTTGTAAACAGTTTGTACAAATGCTTGTGTTGTATAATATATGATATTTACTTCACATCTTGATTTTGCTCAGTTGTATGTTTTATTTCCTTTACCACAAACCAACAAACATAAAATCCATTGTTCTCTGTATGTAACTTAAGCATGTATGTGGTGACATATAAGTGGATCATGTCTTGAGTGATAACCAAAATGGTCTGTAGTATATTGATACAGAAGGGAAACCTTATCCTAGTAACACTGCGGATGCAACCCATTTTGTGGAATGGTCACAAGTGTTGTGACTTGTCATAGATAGTCTGATCTTGATCATTCGTGTAAGGGACATGCAAGCAGGGGCGTCCTATACAAAGAGTTTGTATAATACCTAACCACGAAGTGTTAACGTCTTGTTATATAACACCGTTCATGACAGAGACTTCACTTCACTAGCATGACCAGGTCGCCGATTTAAACTTACCATTTTGAGGATTCATCTGATTTGGGAGCTGGGAACTCAGCTACACAAGATGGAATTCACTCCTCCCTGAGGCAGGGGCAACTAGATAGATAGCTCCCTTAAAGGCTGATTCCAGGGCTTGAACGATGTGGCGCCACACAATTCTCTAAGCTCGAGAGGTGTTCACACATAGTTGCACTATGTTGTATTGGTCATTAGAGAAATCAGTGGTACTTAAGGAGTGAGATGTAACTACAAGGACAAAACGGTAAATTGGTCCAACTGTACTTACGAGCATCTGTGAAGGGTCATCGTACTCATGATTGGTTATATCCGATGGACATAGAAATATATCTGTGGTAAGAAGAGTTCAGTTGTTCGGTCTTTAGTGGAATGCCACATGTCCATTAGGTCCCTTAGGCAGCTTGGATAAAGTTGAGAATCAGTATTTGGGTCAGTTTGAAATGTTCAAATTGGCAAGAGGGAGTTCGATTATATATGATATAATTGACTAAATGTATGAGATACATTATATTTGAGGAAATTAGATATAAATATGATTTATATCAAGTGAAGAAGAAATTACTATAGTAGATATATGACATCAAACTATAGGGTAAGAATATAATACGATTATATTCATTTATTAATTAAATTGGTTAATTATATGATAATTAGCCGAAATATTCTCCTCAATCGTGCGTTAGTGGGAGAAGCCGTATTCGATTATTGTAACCGAAGAATAAAATGAAAATTTGTTTTATTTGGTAAAAAGGTTAGAAAAAAATTGCAATCAATGTGAAAATGTATCGGTTTCCTAGCTCGAGAGCCTATACGATAAAGTCTCATCGTTTAAACGATCGCACACCCGCATTCTAAACGATCGCATGCCTTTCTCTAAACAATTGCCTAGCATGCCACGTTTTCTAAATGATCGTTTACCTATTACTAGACGATCGCTTAGTAAAACCTACACGATCGTCTAGCTTTGTCTAAATGATAAGCATACCCGTTATACGATAGCATTCTCTCCCGCTTGCTTATCGTCTACATGATCACCCTTTCCTCTGACCTCTACCAAATTCACCAAAGACCTCACTTTGGATTCTAACTCCGAGAGTACCAAGGGCTCCAACTAGTGGTGTCGCCCCGCTTATTACTTGTTCGTTTTGCTGCCATTCATGTAGACAATCGTGCTGTCGAAGTCGACTAATTTGTTGGGTGATAGAGTTCGTAGAAGGTCTTTCGTTGCATTGAGTTTGAGTTTGAAGAGACTCTTCAACTGATATGAGAACTCAATCCTTTGTATTTTATTTATCAAAGCATGTTGTTAATTAGTGTTAAATTGCATAACTGTTTGTTAGAATGTATGTGTTGTATTTTGGTCATAATGAAATCGGAAAGATACGAACGCGCTCATGGATGCTCTTTGTTAAGAGATTCTTCAATTGGTATCAAAGCCAGGTTTTGATATTCCAATTTCATTGTTGCAACGAATTGCATATACATTCTTGGTGGGTACATATCTGCTCTGTTTAATCGTTAAATTGTTGTGGATGTGCGGATTAATGGAGTTTTCTGGGATGTTAGCCTCGGTTTGATTTAATTCTTTTACATTTGGTTGATTGTAAAGGCCCCTACATTTTTGGGCATTATTGATCGTTATCAGGTTTGTAATTCAAAGTCAGTTTGAGTCTTGAGTCGTTCATGAAGAAGATCGGAGCAAGAGTTGGACTTCTTTGAGGAAGGAGACGATCAAGGGTTGATCGGATCGTGTAGATGATGGGGTAAGCAATAGCTGAGTATCGGGTTGTGTAGACGATGGGATGCTCGCGTATCATTTAACACGCATGCACACTAGACGATCGTTTAGCTCAGCAAGCTTCATCGCTTAGTAACTAATAACGGGCAGAAATGCACGTTATTATAGTGCTAAGTTATTGAACAATGCAGGTTTGCATTGATAAAATATATAAGATTGCATCCAAAAAACATTAAGTTAAAAACATTGTGTTGCATGCGTTCATCGTATAAAAATAGTTAGCTTTTGTATTTTTATGCAGAATATGCATTGATGCAAGGCGAAAAGCGCGATTACAAGAAATAAACGGACGAGCGCAGCGTTACCGTAAGACTTTGCGGTGATTTGTGCTCGCAAACATCTACTCAAGAAGTATTGCCGCATAGAGCCGGTGCAACTTGATGGGCGCATCTGGGTGAAAAGCATAATTAATCATGATGGGACAGAAAACCGATGACGGTCGAGTCCGAATTAAGTTGATAAGCCGCTAACGGTCTACTGTAGCAAGTACACTCAGCTTTTCGGTGACAAATATTTAGCACATCAGTCAAAGAATTAAAGTCATTCCATCTGTGCAATCATAAGAGATAAGCCGCCTTTCACCCGGAAGCTCTATGAATACTGAAGGAAACCTTTAGCAAAGGAGTTCAAACACTTAGAGAATTTTCCCTTAGATAGAATAGCTTTGTTCATAGTTTTTCTATTTTTTTTAAGAAGGCGGAGTGAGATAAGGGAAGAGACGCTGGAAGATCGCTCAGGACAGCTCGAGAGAGAACCCAGAGGCGTGGAAAAGCAGAGAGCAGGCCGACTCTCGTGATAGCAAGATTATCTTTTGAACAGAGTAGAAAAGACAGTATAAAAGCCTTGGGAAGCAAGAGATTGCTACCAGGCTCTTTATTCTCTTATTGCATTGTTATTTTGTGTTTCAACTCTATATCTATACAATTGAATGGGTTGAGAAGAACTAAGCTAATATGACCTAGGATCTTCATCGCATGCAATTATCTTGTTTTATGTTGTGCTCAACACCCCTTTAGAGCTCATCGAGGGAGAGTCTAAAGAAAGAACCTAAAGACTCGAGAGAGCTAGGTTAGAATCTAGACTCGAAAGAGCGAGATTAGATCTGTATAAGCAAGAGATGGAGACTTAGAGATAAGCTCTGTTTACCAACCTGCATCGCATGCACCCTAGAGATGGGTTATAATATTATGTGGTCGCTTTGTTTGTGTGTGTGCCATTTTGTCATCGCATAGATAAGAATAGAGGCTAATGTGTAGGTCCTATAGACTTATCGCATATATCGTATGTGTTCTAGTATTAGAAGCCATAGCATTTGCATCGAGAGATGGTTTGCTATTGTATGTGTGTTGCATGATCGCATAACATGAACGCATCCTAGGAAGTGTTAGCTGAACCACTTCTCAACCCATTCCCCGCATATTCATCGCATCTTCCATTTTATCAACTCTTTTCGAAACTCCACGACATTCATTTATTTTATTACCGCAAACAATAACCCAAAACAACTATTTGATTTCTTGGTTACCGCAAAGTCTTCTTGAAAATTACCACCGCATATCGTTTTCCCTAGTCCCTGAGTTCGACCTTGGACTGACCAGGAAACTCAGTAGGGTTCATACTTTGATTCCGTTGAGAAAACTTGTTGCTCAACACATTTCCATCACTAAATTTCATTCCATAACTTCACCACATAAAAAAACGCACCAGTAACTTACTAAACGAACGCTTAGAAATGCACGGTAAATCGTTTACCTTGCATTAAGCGATTGCCTAGGCGATCAGGCTTCGCAGCCTTGTTGTCATCTAAGCGATTGTTTAGCTTTAGCGCCTATCATCTAGTGTGCATTTGGTGATCGTCTACCTTCAGTGTTTACTAATCGATGGACTTCTCCTAGCAGTTCAAGACTCGGTTCACCTATGAACTAGTTTGCTCGATGGAAAATGTAATAGATAAGGTTATTTCATTCTGATTTTTGTAAAGGCACATCCCAGTCCATTAATCCTTGGTTTATTACATGCGATATATGGTTTTAATATGTCATATGGTATGCATGTACAACAAATCCCACCTTAGGTTATGCATTGGACATGCATCATCTCTTTATTGTTAATGTTATAATTTAGAGAAGCATGATTTAATTATGTAAGAGCATGCTCATTCATCATATAATATAAGAGTTATATTTATGCATGCATAAGGAGTATTGACATGCATCATCTTTATATTACAATTGTTATAGTATAAGGGTGAATGGAAAGCATGTTTGCTTGGTTATTACGCATATATAAAAGTTATGTATAGTAATGACAGGACACTGCACGAAGCATGACACATAGGTTACTTTAAAAAGTGTTATAAACACCTAGTTGTGCGTGATGTATTTTAGTTGTTTTTTTTTTAAAGTTAAAGAGAAATTAGAACTAAAAGCAATAAGAAAGACATGCATGCTCACTTAAGTTTAATTCATGTTTTAAAATGTTTAAAACTTGGATCACATAGACCTAAGATCACGGTTCTAATATGATTAGCAACCCTAAGGCTTTAATCTTTTAATCAGTTTAATAGGATTAAATTGACTAATAAAAGGTTAAAGTGTATTGATAATGGGTAGAAATGCATGTTATCATGGTACTAAGTTCTTAAACAATGTTGGATTGCATTGATAAAATATATTAAATTGCGTCCATTAAGCATAAATTCTATAATATTGCGGTTGCATGGATCCAACACATTAGAGCAATTGATCTTTACATTTTTGTGCAGAAAATGCGTTAACGCAATGCAGAAATTGCAATCATAGGAATACATTGGTCGAGTGCAACTTCACTGCAAGACTTTGCGTTGATCGTGCTCGCAAACATCCGCCCAAGAAGAATCACCACAAATTGGTCAGTGCAACACGGTGGGCGCATCCGAGTGAAAGGACGATTAAGATTAATGAGACAGAAAGCTGACGGCAGTCGGATCCAAATTAAGTTGATAGTCGATAACGGTCACAAAGTACATCTAGCTTTATCGGTGACAATTATCCAGTGCATCAGTCAGGAATTAAAGCTATTCCATCTGTACAACCGGGAGAGAGAAGTCGCCTTTCACCTTTGATGCCCTATAAATACCAAGTGCATTCTTCAGAGAAGGGGTTAAGCAGTTGATTACTTCATAACCTCACAAGTTCACGCCTCTGTCCATAGTTTTATTTCATTTTAAGGTGGATGCGAGGAAGAAAGCTGTGCTGGTAGATCATTCCGGTGAGCTTGGAAAAGCGCCGAAAGCTCCCAGACAGGGAGAGGGCCGACGCCTGCAGAAGCGGGAACATTTCTTAGATCAGAATAGAGATTCAGTGTAAAAAGCCTCGGTTAGCAAGGAATTGCTACCAGACTCTCTACTTTTACCTCTATTGTCATTTTGTACTCAACTCATTTATAAGAATGGAATTTCTTTCTCTATATCTTTTCACTCTCTGTTCTTTAAGCATGATTAGCTAAATTAGTTGAATGGGTTGAGAAGTAGTTAGCTAGCATAACGAGGGAATTTTCATCTTTGCGATTATCTTGTATTATGGCATGTAGGGTGCCAAAACGAGTGAAGTATTTTTCCCTAAGAATTAAGAGACTATCGTCACATCGATGCGACGCACGATACCGCTTCAACCCATTTGGAAACATAATTGACGGCCAACATAATGTAATTGTGACCATTTGATGGTGGAAATGGTCCCATGAAGTCTATGCCCCATACATTGAATAGATCCAATTCTATGATAATATTCATCGGCATCGCATTCTTCCATGAGATGTTTCCTGTGTGTTGGCACCTATCGTATCTCATAGAGTAGTCTCTTGCGTCCTTGAATAAAGTTGCCCAAAAATATCCACTTTGTAACACCTTTGCTCCTGTGCGTTGACCTCCAAAATGTCCACCATACGGTTAATCATGGCATTAGGATAGTATGCACTGGTGAACAGTCTCTGGTACACATAGACGCAAGATCTGGTATGCCCCCCTCTTGTAAAGATTTGGCTCGTCCCAATAGTAGGATTTACATTCGTGTCTAAGCCGCCTCTTTTGGTGGGCTGTGTAGTTCTCAGGAAATTGTTCACAAACCAGATAATTGACCACATCTGCGTACCATGGTAATTCTTCAATTTTGAAGCTACTCATCTGAGAAGGTTATTGATGGCGGGAATTTAGGAGGTCAATTTTACTCGACAACCAAAATCTTGTGGATGCGGTATGCGATGCATATTCCTAAGATATGCGTTGATAGTCATGCGTTGGACTGATAATGCGTTAACGAACGTATGGGATGACCATGCATCCTACCACAAGTTTTCTTGCGCTCACGCCAAGTATAATGCGAACGCAAGTTTCTCGGGTAATTCGAGGTTGAACGCAGGGACTTGTAGCTATATGTATGTGGTGATGTGCATTCGGTGGTATAAATAAAAGAATGGAGGGGATGTTGCTAAGTTAATCCTACTCCTACTCCTATCCAACAGACAACGCAATGAGAATATGCATGAAAGGTAGAGATGCGACAAACCTTGACTTGAAATAAATGTATGGGAAAATAGATAAAATGCAGAGATGATTTCATTGCAACCCTTAAAAGTGACTGCAAGGACAACCTTAGTCAACACAAGTCATGCAATCATGCAACACATATACAATAGTAAACCACCTCTCGATGCGAATGCTACGGCTTCTAATGCTAGAACACATGCGATGTACGTGCAAAGGTGCCTATAGGGCCTAGACATAAGCCTTTAATTCTTATCTATGCGATGATACACAAACAAGGCGACCACATATCATCATACTTATCTCTAGGGTGCATGCGATGCATGTTGACAAACAGAGCTTATCTCTAAGTCCCTATCTCTTGCTTATGCCGATCTAATCTTACTCTCCCTATCTCTTGCTTATGCCGATCTAATCTTACTCTCTCGAGTCTAGATTCTAACCTATCTCTCTCGAGTCATTAGGTTCTTTCTTTAGACTCTCCCTCGAGTAGCTCTAAAGGGGTCTTGGGCATAACATAAAACAAGACAAACGCATGAACTTGGTTGATGCAAGATTACTCCTATCTCTAGTGAATAATGCATGCCATGCTTAATGTGTCCAACCACTTACCCTCCCGGGCAGTTGATTGTTGCTGACTTTACTCATAGACAAGCAATGCGTTAGCCTATAGATAGGTGTTGCAGCAGATTCACACTAAGCAAATAAGCTTACTCACACTCTCGCGCAACGCACACCTCTCAGTGGGTTGCTACATGCTTCATATTCCTAATCCACATGACTAAGTATGCAATACCCAAGCACTCTCACTAAGTGTTGCAATGAAAGTAAAGATGCTAAGCAAAGAAGATGGAGATGGAGTTGAAGGAACAAAAAAATGCATTAAAAATAGATTGTATTAATCCCTTATCCAAAATATCATATAATATAATATGAGAAAAGAAAGGAAAAGGAAATGACCGGCTGGAAGCAAAGATTTGCTCCCAGCGGATGTGCGTTAAGGCTGCCGGTGGTGCCATGGATGGGCAGAGGAGTTAACTCTCTCGAGATCTAGCTTCGGTCGAACGCTCCGGTCGTCACTCGAAATGGATGAAGAAGGTGAAGAACTCTCAGCTATCTTCTCACGCGTTTGTCTAGATCGCGGGAAATATCCTCGGATCACAAGGATCCCCCCCAAATGATTTGAATTTCAGCTCATTGGCTTCTATTTATAGGGTTGCCGACAGCATTAATTGGACTACTTTGAGTCTGACATTCGGCGCGTTAGTCCTTTTCTGAACCTCTGCCACTAACGGTGTGGTAGGTGAAATGTCAACATTGATAACTTCTAGAAATACAAGTTATTTATACTGTTTTATTTAGATATTGCAGCTAAAAGAAAGAAAAGTTGCGTCGATAGTATACAAATTGGCTAAGAAATGCGAAAATTATGAAATGTCGTCAATACACCACTAACACCATTGCGATAGTAGAATAGAATGTTTTAGTTTCTGTTTTGCAGGAAATTAGTCACCGCATGTGTTCATGGCTCGAAGATAAAATAAACAACACATCTACGTCGCATTATGCCCATTAATCAAGAATGAAAAGATGATCAACGCAATGACGGCGTAGGCGACAATCGATCAAGAGCTTTAGCAATCAACGCAATTTCAACTGCATGCAGTAATAAAAAAAACAACACCGCATGTGGTAATAGATCGAAGTATGAAGAGCAACGCATTTACAGACGATTCTGACAAGTGTACAGCTTTTAGTTGTGCATTTCTGATAGATTGATTGCGTAACAGAAGGAATTTTCCATTCCGCCATTTCAAGAACTATCATAACTATACAGTGGGGAACACAAATTCAAAGAGCCAAGGCCTCGCCTATAAATAGCTTCTTCAAATTTGCTGAAAGACATATAGATACAAATACTGGTACATACATGAATACATAGAGACATGCATATACTGATTTTGAGAGAGAGGCGGGAGAACCACGAGACAAGGCCGAGAGGTGAGTCTCTGAGCAGAGAATCTTTCCAATTCTCATAGTTGAATCTCTGTGCGAAGGTCAATTCTACCGAGAAAGAAAGCCTGAGAGGGAAGCTTTCCTCTCCATCACATCCACACGCCGGCAAGCACTATCTTCGTTCGAGATCTATGTCAAGACATTGACACTCTTTCTGTATTTGTTTCTAATCTCTATTTCATCATCTATATTCATATTCTCTAATCTTTCATTCACAACATGTATCAAACGCTTAATTTTAGAATTAAATGTTATGATAGTCACCATTATCATCTCTTTGTCTCTTTTCGTACATCCATAAACCATTTTCTCCATGATGTGTTCTTAATCCCCTGAGTAAATAGTAAGAATTAAGCGAGTTAGTTAATTTGTGCTAAGGAAATAATTAAGTTTAGCTAAAGCATGCTCGATGGCATCTTCACCTGTGAGAGCAGAAGTGAAGATGTTATTCCGCCTATCAAGAGAAGGTTGGAAGAATGCGTTAACTAAAGCAAGAAGTATTTTCATAGATGGAAACAACCTTGCATTCGTTACGTTCATCCCTGTTTCACCATAGAGATATGGGAATGCGGCCGATCACCGAGAGGTGTATGCCAAGGGAAAGTGGAACCTTAGTTGTGTCTTTAACGCAATTGACAAACTTGCGATGTTTTTACTATTTACTCTTTCTCTTTCTGCTTCATTCATAAAGACTTTCCATTGCATACATCGATTCTTTATACAACTTCACAATCAGTTCTCGACCTCAGTATCATGTATAATGTATCTTGTATCTTGTATCATATTAGCTTAGGATTTTACTTTATTTACGCATTTTTATTTCATCGCAATTTATATTCCTGTATAAACCACCATTCTTTATTCATTATTAAAAATCGGTCGCATGTATCAGATAAGTATTGCATTAACGAAAAAAATTCCCGTGTTCGACCTCGGATCATTTTGAGAAATTTGCGTTGGAATTATACTTTGTTTCAGCGCAAGGAAACTTGTGACACACACTATTTCATTGCATACTACAAGCAACTCATTAACAACGCATATAATTAGAATGTAGTATCGCATAGTAATGTCTTTACCGCAAGCACTTGAGCGTATATAGCACTTCATATTCATATTTTTCCACGTGCTTAAAGTTAAAGATATAAAAAAAATATCGTTACAAACATCATCTTTTGGTTTTTCTCGAGGTCGATGCATTGATGCGTCCATTCCATCTTGCATTGATCTCATTAGAATGTGTTGTCACGTAGCCGCAATCATTCAATGGCCGTATTCAATTAATACCGCAACTCTACATGATGACCGCAATCGCTTGCGAGCACAACTCCCATGTGATGGACGCATATGACTAATTACCGCAACATCCATGCATTGATCGATACATTTGCCTTTGCGATGGAGAGTTTCTCCATATGCAGTCTTCTATGTGGTGGTCCGGTTTTCGTGTTTGTATTCATTTCCTGCATTATCTACAAAAAATAGAACTTTGAACACATAATAAATGCAAAATAACGGGTTAGTTGAGATTCATCATGCTAATCGACGCAAGCTCACTTTCTCGTGAATTTCTATCATGATTGCCGCATATTCTGCCTAATAACCTTCATAATTTTAAGTAAAAGGCCTAAGATGACATGCATTTTTGCATGTCATTAGTTGCGTTCACCTTCAACTGGTTGCGGTTGACTTTCGGATTTTCTAATCTTGATAGGTGGTCCGCAACCTTGTTCTCCCTCCCCTTGCGATCAATGATTTCCATGTTGAATTCTTGAAGGAGGAGAACCCGTCGAATCAACCTCAACTTCACATCTTTCTTTGTCATTAAATATTTGATTGTCGAGTGGTCGGTGTGAATGATTACTTTGGATCCCAGCAAGTAAGCTCTAAATTTCTCCAGCGCAAAGATCACCGTAAGAAGTTCTTTTTCAATGGTAGTGTAATTTGTTTGGGCAGGGTTCAAGGTTCTCCTCGCATATGCGATGGGGTGTACCATTATTTTCTTCTTTTGTGCTAGCACTGCCCCCATCGTGTAACCGCTCGCATCGCACATCAGCTCAAATAGCTTTGTCCAGTCAGGTGCGATTAACACAAGTGCAGTTAATGCGTTCTTCAGTATTTTAATGCATTCTTTAGCATTTTAAATGCGTTGAGGCATTGTTCATCAAAGTCAAATGTTATCTCGGCCTTTAGCAATGCACTCAATGGTCGAGCAATCTTCGAAAAGTCCTTCACAAAACGACGATAAAATCCTGCATGTCCCAGGAAACTCCTGACAGCCTTCACATTTGCTGGAGGTGGGAGCTTTTCAATGGCCTCAATCTTTGTCTTATCCACCTCCAGCCCTTCCTTGGAAACTTTGTGCCTAAGCATAATACCTTCATTCACCATGAAGTGGCACTACTCCCAATTCAGCAAAAGATTTGTCTCCTCACATCTTCTCAATATCTTTTCCAAATTGTTTAGACAGACTTCATAAGTTTGTTTATACACTAAGAAGTCGTCCATAAAAATTTCCACTAAATCTTCAAGATATTTAGAGAAGATGGCCATCATGCACCTCTGGGACGTGCTCGGCGCATTGCATAGTCCGAACGACATGCGTCGAAAAGCAAACGTTCCATAGGGGCAGTGGATGTGGTTTTCTCTTGGTCTTCAAGAGCAATCATGATTTGGTTGTAGCCCGCATGTTCTCTCAATCTTCGGGTCGTAGTTCGCCAGAGATTAAGAGTTCTGCAAAGAATTCACAAAAATTAACGTTAACAACTATTTTGCCGAAGTCCTTGGCAACGGCGCCAAAAACTTGATGCTTAGATTTATGAGATGTGAAAAATATGGACGATATGTGTTGATGGATAGCGTTGTGCACTTAAGTTTCCTCAGCGGAATCTAAGTGTAAATTTCTCTGAGTTTCCTGGTTCCAGGGTCGAACATAGGGACTTATGAAAATAATTACGTTGGAGATTTTTTATGAAAACTTGCGGTGACCGATTAAATAAACAAGTGTTGGGTGGTTGTTGCATTGATGAAAATAATAATAAATGCAGCAGAATTCGAAAAGAGTTGGCAAACGGGAAATTCGATGAATATATGGTGAACAGGTTGAGAAGAGTTTCGGTTAACACTCTAGGTTGCGTTCATGCTTTGCGATCATGCAACATGCATACAATAGTAAACCACCTCTCGGCGTGAATGCCACAGCTTCTAAGGCTAGAACGCATGCGATAAATATGCGATAAGTCTATAGGGTTTACTCATAAACCTTTATCTCTATTTATGCGATGACAACATGACATTCATGCAAATATGCGACCACATAATATCACTCTTATTCCTAGGATGCATGCGATGCAAGTTGACAAACAGAGCTTATCTCTAAGTCCCTATGTCTTGTTTATGCAAGCCTAATCTTACTCTTTCAAATTAGATTCTAACCTAGCTCTCTCGAGACATTAGGTTCGTTCTTTAGATTCTCTCTCGAGTAACTCTAAAGGGGTATTTTGCACAACATAAAACAAGACAATCGCAAGCAATAAACTTCCTAGATCATGTTAGCTTAGTTCTTCTCAACCCATTCAACTAGTTTAGCTACTCATGCATATTAAGAGAGTGAGCAGATGTAGAAATAGAACTTCCAAATGAAGTACAAAATAACAATGCAAATATAGTAAAGAGCCTGGAGCAATTTCTTGCCACCAAGCGTTACACCATTCTACTCGTGCTCTAAAGATATTCTCGCTTTCGTGAGAGTCAACCGCTCTCTGCTCTTATGCCCCAAGGTTCTCTCTCGAGCCACCTTGGACGATCTCCGGTGTCACCACTCTTTTCTAGCTCCGCCGTAAAATGGAAAAGAAAACTATAAACATAGGTGTGAACTTATAAAGTGATGTGAAGTAATCGACTGCTTAACCCCTTCTTTGAAGAATGCACTTGGTATTTATAGGGCATCAAAGTTGAAAGGCGGCTTCTCTCTCCTGGTTGTAGAGATGGGACAACTTTAATTCCTAACTAACGCACTGGATAATTGTCACCGATAAAGCTAGATGTACTTTGTGACCGTTATCGACTGTCAACTTAATTTGGATCTGACTGCCGTCAGCTTTCTGTCCCATCGATCTTAATTATCCTTTCGTCCGGATGCGCCCACCATGTTGTAGTGATTCTTCTTGGGTGGATGTTTACGAGCACGATCAATGCAAAGTTTTGCAGTGAAGTTGCGCTCGACCAATGTATTCCTATGATCGCATTCTTTGCATTGCGTTAACGCATTATTCTACAAAAAAAATATAAAGATCAACTGCTTTAATGCATTGGACGCATGTGACCACAATATTATAGAATTTATGCTTAATGGACACAATTTGACATATTCTATCAACGCAATCCAAAATTGTTTAAGAACTTAGCACAATGATAACGTGCATTTATGCCCGTTATCACATATCCGTACAGAAAACAGAAGTAATCATTTCTTGCTAGGCGGTCTAGCATCTGGTCAATGAAAGGTAGGGGGAAATGATCCTTCTTCGTCGCCGCATTGAGTTTGCGGTAGTCCATGCAGATCCACCAGCCCGTGATGGTCTTCATTAGTATTAACTCATTATTAGAATTTGGGACTACCATCATTCCTCCTTTCTTGGGCATGCATTGCACGGTGCTAACCCATGTGCTGTCAGAGATTGGATAAATAATGCTTGTGTCCAATCATCTGATTATCTTCTTTTTCACAACCTCTTTCATCGCAGGGTATAGTCTGCGTTGAGGCTCTATAGACCTCTTTTAGTTTTCTTCGAGACGTATCCTGTGCATGCAATATGCGAGACTGATTCCTCTTATGTTTGCTAGCGTCCATCCTATTGCTTTTATGTACTTCTTCAGGATGCTAAGCAATGCATTCTCTTGATCTTCTTGTAACGCAGAGGAAATTATTACTGGAAGAGTTTCGTTTTGTCCTAAGAAAACATATTTCAGGTGGCTTGGCAAGGTTTTTATTTCCACAGTAGGTAGTTATTCCAAGGATGGTTGTTGTGCTTTTTTTTCTTCATTCAACGTCAGTTTTTCTTCTTTGTTTGTCGTTTCCACGATCGAATTGCAGGTTGCTACGGATGCGGTCACATCCTCTCTTTCATCTTCTTTTTCGGACTCTTCTTCTTCATTATAACTGGGTTCATTGTTAGAATCTATTAGGTCTTCTTCTTCTAGACACTTCATGGCTTTAATAATATCAAACCTGAGCTTCTTTCCATTCACACTCAGCGTGATCTCTCCCTTGTACACATCAATTTGAGCGTGACCAATGGATAAAAATGGTCGTCCCAAGATGATGGGTACATCCTTGTCCGCTTCATAATCGAGAATGATGATGTCTTTCGGTAATATAAATTTGTCATTTGGGACCAAGACATCCTTCACCTTCCCTCTGGATAAACTAGGGACCTGTCTACCAACTGGAGAGTCACCGTCGTGGGCACCAGCTGCCCCACATTCAGCTCTTTGAAAATTGAAAGGGGCATTAAGTTGATACTAGCCTAAGATCGTAAAGCGCTTGACCTATGTATATCCTGCCAATTGAGCAGGGTATCGTGAAACTTTCGAGGTCGCGCATTTTCAGTGGGATAATGGTGTTTGACTTTTGCGTTAATGCCACTGTTGCGAACTTCCTTATGCTCCTCTTCTTTGTCACCATGTCCTTCAAAAACTTCGCATATTTTGCCATTTGTTCAATCGCTTCAGTGAAAGAGATATTGATATGTAATTGTTTTAACATGTCCATGAAGCGATGGTACTGCACTTCATTATTTTTCTTCTTCTTAAGTCTCTGAGGGAATGGTGGTAGCTATACTTTCATGGTTCCCTGTTCCATAGGCTTAGAAGAGGACGCAACTTCTAGTTCCATTATCTCATTTTCTTCTGGTTCATCTTGAGTCAACGGGGTCTGGGGTTCCATCTCAACTAGATTAGTCCGACTTGGCTCCTGTCTCTTATACACATCTAGATGTGTATAAGAGACAGAGATTAGTCCGACTTGGCTCCTTTTTCTCTTCTGCTACTGTTTTTCCACTTCCAACGTCACAACTTGACATTGCTTCTTTCCCATGTTCCTCGGGTTGCGAGGGAGCTCAGTAGAACTCGGCATCGCCACTTGCGGTCTACTTTTGAGCTCGCCTGCAATCTGTCCTATTTGGATTTCGAGATTGCAGATTGAAGTCGCCTGATTCTGGAGTACTGTTTCATTTTTCTCAACATACTACTTCAATAGGTTCTTCAGAGAAGAAGATGGCGGCGCTTGTGAGTTGCTGGCTTGATTTTATGATTGACCAACTTTTCGTGGGAAAAATCCTGGCGGTCCTTCTTTTTATGCCATCGGTTGATAACTTTGTTGTTGATTTTTTCACGCAAAATTGGGGTGGTTTCTCCACCCAGGGTTGTAAGTGTTGGAGAAAGGATTTTTCTTTACGAAATAAACATATTGCGAATTCCTCGAACATTCTTCCATCGGATGGGCCACTCCACAAGTGGCACAACTTGCACTCGTCTGATCGATTGCATTGACCTGCCCTCTTTGTGATCCCGGGCTATTGATTGCGATGCCTTGTATCAAATTCATCATCGCATTCATTTGATTTTCTAGGAATGCGATTGCCCCATTGTTCAAGTCACCTTCTCTAATTTTAAGTCGTTGATCGCTTTCCCTCCAATCTTCGTGATTCTTCGAAAAGCGATTAAGAATATTTTTGGCCTCATCATACGTTTTGTCAAGCAGACCTCCAGCTGCTGCCGCATTGGCAACCTTATGCTATGCAGGGTTCAAACCGTGATAAAAGATTTCCATTTGGAGACAGTCAGGTAAGCCATTGTGCGGATAATCTCGCACCAATCTCTTAAACCTCGCCCAGGCATTGCTGAGCGATTCGTCAATATCCTGTTCAAAATTTGTAATCAACTTCCTCCTTCTCGCGTTCTCTGTCAGGGGGAAGTATTTCTTCATGAACTTTTCCACTACTTGTTCCCAAGACATTATCTCCCCTGGTTCGAGAGAATAAACCCATTTCCTTGCTTGGTCACATAGTGAAAATAGGAACAACATTAGTCGAACTTCCTCAACTAAGATGTTTGGGAACACAAAAGTATTGAAGATTTCAATAAAACTCCAAAGATGGGCGTGTGGATCCTCACCTCGCCTTCCACCAAACAGTCCGGCCGTTTGAATCATTTGCGACATAACCGGTTTCATCTCAAACCTCGATCCGTCCAGAGCTGGCCTCATGATTCCTGGGGAGAAATCATAGAGGTTGGGCGACACATAGTCCTGGATGGGTCTATTGCAGTCGTTTGCCGGGATAATAGGGTTTGCCAAGATGTTGTTTGCATTTGCTGCCCTGTCTTCCGGTTGTTCCGCCATGTTGGGATTTCTCTCTTGTTGTTGTCGGTGGTTGTTTCATCGTCTTCTTCGGAAAGTTCTTTCAATCTCTCATTTGTAATTGGGCTTAGGAATTTGTCCTTCGCTCATACGACACCCGCTTCTTTCCTTACCAAAGGAGAGGCAGTGCACAGAGGTTGAAAGCTGTAAAGAAAATAAAAAAGTTACTGTTAGCGCAATATGTACTACCGTAGTCCCTGGAAATGACGCCAAAAACTTGATGCATAATGAATGTGATGAAATAATGGTATAAAATTGCGGTGAACACAGGGACGAACACAGGGACTACTGAGATACTATGTGTTAGTAAATTTTGATTCCTTTGCAGTGACAAAAACAAATAAGTTTGTTGGTGTGTTGTTTTAAGTATAAATTCTATACGACGGAATTAAGTGAAGAGTTGATGACAGCGAAAGTTACAATGAGTATGCGGGGAACTAGTTGAGAAGGGATTTAGTTAACACTTTCTAAGATTGCATTCAAATTATGCGATCATGCTACACACACATAATAGCATGTCATCTCTTAATGCAAATATCATAGTTCCTATTTCTTGGATGCATGCGATGTATACGATAATGTTGATAGGACTTATGTCTAAGCCTCTATTTTTTTCTAAGCGATGATGAATGATACACATATACACAAAGTGACCGCATACTATCATATCCTATTTCTAGGGTACATGCGATGCATAATAGCAAACAAAACTTATCTCTACGTTTCTATCTCTTGCTTATGAATTTCTAATCCGATTCTCTCAAGCTTAGATTCTAACCTGACTCTCTCAAGTCTAGGTTCTTTCTTTAGACTACTCTCTTAAGTATCTCTAAAGGGTGAAGGATGCATACATAAGACAAGATGATCACATAAAGTGAAGATCTTAGGTCATCCTAGCTAAGTGTTTCTCAACCCATTCGGAAAATTAGCCACTCATGCGAAATATGAAGAGATTGAACAGATGTTGAGAAGCAAATTCCATTTTATAAATAAAGTCAGAATACAAAACAATAATGGAAGGTAGGGATAAGAAGCCTAGTAGCAATGTCTTGCTTCCTGAGGCTTTTACACTGTCTTTACTCTACTCTGTCCAGAAGAATATCCTTACTTTCGCAAGTGTTGGTCCTTTCTCTGTTTATAGCTTCTCCCAGCAATTTTTTGAGCTATCTAGGAGTGATCTCTCGGTGCCTTATTCTCTTCGCTCGCCTCCGCCTTCTTAGTATAAAAATTACAGACTAACGGCTATCTATGATCTATCTTCTATGTATATGGCGAACTGTGTCAAACCCGAACTACGAACCCCTTTAACGGTGGTGGCCTTCGGTATTTATCGAACTCAAAGTGAAGAAGCTTTTCTCTCAAATGATTGCAATGATGGGCGGTCATTAAATCTTTTGTCTGATGCGCTGATTAATGGTCACCGAAAAGTTGAATGTACTTGCTACAGTGTGTCGTTAACGGCTTGTCCACTAAATTTGGATTCGACCGCCATCAGATTTCTATCCTATAATGATTTATTATGCTTTCACCTTGATGCGTCGTCTTTATGCTGCCACTTTTTTTAGCAAATTCTCGCGAGCACATACGATCCTATGGCTTTGGGGTCGTAATCTTTTAATGCACGCGGACACCGAATTCCTTGGATCGAAATTTCATTTGCGCCAACGCATTTTCCTGCAAAAAATAAGTAAATTAGTTGCTTTAATGTGCGATGGGCGCATGCGATCACAATATTCTTATTTTAATGCTTTTGGACACGATTTTGCATATTTTTATCGTCGCATTCCACATTGTTTAATATCTTTGCGCTATAATAATGTGCATTTCTGCCCGTTATCAATTACTCATGGATTGTTATAAATTTTAGGTTTGGTTGGTGGATATTAATTCTCTGATTTCATTGTAAATTTCAGTTTTAAAGTATTTGTTGAATGTTTTAGGATAGAATTTAATTATTGGGTATTGATAGACATGAGAATTACAACCCTTAGTTTTTTTTTTAAAGAGATACAATTTGGATTAATATGTACACCTGAATATCTCAACTAGGTTAAAACATTTGTAGCATTCTCATCATATTCCACTACCAGTATCATTAATCAATAAAAATTAGGCACAAAAGAAGCATGAGAGCTACTGGGAAGCCCAAAAGCAAGGAAAGTTGAAAAGCTGCCAAACATCCTTTAATTGATGATGGGTCACTTTAGGGTTTATTTTGAAGATTCTTGTAAATAGTCATTGATGTTGTTTCTTTATCATTCATATTTTTTTTTTTGAATATTTCAATGAGATTGTGTCATTGAGCCTAAAGGCCTTCATCATTTTCTTTGCAAGTCTTGTGTTAAAGATAAGATTTGCATGCCAAAACGATTCGAGAAGTTAGAATTGAGCAAACTATTTATCGAATGAGTTAAAATAACAACTACAAAAAATCTACGTTTTAATATTGATTGAAAAAACTAAAATTGGATATACAGTGTTGGTTATTTTTATTTTTTTTTTATTTTTAAAAAAGTGAATATTTAATGTCAATTTGAAACTGACATTATAGGTATACATATAATATCGATCTAAAACTGACATTAAAAGTTCAGTTTTTTTTTTTTTAAGGAATTAATTTCAATTTAGAAGATTTGTGTGGAGGTTGTTTATATGTATATGTATATATACATATAAAATATATATGAAAGATTAGGATTTGGAAGAAAAGAAAGTAAATTTCTCTCTCTCACGCGTAGAAACCCCCATTGCACGATCTTCTTCTTCTTCGTTTTCCACACCCTCACGCTCAGTCGCCTCAGCTACTACTCGCCAACCACTTCCAACACTGCCGACCGCCGTGCAAAGGAATCGCTGCCTGCTGTCGTCCGTTCGGCTCACATCTCCATCGACTCCGTTCTCCATTGCCGTGAATCTCAGTTCCCGTTCGGACAGCGCAAACGTCGCATTTTCCATTTCCGTCTAATGCCCATCTAAGCAGATCTGAGTTTCGTCCCAGTTCCATCCAGCACCGTCGAGGTTCTCAGGTTCGTTTCAGATCCACAAGCTGCGAGCGTCGTTTCATGTTCATCTAATCATATCTGAGTTGTTGAGCTTTGTTTCAAGTTCACCGAGCTTCGAATAACGCCATTTGAGCTTCGTTCCATTGTTGAAACGAAGGTGTACAAGAGCTTCAAGTCATATTCTTTGAGTGTTCGTTTTATTTGTCTTCTGACGTAAAATGCTGACCTCATTCACCCATGTTCTGGTTGTAGTTGGAATTTCGCTCGAAATTTGAATGGGAAATGATGGGTTTATGTTTGTTTTTTAGTTTTGGACGAAATGTTTTGTTGCAAAATGGGTTTGAGCTCTTTCATTGCATTTTATTTTTTTATATTGAGGTTCTGATAGGGGATCCTATATTTACATTACTTTTTTGGGCAGATGTCAATTGCAACGGATAAGAAAGTACAAGCTGTAATATGCTTTGATAGGGCTGCTGGTTTCAGTTTGGTTTGTCTACTGATGAGTTTTTCGACTTTGCTAAGCTACAATTCTTTTGCTGATAACTTCCCTTTGTGTTTGTGACTTCTCATTTGTTTGCGAATTTGCCATATCTGTGGGGATGAGATAGAAATACACCGTAGATGGAAAGCCATCTGTTGATTGTATTGAATGTGCCTTTCCAGTTTGTAGACCTTGCTATGAGTATGAAATAGGAGAACGCAATCAAGCTTGTCCTCAGTGCAAAACCAGAACAAGCGTCTCATCAAAAGTGAATGAATGAATGATTAAATAGTTTATATTTGTAGATTTCTGCCAAATGAGTATCAGTTTTTGTTTGTGAAATGTTTGAGCTCATACATATCGAAATTTTTTTGTATTCTTTTTCTTTAGGGTTTGTATATTTCTTCTTCCTGGAACTTGAATTTCAACTAGTGTTTTTTGGTGAGGATATAAGGAGAGATGATGTATTAGTGAGTTTATGCTTCTAAGGTGTTTGATGATATGTGTCGCGTCCTTCTTTTTGTTTTGCATCGTGTGTGTGTTTTGTTTTGGGAGTTATTTTGTGAATGTTGTGTTGGCATGGATGGGATATGATATCCCCAAAAGATGGACGGTTTGGAAGTGGGATGTAGTGATGAGTAGGACTTGTTGGGTGTGTCTATTTGTAGTTGTCTTCTTCTTCTCTGTTGTGTTGTTTTATACTTCGATCAAAGATTTGGGATGGATTGATATCATCTGTTAGTGTAAAAGGCCATTAGTTTTCAGGATTGATATCAACTGGTACAATGGAAGTTTCTATTACATCATCTTGTCTTTCTGTTATTATTTGGTTAGAATTGGTTGTATTCATATTTGGGAGATTAAATTTGTTGTATTCATATTTATTGAAGCACAGTTTCATTTTTATTGTTAGGTACTAGAGTTTGAACAACTCTTTGGGAGATCAAATTGGTTGTATTCATATTGCAAATATGGTGTTTAGACAACAAAGACAAATGTGATAGGCACATTGAATATGTTGGGACTTGCCAAGAGACTTGGAGCAAGGTTAGAACAATAACTTTCATGGCTTTGGATTAGTCATCAGTAATGAAATGCTTCAGTATGTTTATATTATCTTTTAGTGAAGTTGGATATCTTTGTAGCCTCAAGTTTGTATATAATAGTAAACCGAAAGAATGAAAGAAACGTAAGTTTCAAACCTTAGAGCTTTGATATTTTTGTAGCCTCAAGTTTCTATGTTTTATTTTGTTACTTATTTGTTCAAATGGTCGTTTTATCTACTTTGTAGATGGGAGAAAAGTGTCTAGATTCAAAAATTTGACATCAGAGAAACTTGGGAAGACGTTATTGATCCTCCTCTTTTATCTTCAGTTTATCTTTAGTCATTTTAACCATTTTACAATTCATTTATTTTGAATTTCATTATTGTGCGTAACTTAGCATTTATACTCTACTTGTTTAATGTAGAATATATATATATATACTTCATGTTTGATACGTAGGGATTTACTGTCAAAACCATATGGAGTTGATTTGGATGAAAAATATATTTCATATTAGTTTTGGAATTAAATTATCATCTAATTTTTCTTATGACTAAATGGGGATTTGTAAAAACAATTAAGATTTTGTTTCGTGCATATAAAGGTAAAAGAGAAATATTATTGAATTGTATGTGCGTAAATAACATATATATATATATATATATTATTTTTTAATGACAAAACGACGACAAACATTTAATATCCAGCAATTACTAACAAAAAGTAGGAGAAAAACCAACAATGAAGATAATGTTCAATGTCAGTAGAAAATCGACATTGAAACTAGTATTTAAAATTAGTTGAAAACTGATATTGAAGATGACTGCAATCGAAATCTTGGTCACTTATAATGTTGGTTTAACACCGATATTAAAGACAACCGACATTAAAGACCTTTTATAACACGATATTTGATATCTGTTTTCAATCGACATTGTAGCCCTATGATGTCAGTTTTAAACCGACATTAAAGTCCAATTTTATAGTAGTGAACTCAATAAATTCATTTACAAATCTAATTATGTCCCTACTTTCGAACGATAAATGTATAAAGCTTTTTAACTCTCCATGTGTCAACAAGTTGTATTTTCTGTATTTTGTATTTCAAAATTTTTTAGTCAATTTGTATTTACCGATGAGTGGGCAGTTATTTTTATACCTGTAGAGAATGGGAAGTTTTATAACTCCTCTCTATATTTTATGCACTTGCAACAAAACTGTGTTCTGTAAATAGGGTATTTAAATCCTTTTCAATCAATAAAACAAAACAAGAGAAAATTATCAAAATCAAAGTTGGTATCAAAGCTTACTCGTGGCACAAAATGTGTTTTCTTGGGATATAGTGAATCTCATAAATGATACAAATGTCTAACCTTTAGTGATAGAATGTATATCTCTAGACATGTAATCTTTAAAGAGCATGATTTTTCTTTTAAATTTGGTTTTCTTACAAATTCTGTCGAAAAACAACATTCTTATGAGACTATAGTTTCCTCGATAAATTTTCCTATTCCATCGGCCAACAAAATTCAAACTGGATATTCTAATAAGCTTACTCCTAGTCCCTATATATACATTTAATGAGATAAATGAAGTAACATCTCCTACCACTATAAATGAAAGCCCTATTTCATCTCATATTATCAGAATTGGAATTCCTGTTTCTATTCATTATCATTCTCATTTAGCAGAGCCAATTCCATTGTGTCACAAGAAGATATTAATGTTATTGTTCCCTCTCATCCTATGCAAAACTAGATCCAAGAATGACATCTTTAAACCTAAACAAATTAATTACCTAGTGGCACAAACTCATATTGATGTTTAGGAACCTAAATCAACCAAAGAAGCATTGAAATCTATAAGATGAACAACAACAATGAGAGAAAAAATGGAAGCTCTCAATAGAAATTAGACATGGAAGCTAGTACCCTACTCTAATTTTAATATACTTGGGTGCAAGTGGGTATTCAAAGCTTAGAAAATTTCAGATGGCAATTTGTGCAAAAACTCAAAGCAAAGTTGGTAGCTAAAGGCTTTTATAAAAATCCAAGAGTTGATTTCAAATAAACTTTTAGTCCAATGGTTAAATCATCAACAATACGAATCACTTTGACCTTATCAGCTAATTGTGATTGAAAGATCAGACAATTAGACATCAATAATACCTTTTTTTAATGGAAAATAAGATGAAGAAGTGTATATGATGCAACCAGAAGGATTTGTTGATGAATAAAATCCAGATTATGCGTGCAACCTAGACAAATCTCTATATGGGTTGAAGCAGACTCCTAGGACATGGTTTGAGAGGATAAAAGGTATTATATTGAGTTGGGGTATCAAAAACTCCAAAGCTGACAACTCTCTTTTTTATCTTGTCACTACTCAAGTTAAAGTTTATATACTTGTCTGTGTGGATGACATTCTTATTACAGGAAATTGTGATGTTCAAGTTAACAAGATTGTTGCAGCTCTAAATCAACAATCTGCATTGAAAGATTTAAGAGATCTATCCTATTTTTTAGGCATACAAGTTCATAGAGATAAAATGAGCTTCTTTTCAAATCAAAATACATACATAAATGACTTCCTTGGCAGATTAGAGCTTAATCATCTTAGACCTTGCAACGCACCTATTGTAACAGGACGCCATTTCACAAAGAATGATGGAACCACTATGAATAATCCCACAATTTATCGAAATGCAATAGGAGCTTTACAATATGTCATACATACAAGACCAGAAATATCATACATTATCAACAAACTCAGCCAATTTCTACAATCTCCCAAATATATACATTGGAAAGTAGTCAAGTGTGTACTTAGATATTTGAAAGGTACTAAGGAGCTTGGACTTTACATTCCCAAATCTAGTTCATTAAAAATTACAAGATATTCATATATATGTAGATTAGGGATGTGATCTTGATGACAAAAAATCAATCTCAACCTACTGTGTGTACCTTAGAGATACCTTAATCTCAAGGAGTTCCAAGAAGTAACATGTTGTTGCACGATTGAGTATTGAATCAGAATATCATTCGTTCTCTCGCACAAATTTCAGCAGAAATTAGTTGGGTAAAAGTATTTCTTCAAGAAATTGATGTAAGAACACATGCATACCTATTATTTGGTGTAATGATATCAGTGCACTCTCATTAGCTGTCAATCCTATTTTTCACTCAAGAAGCAAACATGTCGAACTTGATGTTCACTTTGTCTGCAAGAAAGTTCTCAACATAAATTGAGTTTGTACCATTGGAGCAGCAGGTAGTTGATGGTCTTACAAAGCTCTTGACAGAAGCTAAATTTCGTGAGTTGTGCTACTCAATGTGTTATCAACACAATTGAGTTTGAGGGAGGAGGTTAAAATAACTCACTAAATTCACTTACAAACCTCATTATATATCTGCTTTCCAATGCTCCATGTATCTAGCTTTCCAACTCTCCATATGTCAACAAGTTGTATTTTCTGTATTTTGTATTTTAAATTTTTTGAGTCAGTTTGTATTTACAGAATAGTGGGTAGTTCTTTTTATTCCAGTTGAGAGTGGGATGTTTTATAACTCCTCTCCATATTTTTTGCACCTGTAACAAAACTGTGTTCTTTAAATAGGGTATTTAAATCCTTTTCAATCATGGAAACAAAACCAGAGAAATTTATCAAAATTAGATTGAGTGAATAAAATCTTGTGTTTAGAAAAAAAGTATTTTTTTTTTAATATTTGATATTGATTCATCAAGATAAATATGTTCTATCTTATTCTTTGGAATGAAATTGTCTTAATTTAGAAGTCTTGGCATTTGTGATCTATGAGAGTTTGCATAACAATAAATTGGCTAGGATTTCCGTATCATTTGGTATATTAAAACTTTAGGTCATGGATCGAATAGCATATGTTTTTGTTGCCGGTGATATTTTCTACTTTTTTCTATCATGAAATTTTCTTGTTATTGTACATCTTGTTACACTCGATCAAATATTATAAAACACAAAAGTTGTACCTCAAGCTACTTCAAACTACTTCAAATTGAGTTGTAATTGCTTTTAGATGAAGCTTCAATTTCTCATCGTGGTACTTTTAGACTCCAATTGTCATGACTCAATTGCTCAATTTAAGTCCAAAATGGTTTATCTCAATTTTTTCAAATTACTATAAACATCTTCGAATTATTCTATTTCTACAAAATAGACCATTAAACTCACGAGTGTAACATAAGTAACCTAAACTAAGGACATAAAATAGCACATTATTTTTGTTTTTTTTTTTTTTTTCTATAAAACACATTATATTTGATATCACATATGAACATAATTAAGAAACCGTTATTATAGTTAAACCTTAACCAGCACAATATTGTTTGTTTTGAGATTTTTTTTAATGGATCCCCATTGGGTTTTAAGACCATTTCTAGTTTTATTTTAATATCGTCAACCTAAATTAAACCTGAACTAAATGATGAATCAAGTGAATCTAGAAAATATTGTACTATAAAACAAAAGAATAATTAGCTGAGTGTTGATTAATATCCATATCTGTATATCCTCGATGTAAATGGTAGAAGAATATTAGAGTAGTTATGCAGAAATAGAACCTCTCTCACATTTTTATTCCATAACAAGTTCTTATGATATGGTAGATTAGTAACTTTTGCACATGGGAGAAGTTATTTCTTTACCTATCTAACTCCAAATAAGTATCCAATATTGGAACTGATTAACTCTGGTAGGTAATAAAACAGTTGATAAAATTTACCGATAATTCTTATCTATTTGTACGAATGTGTATCAATAATTAACATGTTAAATCTCAATACGATAGTAAACATTTTTAAGAAAATTAAATTTCTATTTTTTTCCTGACTTTTTGTTATTTATTTTGAGTTATATAATTATTTAATTCATATACTGATATAATTCAATACTATAGTTCTCTATAAAAAAAAAATATATAATAATGATAATATCCCAAATATGCTATCTTAGTGCTTCTAATCTAGTTTGTTTGTGAAGTTCAAAGTGCTTATATGATTATATTTGTAGGATCTTGAGTAATTCATGCATTTGGGAGCGTTATGGGCTGCTTGGGGTTAATTTACAGCAATTAGGAACTAAATTGAACAACCGAGCTTTAAAAGAGTCAAGATTAACTAAAATTCCTTGAAGGCTGGAACAGCGACATCTTGTGTGACACTGTGTGTTACGCTTGAAGATAGAACGCACACATGGCGAAAGCGTTGTGGCACTCCAAAGAGTGATAGAAGCGCATGCGCACGCGAAGCGTCGCTGCACCCTAAGGGTTGCAACGCTATGCTTGGATAAGAAAGGCCAAGCGAGTGGCACTGCCGCAATTGTACATATGTGAAATCTTCATTTTATGATAGAAATTATCTTCCATTCGGCCTCTAGCTGAATTTCTTTCCCTTTTCTCTCTCCCACTTGTATTTTTCTTCCTTTTGTCTCATGTAATAGACAAAGACGACATCAAGTTTTGTCTTCTTTATCTTCATGGGAAGGTAAGACCTAGTTTTCTAGTCTAGAGGATTTTGGGATAAACTCTATTTAATTTTGGGAGATGTGTTTGAATGTAATTCTCATATCATGACTATGGGTTTCTCTCTATTTAATTTTCTTAATCAATTTTACGTTCTTTTGTTTGTCTAACTAACTTCTTGAGGATTTATGGTTGAATGCTTTATGTTATTTTGAAATATGTGACATGAAATTTTAAATTAATCCATGAGAAGCAATAGGTTAGTTAAGTTTGCGATTTGTAGTCAACAACCAAGAGTATTGCCTTATCAACCTAGAGAAAACCGTATTGAGATAATTCAATGAACACGATTACATTGAGTCATTCCAGTCCTCTGAGCTAGAATGTCTTTGTTGGTTACATTTCTATCCTTTGCATTCTTCCATTTTATTTTTCTATGCACACACTAATCTCACACCAACCCCAACCCCCCCCCCAATCCTCTGAGCTAGAAAACCGTATTGCATTCTTGCCTTTTATTTTCTATGCATGCACTTAACTGAAAATGAGCTTTAAGGAACTAATCTCATGTGTCCCTGTAGTTCAACGTGGACTTGCCACTTGTGCTACTCAGTAGTATAAATAGTTAATGTTGCGGTTGGTACCCTAAGTCTTATGGGTCTCATTATTTGTAATTATTTGTGAAGGAAATCAGATTCGCGGATTTCCATGAGCAGCGAAACAAGATTAGTCCAAATCACAATCATGAATGAACATAACATTTACAGTTGACTTCAAACAAGCGGTTGTACAATTTATACAGAAATTACAGCATGAATAACTACAAATGCACAAAGGGAAATGTTAGATTTTATGTCCTAAAACTCGTAGTATGTAAACTAAGGTCCTGAGGCTATTTAAATGTAGACTTGAACTTTATGTGATGACATAAAACATGGATCAAGTTCGAGTATATAGCCTAAAAATGGTCTATAGTATAGGGATAAGGTTGGGCTCCTTGTTCTGGGGATACTATGGATGCAGCCCACTTTGTAGTTAGTAGAAACGATGTGATCCTGAATCGTTCATATAGAGATATGTGAGTGGGGGTATCCTATGCAATGAGTTTGCATAAGATTGAACTATGAAATAGTCACTTTTTACGTTCTAAATGTCGTTTTATGTATAAAACTGACTATTTCGTTAATTGATGACCTAGGTAACTTAATCTTAATCCTGAGCTAACTATGAACTCCTGTTCACTTAGAATTATCCTTAGATCTGCATAGGTGAGAGCCCAATAAGCCTCCCATTTTAGGGGTAAGATCAGGTGGATAGCTGAGAACATAGGGTGAAAGACGGAATTCACTCCTACCCATTATAGGGATAGTAGATATGTTGTTCCCTTTAGTATTGAATCTAGGTCTTGAACAAGGGGCCCCACCCTCTCCTTGGCCTGAGAGGGGTTCGGTTTATAGGTTGAACCTTAAACCAATTATTCATTAGAGGATTAGTGGAACTTAGGGAATAAGATGTAGTCTTGGGGGTAAAACGATTTTTATGACCCAGCCGAGATTACGAACAACCTATGAAGGATTAGCTTACTAATCACGGTTATATCAAATAGACACAAATATATCTATAGTGAGGGTTGTGCAACTATGGGACTATAGTGGAATGACCCGCTAGTTAACGAATGTTGATTAGCTTCGTCTAAAGAGTTTAGCCAGCTAATCTCGGATCATTGGAGTCCATGATCTATAGGTCCATTAGGTTCTCCTACTAGCTCATATGGAATAAACTTAGAACAGTATGATAGAATAATTCGAATTGTTCGAATTAGGTGAAGAGAGAGAAACCGACAAGTATATGTGATATAGTAGCCGATTTTTTAGTTTAGAGACACAGCTTTAATATTTAAATGTAATTTAAATATCAAGAATATGAATACGTTCATATTAAGAAGCTCGGAAATAATGGAAATGGTCAAAGATGTAAAAAGTCAAAGAGTTGACTTTTGACTTTGAAAAGTCAAACTTTGACCGACCTTATATTCAAATGTGATTTGAATTTCACAAAAATGAATGTGGATTCATGCTCGGGAGATCAAAATTAGTCAACACGGAAAAAATCATAAAAAGTCAAAAGGTTGACTTTTTGGTCAAAGTTTGACTTTGACAAAATGACTATTTTGCCCTTTGACTAAAGTTAGTGGGAAAATTTAAACTTTTGTTGGATAATTCCACTAACAAAATAGTGGGATAGGTGTTGGCTTATAGTGGAAACATTAAGCCCACTTAGATAGTAGATTTTAGGTGTTGGGTTTTTATGAATTTATTACATGCAATTTTGCATGACCCTTTTCTATAAATATGGGCTTTTCAATTTGGATTAAAAACTTTTGCCACTTTTGCCAAAATAGTTTTCAAAGTTGGGCTGAGAAATAAAAACCTAAACCCAACCCAAAATCTATCTTCTAATTCCATCTCTTTCTCTCTGGGGTTCTTCATCCATCGGGTCCCACAATCCGGTTCTGAATCCAGAGGATAGTAGGTCAACTCTATTGGTGGTCCGTTCGTGTTCGGGTGGAGATGAAAACGTTTTGGGAGCTTCAAAGGTAATTTCTTTAAAAAAAACCCTAATTAATTAAGTAGGGTTGCTGTAAGACAAAAAAATTTAATGATTTTATTTTAAGCAAACACACTACGATATATAATGCATGATACAAGTCCAAGTCCCTGTTACTAGTTCCCCGGCAACGGCGCCATAAACTTGTCTGCATAAAATTTATCTTCTTATGTCATACAACGCTTAAGATGCGGTGATTCTAAATAGGCATATGGATAGTGATGAATGATGGATCATACAAGCTCATGCAACCATAAACTCAATGACTTGGAATGGAAATAGAATGTGAATGTTGTGTTATGCTTATTCAGACACACTTTATTTATGCGATACTACTTCTAAATATGCGTTATTTATGAAAATCTTGTAGTATACAATGTGTTGTCATAAGTTTCCTTGCGTTGAAACCAAGTATAATTCCACCACAAGTTTTTCGGTGTGATCCGATGTCGAACACAGGGATTGTTTTAGGTGAATTGCATTACATTCGTGATATATACGACCGAGGGTTTTTTAATTTAATAAAAGTGAGGTCTGTACATGCGATAAAGTAAATTTGCACAGTAAAGTAAACATGCATTAAAATAAATATGCGATAAAAGTAAAGTGCGGTAAAAGTAAACCTAAGCTATGATGATACAAGATACAGGTTACATAATACGTGATACCAAGATTGAAACTGACTGTGAAGATTATACAAAGAATCGTGTTATGTGGTGGCAAGGCTTATGTGCGAAGCAGAAAGAGAAAGGATAATTAATATAAACATCGTAAGTTCCTTAATTGCGTTAAAGACATAAGTACGGTTCCACTTTCCCTTGGCATACAGCTCTCGGTGATTGGCCGCGTTTCCCACATCTCTATGATGAAACAGGGACGAACGTAATGAATGCAAGGTTGCTTCCATCTTTGGAAGTACTTCTTGCTTTAGTTAATGCATTCTTCTAACCTTTTCTCGACAGATCAGAATGACATCTTCACTTCTGCTTTCACAGGTGAAGATGTCGTCTAGTATGCTTTAGCTAAACATCTTTATTTCTTTAGCACAGATTAAGTTACTTGCTTAATTCATATTAATCACCAAAGGATTAAGAAAAAATCTTGGAGAAAGCGATTAATGGAGGAACGGAAATAGACAGAAATATGGAGATGAAAAATGATCATGACATTTAATTATAGAATCAAGCGTCTGATACATGGTGGGAATGATTTAGACTAAGAAGATGAAATACAATTGATGAATAAGAGTTAGAAATAGATATAGAAGAGTGCCAATGTCTTGACACAAATATGGATGGAGAGATTGCTTGCCGGCGTATGAAGTGAATGGAAGGATGAGCTTCCCTATCAAGCTTGCTCAACCGGTGAGTTGATCTCGGTATAAAGCTTCATGGTGGGGATTTGGAATGATTCGCCCTGAGACACCCCTCGGCCTTGCCTCTTTTCTTCCGGGATCTTCTCCGATCAGCATTCAGATCAACCTCTCTCTCAATATTCAAATATCAAAATAGCCTCGTATCAATTATATCTCTCAGTGAATTCTCTGAAGGTATTTATAGGTGAATGCTCTGACTCTCTGCCGTATGGTCCCCACTCTATTGTTATGGAAATTCCAAAAATGGTGGAATAAATACTTCTTCTGTTATGCAATCAATCCGTTGAAAATGCGCAACGGTTAGTTGTACACGTGTCAAAATCCTCCGTGATTGCGTCGCTCATTTGCATCTTCGATCGTTTTTTCGCATGCGGTGTTATTTTTTATTACCGCATGCGATTGAAGTTGCGTTGATCGCAAAGCTCTTGATCGATTGTCGCATGTGCCGTCATTACGTTGATCATCTATTCATTCCTGAATGATGGGCGCAATGCGACGTAGATGCGTTAATCTTTTTCTCTTGAGCCATGAACGCATACGGTGACTTGATTTCCTGCAAAATAGACTTGAAATATTCTTTTCTACCATCGCAATGGTGTCAGTGGGTGTATTGACGACAATTTATAATTCTTGCATTTCTTAGCCCATTTCCATACAATTGATGCAACTTTCCTCTCTTTTAACCGCAATATCTAAATAAAGTAGTATAAATAACTTGTATTTCTACAAGTTATCACACCCCCAAATTTAGATATATGCTTGTCCTCAAGCATATCTTCTACTAAGGCATAATGCTCAATTTCTAGCCTAAATTTTGCGTCGATTGGTTGCTCCGAATGCTCCACTTAGGCACATTACTCAACAATGCAATTTCCTTCTACCCTTGATAATTCATATCAATGCCCTACTTTATTCTTCTATACTACAAATTTATGTTCAAAAATGCTTTTCTAGTTTTAAAAAGAATGTTTACCTCTTTTTTATCAAAACAACTTGATGCGTCTGGATACGGTGGTCAAACGTTGTGTCATTTATTTAGAGACTGTTGGTGATGGTTACACTCTTCGTTTTGGCTTGTTCCCACGGGTGTCATGTGAACATCCAACTTCGGTTGTATGCCAATTTCAACTTTAACTCATGAATTTCAGAGGAGTTTTCTCTTGCATTCTTTTATTTTCTTTTTCTTATGTATTTTTCCCTTTTCATATTGCGTTGTTCTTGGAAACCCACCTTCGTTTTGGCTTGCTCCCACAGGTGTCATGCGAACATCCAACTACGTGCAAGTTCTTTTCACAAAACTCTTATCAGGTTGGGAATGTTTTTGGGTTTTCCCTTGCGCTGACATTGAAGTTGATATGAAAATGTTTTTTTTTAATGAAAAATGAACGCAATTTTCTTAAAGACTGCATACACTTGATCTCATCTATTCAGACCTTCCACACCCCCAAATTTATAGATGCGCAAAGTCTTCATTGCGTTGTTTGGATAGAATAAACAAACACTTAGACAAAATTTCAAAAAGAAGGTTTGAGCAGAATTTTGAAGGGTAAAAGGTAAAGCATTGCTAGGCTACGAATTAACTAAGTGTTAGTTAGAAATTACAAAGTATGGGAAATGATTCTAAGTGAATGCATATATACATCATGGCAGCATAATGAATAACGCCAAAAGAAAGATTAAGAATATCGCATAGTTGAAAAAAGATGATAAAGAAGAGGCACAGACACATAGAGAGAATTGCTACTTAATTGTATTGAAAATTAACTAAGTATACAAATAACTACAAATAACGCAATACAAAAATTTTGGCCTGTACAAAGAATCAAAGAATTTAGTTAAACAATGAATCAAATACAGATAAAACAATGGCAGCATAAAAAAATAAATGTAAAGATTATTGTTGAGGAGTAGGAGGGTCTAGAGGAGGGTTCTGATGTGGTACGGGTGGAGTTTCTTCGAAAATCAGATGCTGCCTGAGATGCAGAGGCACCATGGGACCATGAAGATATGTTGTTAGAAAATTAAAGTACTCATGGTTGCGCTCCGCAAGCTGTCTTTGGTGGCGATGGATAGTATAAATGTTGCGCTGAATATTGATCAACGCCTCCCTTGTCACGGCAACACTGCACTGTATATCGTCGACTTGCTCCATTACCACATCAAATCTCTGGTTGAAGAAGGCTTATTGCTAGAAGAAGAGTTCCTGCTGTTGGGAGAAGAGTTGCTGTTGTTGGGCAAAGAGAGTCCGCATTTCTGCTAACTCAGCAGCTAAGGAGGCGATAGTGGGTTGTGCCTGTGATGCTTCGCCAGCAACGTTTTGGGGTTGGGTAGAGGTGCCTTCACCCAAAACGTGTGGGTCATCACCATGCGGCGGTGAAAGGGTGATAATTTATAGAAATACAAGTTATTTATACTGCTTTATTTAGATATTGCGGCCAAAAGAAAGGAAAGTTGTGTCAATTGTAGAGAAATTAACTAAGAAATACAATAATTATAAATTATCGTCAATACACCCACTAACACCATTGCGATGGTAGAAAGGATTGTTTCAAGTCTGTTTTGTAGGAAATCCAGTCACCGTATGCGTTCATGGCTCGAGAGAAAAAGATTAACGCATCTACATCGCATTGTGCCCATCATTTAGGAATGAATAGACGAACAACGCAATGACAGTGCATGCGACAATCGATCCAGAGCTGATCTTGAACCGCATGCGGTAATAAAATCAACACTACATGCGAGCACATGATCGAAAGATGCAAATGAGCAATGCAATCACGGAGGATTTTGAAACATGTACAACTAATGGTTGTGCATTTTCGACGGACTGATTGCATAACAGAAGGAATATTTATTCCACCTTTTCGGGAATTTCTATAACAATAAAGTGGGGACCACAAGTCAGAGAGTCAAAACATTCATCTATAAATACCCCCAAAGAATTCACTGAAGGATATACTTGATACGGGGGATAATTGATACGAGGCTATTGAGAGAGAGGCTGATCTGAGTGCTGATCGGAGAAGATACGAGAAGAAAAGAGACAAGGCCGAGAGGTGAGTCTTAGGGCGAATCATTCAAAATCCCCCCCGTGAAGCTCTGTACCTAGATCAACTCTACCGGTTGAGCAAGCCTAAGGGGGAAGCTGATAACTTGTAGAAATAAAAGTTATTTAGACTGCCTTATCTAGATATTGCGGCCAAAAGAGAATAAATATGCATCAATTGTATGAAAATTAGCTTCGAAATACAATAATTATGAATTATCGCAATTACACTCACTAATATCTTTAAGATGGAAGAAAAGGAAAATTTTACTCTGTTTTGCTGGAAACCGAGTCACCGCTTGTGCTCAAGGCTCAAGAGAAACTGATCAATGCATCTCTATCACATTGCGCCCGTCAATCAATAATGAAGAGACGATTAACGCAATGATGGCGCAATGCGATAGTCGATCCAGAGCTAACTTTCAACCGCATGTGGTAATAAAAACAAACACCGCATGCGAACACTCGATTAAGAGATGTAGCTGAGCAACGCAAAAGCGGAGGATGGAGACACGTGTACAATTAACGGTTGTGCAGAATTGATGGTCTAATTGCATAACAGAAGGAATAATATCCCACCATCTTCGGAATTTCCATAACAACAAGTAGGGACCACAAGGCCAGAGTCAAAGATCCTCACCTATAAATACGCCATAAATTTCAGAGAAAACTTATGCTATTGGATACGGGGCTAAGTGCTGCTAAAGTGTTGATAGAAAAGGTTGAGCTGGGTGCTTAACTGAAGAAATCCAGGAAGAAGACGAGACAAGGCCAAGAGGTGAGTCTCAGTTCTATTCTGCCGAATACCCGCCGAGAAGCTCTGTGCTGAGAACCCTGCTACCGGTTGAGCAAGCCTGAGAGGGAGGCTCATCCATCCCTCTGATCCATCCAATCCGGTAAGTAGATCTCCACCCGAATCAGTGCCAAGATGTTGGCGGTTGTTTGTATCTATTCTATCTCTTTCATCATTGTATTTCACTTTCTTTATCTCTTCATTCACACACATGTATCAAACGCTTAATAGATACATTAAATGTTTTGATTTCTTTCATATTCCATTTTCTGTGTACTTCCTTTCCTCCGTGAATCACTTTCTCCATGATGTCTTCTTAATCCTTTGGTAGTTAATCTGAATTAAACGAGTACTTAACTTGTGTTAAAGAGATAATTAGTTTAGCTAAAGCATGCTAGACGACATCTTCACCTATGAGAGCAGAAGTGAAGATGCCATTCTGATCTATCGAGAAAAGGTTAGAAGAATACGTTAATTAAAGCGAGTAGTACATCCAGACATGGAAGCAACCTTGCATTCATTACATTTGTCTCTGATTCACCACAGACATGTGGGAGCACGGCCGATCACTAAAAGGTGTAGGCCAAGAGAAAAGTGGAACCGTACTTATAACTTCAACGTAATTAAGAAACTTGTGCTGTTTATATTAGTTATCTTTCTCTTTCTGTTTATACATAAGACTTGCTACCGCATTCCATGTTCTTTGCATAACCTTCATAGCCAGCCTGAACCCCAGCATCTTGTATCACGAAGCCTGTATCCTGTATCATCTAGCTTAGGTTTACTGTACTTATTTTATTACCGCATTTTACTGCTTTCCTTTACATTACCGCAATTTTATATACTTGTACAAAACACTTTTTAAAAATTGAAAAACCTGGTCACATATATCATGAACATACCGCAATAACCTCAAATAGTCCCTGTGTTCAACCTCGGATCACACCGAGAAACTTACGGTGGAATTACACTTGGTTCCAACGTAAGGAAACTTTTGACAACGCAAGGGATACTACAAGAATATTCATAATTAACACATATCTAGAAGTAGTATCGCATATTTGTCCACATGCTTAAAGATATAATTCAAAATAACAAGTTTATGGCGCCATTGCCGGGGATTGGTTAATGGTTTATTGTTTGAGTGTATTTTTGGTGTTTTGCAGGACAGATCTCATTGTACTAGCTGTTCAATGAAAAGAGTAGCCTGACGGTTTATGAGTCCTGGTGCCGAACCAGAATTCAAAGCTGACCCTAAGATCGGGCATACTTTTCATGCAAGGGCACGTCAGAATTGAATTAGGTGAAAAAAGGCCACAAGCATTGCTGACAACAATGATAATGTGGTACTGGTTGAGAATCAAGGGGCTGTTCGACTAGCACAGGATTCTATTTTCCTGGCTGCTGATCGCAACATCCCAAAGAGAAATTATGTGGCACCGAATTTGTATGATTTTTCGCTTGGAATTTTGAGACCTACTGTGGAGGAGAATGCGCGGTTCGAGAATAAGCTGGTCATGCTGCAAATGATTCAAAATGTCGGGCAGTTCGGGGGTCTACAAAGTGAAGACTCGCATGCCCATTTGACCAGCTTTGTCGAAATGTGCGACAACTGTTCCTTACTTGGCATAACCCAGGGAGTATAAGACTGTATCTGTTCCCTTACACCTTGAGGGATGAGGCTAAAAGGTGGGCTCACACACTGGAGCCAAATGAGATCACTTCATGGGACCAACTGGTGGAGCGGTTCATGAAGAAGTTCTTCCCACCTGTCGTTAACGCAAGGCGACGAAAAGACTGTCTCTTATACACATCTAGATGTGTATAAGAGACAGGTGCGGCAACTTCTTACTACCTGGGGTAACCCCAGAGAGTATAAGACTGTATCTGTTCCCTTACACCTTGAGGGACGAGGCTAAGAGGTGGGCTCACTCACTGGAGCCAAATGAGATCACTTCATGGGACCAACTGGTGGAGCGGTTCATGAAGAAGTTCTTCCCACCTGTCGTCAATGCAAGACGACGAAAAGATGTGTTGAACTTCGAGCAGATGGATAATGAGACCCTAAGCACCGCCTGGGTGCGATTTAGGAGACTGGTGAAAAACTGCCCGCATATCGGGATCCCCGATTGCGTCTTGATGGAAATTTTTTATAACGACCTGAACTGAGCAATGCAGGCTGTTGCTGATGCCTCCGCAGCAGGAGGTTTTACGGACAAAACATACAGAGCCTAAAGTCATCCTCGACTGCGTCTCGCAGAATATGGATAACTGGATCGACGATGGATATAGAGGCCGAGGCGCCGAGAGAAGGAAAAATGAAACAACCATTGTCCCTGTGGAGACAATGACCACGTTGGCTGCGGTGACCTCGATCCTTCAGTCAATGGCAATTAACCAAGGAGCCATTGCTCAACAATCAGCATAACCTGCTGCAATAACTCAAGTGACTGTAATTAGTTGCGTTAATTGTGGAGGGGCTCATGGAGCTGACATGTGCCCATTGACTATTCAGTAAGTATGCGCCATCCAGAACAACCCCTTCAGCAACACCTATAATCTGGGCTGGAGAAGCCATCCTAACTTCGGTTGGGGAGGCAATCCCAACCAAGGGGGGCAAGTTAACCATCAAGGGGGCAGTAGAGGGAGTCCTTCTTTTCACCGCAATCAAGGAAAACCAAGGCAACCGCACAACCAGTAGTCATCATCATCAAACACCTCAGAAAGCTCATTGGAGACATTGCTGAAGCAATATATGGATAAAAAAACGACACAGTGATGCAAGTGCAGGCATCTTCAATAAGGAGTCTAGAGATCCAAGTGGGCCAGCTGGCCTCTGAGCTGAGAAGTCAAGCACCAGGAACATTGCCCAACAATTCAGAAGCTGGGGGATCTATAGGAAATGAGCAATTTCCTTAGGACATTGGGTAGGCCAGTCTGACTGCTTGCGGAGATGTGGATTACGATCACTCATGAAAATGCAATTTTTGATCCATATCTCAATACTATATTTAATGCTTTCTTAAATTTCTATCTATTTGAATTCTGAATTTTATCTTTGATTCTGCATTTAATTCATTCTTGACTTCATGAATTTATATCCTCATTTATTTCTTTGCATTTAATGTTGTCTCGTCTTTAATTCTTTGAGTCTTTATGTAATTAATGCGTTGAGCTTTAAATGGTGAATGATTGAGTAATAAAGAGAGAATTTATTGCCGCAAGTCATAACAACTTGCATTGATGAAAAAATAAAAAAAAATAAAATAAAAAATAATGAAACGATTAACAACAAGTATGCAAGGCGATAATGGACACATCTCAAACTAATAAGAGATGCTTTGCGTTCACCTAACTCAACTATATTGAGTTAAGGGGTGTGTTGCGCTCGTATATGTCCTTTGTCCGTCCTTAGCTAAATGCACTATGTTGAGGTATCCTCTATAAATGCGTTTGGTTAAGGGGTGTGTTGTGGGGATATATGCGTTGTTGCCCATCCTCAGGGAAAATGAAATTGCGTTGGTGAGCACAATGCGCTAATCTTTAACTTGCATCCATTCGAATAAAATATTAAAGAAAATTCCTTTTGTAATTTGGGTGAAGTTCAATCGTTTCGTATTCCCAAGCAATTATGATTCGATAGATGAAAGGATAGCTTTATCTAAAATTTCATAAATGAGGGAGGTGAAACGACACGCCTTTTGAGTTGCTTGAGGTCTGTCACCGCAAAAATCGCGTTGGGCCCACTGCGGCCTAACCTATAAATAGGGTCCCTTCCCTCGTTGAGAAACTTTACCTCATTTTGCAAATCAGAAACCCTAGCGCCTTGCATCCAGACCTTCCTTCTTCCCCAGCATTCCAGCATGTTACCGGTCCTCCTAAGTTTGTATCCATGGCTGATCAAACTCCCAAAAAAGCTACTTTACCATCCACCCCTGACCAAGTAGCCATGCGAGAGGCAGCATTTTTGGCTGCAAGTCGTAGACTTGCTACCCAAGCCCACACTGTCCCCAGACTTACCGGGAGAGCCTAGAGAAACCCTCTAGCCATTATGCCTTCTCTGTTCAAATGAGGAGGAAGCCCTGAGAGCATTCCTGTTCCAACACCTACCGTCTCGACTGAAAGTGAAAGGAAGAGACGTGATGATACGGAAGTGTTTGGCAATATTACGAATACCTTGAAGCTAGAAGGTGGATTGCCCGAGGCTGGGGTTGTAAATCAACCACTGCCTACGGAGTATGAGACGGTGGTGGTAGCGGATGGAGTAGTGGTGACGGAGGCAGCGGCGGCTGAAGAAGAAACGGGAAAAGGTGTCCTGGCCCTAGAGATTCCTGAGGTGATTGCCAACGTAGAAGCCTATGACGAACCTCCAAGAAGAGAAGAAGAAGAGATTGCGATGGAGGAGGCCAAGGAGGCTGAAGTTGCGTTGGAGGCCCCTGAAGTTGTGTTGGAGGAGGTTGTAGGGGAGGCGAAACCAGAAGTGGCTAAAGAAAAAAAGAAGAACAAGAAGAACAAGGGAAAGAAGGCTGAGGAGGCTGAATCTTCCCATCATCGCAAAGAAAAGAAGAATAAAGAGAAAAAGGATGATGATGAAGATGAGGAGGCCAGGAAGGAAAGAAAGAAGAAGGAGAAATAAGAAAAGAAAATGCGCCAGCGTGAAGAGATGCGCCTGAGAAAGGAAGAGGAAGCGAGACAAAGGATGCGAGCCCAGAGATAGATGGAGAATCAACCTTCGTAAGGGGGGGATAAGTTTGATTCTTGTACAGGCACAAATTTTTGTATTGCATTAATTTTTAATTATTTATATACTTTGTTAATATTCAATATAATTAAGTACATATTCACTCCATTTTTGCCTATGCCTTTTTCTTTATCATCCTTTGTCAATATTTGCGATATTCTCAATCTTTTACTTTTGTGTTCTTCATTGCGTTGCTATGATGTAATATATGTTTATACTTAGAAACATTTCCCATACTTAGTAAATTCTGACTAACACTAGTTAATTCTTAGTTTAGCAATACTTTATCTTTTATCTTTCAAAGTTCTGCTCAAACCTTCATTTTGAAATTTTCTTCTAATTGTTTGTCTAGTCTATCAAAACAACGCAATGAGGACCTTGCTCATCTTTAAATTCTGGGGTGGGGAAGGTCTGAGCAGATGAGATCAAGAATATGCAGTATTTAAGAAAAATGCGTCCATTTCCAAAAAAAAAAAAAATCATACAAATCTCCAATGTTAGCGCAAGGGAAACCCTTAAAATGTTCCCAACCTGATAAGAGTTTAGTTGTGAAAGGAGCCTGCTCGTAGTTGGATGTCGTATGACACCCGTAGAAGCAAGCCAAAACGAAGGTGGGTTTCCAAGAACAACACAATATGAAATAGAAAAAGAAAAGAAAAATTAAATGCAAGAGACAACTCGTCTGAATATCATGAGTTAAAGTTGAAATTGGCACACAATCGTAGTTTGATGTTCACATGACACCCGTGGGGACAAGCGAAAACGAAGAGTTTAACCACGATCAACAGTCTCTAAATAAATGACGCAAATGTTTTGACCACCACATATAGGTACATCGAGTTGTTTTGACAAGAAGAGAAAAACATTCTATTTTGAAAAATTAGGAAAGCATTTTTTAGCAGAAATTTGTCATATAGAAGAATAAAGTAGGGATATGTTAAGAATTAGCAAGAATAGAAGGAAATTGTGATGTCAAGTAATGTGCCTAAGTATAACATTCGGAACAACCAATTGTCGCAAAAATATAGAATAGAAATTGAGCATGATTGCCTAAGTAGAAGATATGCTTGAGGACAAGCATATATTTAAATTTGGAGGTATGATAACTTGTAGAAATATAAGTTATTTAGACTGCCTTGTATAGATATTGCGGCCAAAAGAGAATAAATATGCATCAATTGTATGAAAATTAGCTTCGAAATACAATAATTATGAATTATCGCAATTACACCCACTAACATCTTTCAGATGGAAGGAAAGGAGAATTTTACTCTGTTTTGCAGGAAACTGAGTCACCGCTTGCACTCAAGGCTCAAGAGAAACTGATCAACGTATCTCTGTCACATTGTGCCCGTCAATCAACAATGAAGAGACGATTATCGCATTGACGGCGTAATGCGATAGTCGATCCAGAGTTGACTTTCAACCGCATGTGGTAATAAAAACAAACACCGCATGCGAACACTCGATCGAGAGATGCAACTGAGCAACGCAAAAGCGGAGGATGGAGACACGTGTACAACTAACAGTTATGCATAATTAATAGTCTGATTGCATAACAGAAGGAATAATATCCCTCCATCTTCGGAATTTCCATAACAATAAGTGGGGACCACAAGGTCGGAGTCAAAGATCCTCACCTATAAATACCCCATAGATTTCAGAGAAAACTTATGCTACTGAATACGGGGCTAAGTGCTGCTAAAGTGTTGACAAACAAGGTTGAGCTGGGTGCTTAACTGAAGAAATCCGGGAAGAAAACGAGACAAGGACGAGAGGTGAGTCTCAGTTCTATTTTGCCGAATACCCGCTGAGAAGCTCTGTGCTGAGAACCCTGCTACCAGTTGAGCAAGCCTGAGAGGGAAGCTCATCCATCCATCTGATCCATCCAATCCGGCAAGCAGATCTCCACCTAAATTGGTACTAAGACGTTGGCCCTTGTTTGTATTTGTTCTATTTCTTTTCATCATTGTATTTCACTTTCTTTATCTCTTCATTCACACACCATGTATCAAACGTTTAATAGATATATTAAATGTTTCGATTGCTTTCATATTCCATTTTCTGTTTACTTCCGTTCCTCCGTGAATCACTTTCTCCATGATGTCTTCTTAATCCCCTGGTAGTTAATATGAATTAAACGGGTACTTAACTTGTGTTAAAGAGATAACTGCGTTTAGCTAAAGAATGCTAGACGTCATCTTCACCTGTGAGAGCAGAAGTGAAGATGCCATTCTGATCTATCGAGAGAAGGTTAGAAGAATGCGTTAACTAAAACAAGTAGTACTTCCAGACATGGAAGCAACCTTGCATTCATTACATTCATCTTTGATTCACCACAGACATGTGGGAGCGCGGCCGATCACTGAAAGGTGTAAGCCAAGAGAAAAGCGGAACCGTACTTATAACTTTGCATAACCTTCACTGCCAGCCTGAACCCTAACATCTTGTATCATGAAGCCTGTATCCTGTATCATCTAGCTTAGGTTTACTATACTCATTTTATTATCGCATTTTACTGCTTTCCTTTACTTTACTGCAATTTTATATACTTGTACAAAACACTCTTTAAAGATTGAAAAACCTGGTCGCATACACCATGAACATACCACAATAACCTCAAACAATCCCTGTGTTCAACCTCGGATCACACCGAGAAACTTGCGGTGGAATTACACTTGGTTCCAACGTAAGGAAACTTGTGACAACGCATGGCATACTACAAGAATATTCATAATTAATGCATATCTAGAAGTAGTATCGCATATTTTTCCACATGTTTAAAAATATAAATTCGAAGTAATAAGTTTATGAATTTAGTTAAACAATAAATGAAATACAGATAAAAGAATTGCCGCATAAAATAATAAATGTAAAGATTATTGTTGAGGAGTATGAGGGTCTGGATGAGGGTTCTGATGTGGTACGGGTGGAGTCTCTTTGAAAATCAGGCACTGCCTGAGATGCAGAGACACCATGGGACCATGAAGATATGCTGTTAGCAAATTAAAGTACTCATGGTTGCGCTCCGCAAGCTGTCTTTGGTGGCAATGGATCGTATAAATGTTGCACTGAATATTGACCAACACCTCTCTTGTCGTGGCAGCATTGCACTGTATATTGTCGACTTACCCCATTACCACATCAAATCTCTGGTTGAAGAAGGCTTGTTGTTGGAAGAAGAGTTCCTGCTTTTGGGAGAAGAGTTGTTGCTGTCTCTTATACACATCTAGATGTGTATAAGAGACAGGTATATTGTCGACTTACCCCATTACCACATCAAATCTCTGGTTGAAGAAGGCTTGTTGTTGGAAGAAGAGTTCCTGCTTTTGGGAGAAGAGTTGTTGTTGTTGGGCAGCGAGAGTCCGCATTTCTACTAACTCAGCAGCTAAGGAGGCGATAGTGGGTTGTGCCTGTGATGCTTCGCCAGCAACGTTTTGGGGTTGGGCAGAGGTGCCTTCACCCAAAACGTGTGGGTCATCAACATGCCGCAGTGGAAGGGTGAGTAGAAATACAAGTTATTTATACTACTTTATTTAGATATTGCGGCCAAATGAGAGGAAAGTTGCGTCAATTATAGAGAAATTAACTAAGAAATACAATAATTATAAATTTTCGTCAATACACCCACTAACACCATTCCGATGGTACAAAAGAATATTTCAAGTCCGTTTTGCAGGAAATCAAGTCAACGTATGCGCTCATGGCTCAAGAGAGAAAGAATAACTTATCTACGTCGCATTGTGCCCATCATTCAGGAATGAATAGACGATCAACGCAATGACGATGAATGTGACAATCGATCCAAAGTTGATCTTCAACCTTATGCGATAATAAAAACAATAATGCATGTGAGCACACGATCGAAAGATTTAAATGAGCAACGCAATCACGGAGGATTTTTGACACGTGTACAACTAACCGTTGTGCATTTTTGACGAACTGATTGCATAACAGAAGGAATATTTATTCCACCATTTCCAGAATTTCTATAATAGTAAAATGAGGACCACAAGTCAGAGAGTCAAAATTTTCATCTATAAATACCCTCAAAGAATTCACTGAAGGATATACTTGATACGGGGGATAATTGATACGAGGCTATTGAGAGAGAGGCTGATCTGAGTGCTGAACGGAGAAGTTACGAGAAGAAAAGAGACAAGGCCAAGAGGTGAGTCTCAGGGCGAATCATTCCAAATCCCCTCCGTGAAGCTCTGTACCTAGATCAACTCTACCGGTTGAGTAAGCCAATGAAGGAAGCTCATCCTTTCATTCACTCCATCTACGTCGGCAAGCAATCTCTCCATCAAGATCAGTGTCAAGACATTGGCACTCTTCTGTATCTGTTTCTAACTCTTATTCATCCATTGTATTTCATCTTCTTAGTCTAAATCATTCACAACCATGTATCGGACGCTTGATTTTATAATTAATTGTCATGATCATTCTCATTTCCACATTTCTGTCTATTTCCGTTCTTCCATTAATCGCTTTCTCCACGATGTTTTCCTAATCCCTTGGTGATTAATATGAATTAAACAAGTAACTTAACTTGTGCTAAAGAAATAAAGATGTTTGGCTAAAGCATACTAACGGCATCTTCACCTGTGAGAGCAGAAGTGAAGATGCCATTCTGATCTGTCGAGAGAAGGTTAGAAGAATGCGTTAACTAAAGCAAGAAGTACTTCCAGAGATGGAAGCAACCTTGCGTTCATTACGTTCGTCCCTATTTCACCATAGAGATATGGGAAACGCGGCCGATCACCGAGAGGTGTACGCCAAGGGAAAGCGGAACCGTACTTATATATTTAACGCAATTAAGAAACTTGCAATGTTTATATTCATTATCCTTTCTTTTACTGCTTCGCACATAAGCCTTGCCACCGCATAATACGATCTTTGTTTATTCTTCACAGTCAGTCTCAACCTCAGTATCTTGTATCATGTAACCTGTATCTTGTATCATCGTAGCTTAGGTTTATTTTATCGCACTTTACTTTCATCGCAATTTACTTTATTATCGCATTTTTATCGCTTATCTTCACTTTACTGCACAATTTACTTTACCGCATGTATAAACCACACTTGTATTAAATTGAAAAACCCATGGTCGCATATATCACAAATGTAACGCAACTAACCTAAAACAATCCCTGTTTCGACCTCGGATCACACCGAGAAACTTGTGATGAAATTATACTTGGTTTTAACGCAAGGAAACTTGTGACAACGCATAGCATACTACAAGAACATTCATGAATAACGCATATCTAAAAGTAGTATCGCATATCATCGCAATCATCCATGCGTTGTATGACATAAGATTCATTCATATTCATACATGCGTTACAAGTTTATGATGAGCTTGTATGATGGTAAAGAGACTTAAAATCTGCATGTCATCAAGTTTATGGTGCTGTTGCCGAGGAACTGGTAATGGGGTCATGGACTTGTAGCTTAGATTAAAATTTGTGTCATCAAGTTTATGGCACCATTGCCGGGGAACTGATAACAGGGACATAGGCTTGTACCTTGTATCTTGCATTCCATTCTTGCATCTCATCTTATGCATGTCAAGTTTATGGCGCCGTTGCCGGGGATTGGTTAATGGTTATTGTTTGAGTATGTTTGTGGTATTTTGCAGGACAGATCTCTTTGTACTGGCTGTTCAACGCGGAGAGCAGCCTGACGGCTTATGAGCTCTGGTACCGAACCACAATTTGTAGCTGACCTAGAGATCGAGCGTACCTTTCGTGCACGGGCATGCCAGAATCGAGCAAGGCAAAAGAGAGCAGTTGATAGGGCAGATAATATGGACAATGCAACTCCTGTAGGAAATCAAGGGGCGGTACGGCCAGCATAGGACCTAGTCTTCCTTGCTGCTGATCGTAACATTCCCATGAAAAACTACGCGGCGCCCAACCTGTACGATTTTTTGCCTGGGATTTCAAGGCCTACAGTAGAGGAGAACGCAAGGCAATTTGGGGGACTATAAGGTGAAGACCCACATGCTCACCTGACCAGTTTTGTCGAAATGTGCGGCAACTTCTCATTACCTGGCGTTACCCTTGAGGGTATTAGACTGTATTTATTCCCTTACATCTTGAGGGACGAAGCCAAGAGGTGGGCTCACTCACTGGAGCCGAACGAGATTACATCATTGGATCAGCTGGTTGAGCGATTCATGAAGAAGTTCTTCTCGTCGGCCGTCAACGCAAGGCGACGAAAGGATGTGCTGAACTTTAAGCAAATGGACAATGAGACCCTGAGCACCATCTGGGTGTGATTTCGAAGATTGGTGAAGAACTACCCGCATATCGAGATACCCGATTGCATCCTGATGGAGACATTTTACAATGGCCTAAACAGATCGACGCAGGCTGTTGTTGTCGCCTCCGTAGCAGGAGGTTTTATAGATGTATACCGAGGCCAAAGTTATCCTTGACCGCACATCACAGAACATGGATGACTAGATTGATGATGGTTATGGAGGCAGAGACTATGAAAGAAGAAAGAATGACACTACCATTGTCCCTGCGGAGACAATGACAACACTGGCTGCTCAGATGGCCGCAGTGACCTCAATCCTCCAATCGATGTTAACAAATCAAGGAGCCATCCCCCAACAATCAACGCAACCCGCTGTGCCTGCTCAAGTGGCTGCAATAAGTTGCGTTAATTATGGAGGGGCTCATGTAGCAGAAATGTGCCCATCGAATATCCAACAAGTATGCACCATCCAAAACAACCCTTTCAGCAACACCTAAAATCTGGGTTAGAGGAACCATCGTAACTTTGGTTGGGGAGGGAATCCTAACCAAGGGGGCCAAGCAACCATCAAAGTGGCAGTCGAACGAACCCTCCTCCTTTTCACCATAACTCGAATTAGGGGCAACCAAGGCAATCACATAATCAGCAACCCTTATCTTCAAACACCTCTGGAAGCTCATTGGAGGCCCTGCTAAAACAGTATATGGATAAAAATGATGCAGTGATGCAGACGCAGGTGTCTTCAATTCGAAACTTAGAGATTCAAGTGGGCCAGCTGGCTTCTAAGCTTAGAAACAGAACATCTGGTATGTTGCTCAGCAACTCCAAAGCCCCAAGATCTCATGAAAAGGAGAAATGTCCCTAGGACATTAGGCAGGCAAGCTGGACCGCCTGTAGAGGTGTGGATTGTGCTCGTTCAAAGAAAGTCATCTTCCGGTCCATATCACACATCTATGTTTAATTTCTTTCTTTAATTTCGGTCTTTATGAATTCCTGAACTTTGTCTTTACTGCTTCATTTAATTTACTTCATGACTTTATGAATTCATTCTTCATTTACTGTCCTTGCATTCATTTCTGTGTTTGCTTTAATTCCTTTAACTTTTCTGTATTTAATGCGTTATTCTTTAATTGGTGAATGATTGAGTAATGAGAAGAAATTTTATTATCGCAAGTCATAGAAACTTGCATTGATGGAAAAAAAAATATTTTTATAATAAAATAAAACACATTCAATATGCATGGCGATAATGGACGCATCCTAAACCAACAAGATGCGCTTTGTGTTCATCCAACTCAAATGAGAGAAGTTCGAATGATGGGCCTTTTAAGTGTCTCGAGGCCTGCCACCGCGAAAATTGTGTTGGACTCACTAAGGCCCAATCTATAAATANTATAATAAAATAAAACACATTCAATATGCATGGCGATAATGGACGCATCCTAAACCAACAAGATGCGCTTTGTGTTCATCCAACTCAAATGCGTTAAGCTGAGGGGTGTGTTGCGCGTGCGTGTGTCCTTTGCCCGTCCTTAGCAAAATGCACTATGTTGAAGTAGTGTTGCGCTGGTAGCAATATCGTGCGCCCGATCATCCAGAAATGTGTTTAGTTAAGGGGTGTATTGCATGGATGTATACGTTGTTGCCCGTCCTCTGCAAAGATGCATTTGCATTAGTGAACACATTGCATTAATCTTTTCCCTTGCATCCATTCGAATAAAATATTAAAGATAATTCTTTTTGCAAAATTGAGAAGTCCAATCGTTCCGTATTCCAAAGAAATGATGAGTCTGCAGACGAAAGGACGTTTACTCTGAAACCTCATAAATGAGAGAAGTTCGAATGATGGGCCTTTTAAGTGTCTCGAGGCCTGCCACCGCGAAAATTGTGTTGGACTCACTAAGGCCCAATCTATAAATAGCTACTTCCCCCGTCTATGAACACTTTACCTCTTTTTGCAACTTGAAAACCCTAGCGCCCCTTGCATACAGAGCTTTCTTCTTCCCTGAAACCCTAAAGTTTTCCAGCTTTCTTTCAACTAAGCACCCATGGTCGACCAAGCTTCTCAGTCTTCTGCTTCCCCCTAACCCCTTCCACTGACCAAATCTCCATGTGAGAGGCAACATTCCTTTCTGCCAGTCATCGTCTTGCTGCCCAACCACACACTGTCCCCAGAATTGCCGGTAGACCCTGGAGAAATCCTTTAGCCATCAAACCACTTCAGTTCAAAAAGGGGGCAAAGTACTGAAAGCACCCCACTCCCAACTCCAACAGTCTCCACTGAAAGCGAGAAGAAGAGATGAGATGAAAATGAGGTATTTGGAAACATTATGAGTAACTTGGAGGAAGGGGGCGAACTGCCCGAGGTAAGGGTTGTAAACCAGCCACTGGCTGCTGAGGAAGACGCGGTGGTAGAGGAAGTGGCAGTGATGGAGGAAGTGGGGGAAGAGGAGATAAGAAGAAGCACTCTGGCTTTAGAGACTCTTGAGGAAACTACGCAAGTAGAATCCCATGAATGACCCATTAGAGTCGCATTAGAAGAAGATGCGGTAGAGAAGCAACAAGAGGTGGAAGAGGAGAAAAAGAAGAAAATGGAGAATAAGAAAAAGAAGGTTGGAGAAGGTGAGCCATCCCATAATCGCAAAGAGAAGAAGAATAAAGAAAAAAAGGAGGATGAAGAAGATGAGGAGGCCAAGTTAAGGAAGAAGAAAGAGAAGAAAGAAAGGAAAGAGTGCAGGTGTGAGGAAAGGCGCCTGAAGAAGGAAAAGGAAAAGAAGAAGAGGGCTGTAAGCCCAGAGATGGATGGAGAATCCACCTCCGTGAGGGAGGACAGGGGGGAACCAGCGCAACTTAGGGAAACGACGCAACCTGAAACAACGCAAGTTGTTGCGGTCGAAGAAGGCGAAGAAGGAGAAGTTACCCCCTGTTGCGACATCGTAAGGAGAATGCCGCAAGGGTCAACTGTTGACCCTTCAATTTTGATCATCGTGTTAGAAGAAAAGGAAAGGAGGAGAAAGGAAGAGGAAGAGAGATAAGAGAAAATGGAATGGGCGAAACTCATCACCACAGAAGGTGATAGAAAAAGAAGACTGCATGATGAGGAGGTTCGCCGCAATAAAAAATCTCGAGGCTTGAAGAAATAAGGCGGATTGAAGAGGAACAATGCCTTTTGTTGGCCTCTGAGCAGTTTGTGGAAGATTTTGAAATAGAAGTGAGAGAAGAGGAAGAAGAAGAAAAGAAAAAGAAGGTAGAAGAAGAAAGAAGAATGAGAGAAGAGAAGGAAAGGAAGCGCGAAGCCAACAGGCAGCGTTTAATTAAGAAGAAGGGCAAGGAACTTGCCGAGCAAGAGAAGAAGGAACAATGCAAGGAACGAGAAAGAAAACAAAGAGAACAATCCCGCCTTGCGTTGGCTAAAGGAAAGGGCAAAGCGGTCGCAGAAAGCAACAAACCTACGTTGGCAAAGGGGTATCCATCAAGAAAGAAAGAGAACGACGACTTGTTGATGGAGATGGGCTTTTTCCTTACACCAACGCCACTACCAGATCTGATCACGAGCGTGATCATGGAGCATGGTTGGAATAGATTTTGCCAGTGCCCAGCCATTGTGGTTCCAAAGGTAGTGTGCGACTTCTACCATGGATGGCTACATGGCACCAAGGATGTGGTGACCATAAAAGGGTGAGTGGTGTCTTTTAGCGCAAGGGACATCAATGAACTATACCAAATGAAGGATAACCCGGATGCACCGGGCAACAAAATCATTGATGATCCCACAGAAGAACAGTTGGAAGATGTGCTGCGAGTATTAACGTAACCAGGCACTAAGTGGTCGGTTTCTTTAAAAGGCATCAAGACCCTGAGGTCCAAGAAAAGAAGAATAAAGAGAAAAAGGATGATGATAAAGATGAGGAGGCCAGGAAAGAAAGAAAGAAGAAGGAGAAAGAAGAAAAGAAAATGCACCGGTGTGAAGAGAGGCGCCTGAGAAAAGAAGAGGAAGCGAAGCAGAGGGTTGCGAGCTCGGAGATAGATGGAGAATCAACCTACGTAAAGGAGAATAGGGGGGAAACGACACAGTTGATGGAATCGGCACAACATGAAACAACGCAAATGGTTGCGACCAATGAAGGAGAAGAAGCAGAGGGAACCCCCCTAATGCGACATCGCAGGGAGAATGTGCCGCAAGGGTCCACTATTGACCCTCAGAGATTAATTTTGGAATTGGAAGAGAAAGAGAGAAAAAGAAAACAAGAGGAGGAGAAGCAAGAAAAGATGGAGAGGGGCAAGCTCATCATCGCAGAGGGGAATAGAAGAAGAAGATTGGAGTTTGAAGAAATGGACGCAACAATGAGCTTGCCAGACTTGAAGGGATTCGGAAGCACGAAAAGGAATAACGTCTGTTGCTGGCCTCTGAGCAATTTGAAGAAGAATTTGCGAGAGAAGAAAGAGAAGAAGAAGAAGAAGAGAGGAGGAAGAAAGAAGAAGAGGATAGATTATTAGAGGAAAAGAAAAGGAAAAAGTGTGAAACCAATAAGCGAAACTTATACAAGAAGAAGGGAAAAGAACTCGCAGAGCGCGAGAAAGAAAAACAGCGCAAGGAGCGGGAAAAGAAAGAAAGACAAGCAGCCCACCTTGCGTTGGCAAAAGGCAAGGCGATCGTAGAAAGCAGCGAACCCGCGCCGGCCAGGAAGCATTCATCAAGGAAAAAGGAGAATGATGATATGTTGATCGAGATGGCTTCTTTACTACGCTGACTCTACTACCTAACCTTATCATGAACATAATTGTGGAACATGGGTGGGACACATTCTGCCAGTGCCTATCCATCATCGTGCCTCAGGTAGTGTGAAGCTTCTACCATGGTCAACTTCATGGAAATAGGGATGCGGTGACCTTTAAAGGAGAAACAGTATCCTTCAGCTTAAAGGCATCCGTACTCTGGAGTCCAGGTCCTTGCTACCGGAGGGAAAGCTCTGGGTTTACTTGGTCAAGAAGCGGCTGATCCCAACAAAGCATGACAGAACTATATCAAGGGATCGGGTCATGGCCGCATACTGTATCGCACACGGCATTCCTATCGACGTAGGGCGATTGATCGTAACGCAATATCCAGGCCCTACAGACCCTTTTCCTTTAGTCATTTGACGTCCAAGTCCTTCGAGCCCACTAGCGCAACCCTTTTCCCCTCTTCACGAACATTTTACCAATCTTCTCCTTGTCCCAACCTCCTCACCTGTCTACCCAGCAGCCCCACCTTCACCAACAGCATCAGCACCGCAACTCACCATTCCACTGCCGTAAGTTGATGACCCACACGATTTGGGTTAAGGCACCTCTCCCAACCCCAAAACAATGCTGGCGAGACATCGCAGGCGCAACCCTCCATCAACTCCATGGCTGTCGAGTTAGCAGAAATGAGATCCCTCTTCTCGCAACAACAACAACTTTTCTCTCAACAACAACACTTCTTCAACCAAAGATTTGAAGTGGTAATAGAGCCGATTATTGATATTCAATGCAGTGCTACCACATCAAGAAAGGCACTGATCAACATGCAACGCAACATTTATAAAGTCCATATGCACCAGAGAATGATTGTGGAGCGTAATCAAGAATACTTCAACTTTCTCACCGCATATCTTCATGGTCCGATGGTGCCCCTACATCTCCGGCAGCACTTAAATTTTGAAGAAGCTCCTCCTGCACCACCTCAAAATCTGCCTCCAGACCCGCTAGCCCCTCAGTAATAATCCTCCTATATTTTTTTCCTTCTACGCGACCATTATGTATTCTTTTAAATTCATTTATTCTTTTATAAGTTAATCAATTCTTTGAATCTTGTACAGGCACAATTTTTTTTTATTTCGTTAATTTGTAATCTGTTGTATACTTTGTTAATATTCAATAAAATGAGTACATATTCACTCCATTTTTTCCTGTGCCTTTTTCTTTATCATCCTTTGTCAATAATTTCGATATTCTCAATCTTTTACTTTCGTGTTCTTCATTGCATTTCTATGATGTAATATATGTTTATACTTAGAAACATTTGCCATACTTTGTAAGTTCTTATTAACACTTAGTTAATTCTTAGTTTAGCAGTACTTTACCTTTTATCTTTCAAATTTCTGCTCAAACCTTCTTTTTGGAACTTTTCTCCTAAGTGTTTCTCTAGTCTATCCAAACAATGCAATGAGGACCTTGCTCATCTTTAAATTTGGGGGTGGGGAAGGTCTGAGGAGATAAGATCAGAATATGCAGTATTTAAGAAAACGCGTTCATTTTCATTACAAAATAAAAAATTCCATACAAAGCTCCAATGTCAGCGCAAGGGAAATCCTTAAAAATATTCCCAACCTGATAAGAGTTTAGTTGTGAAAGGAGCCTGCTCACAGTTGGATGTTCGTATGACACCCGTAGGAGCAAGCCAAAACGAAGGTGGGTTTCCAAGAACAACGCAAAAAAAAAAAAAAATGGAAAAGAAAAATAAATGCAAGAGACAACTCCTCTGAAATTCATGAGTTAAAATTAAAATTGGCACACAACCGTAGTTGGATGTTCACATGACACCCGTGGGGACAAGCCAAAATGAAGAGTGTAACCACGACAAACAGTCTCTAATAAATGACGTAAAGTTTTGCTCACCGCATATAGATATATCGAGTTTTTTGACAAAGAAGAGATAAACATTCTATTGTGAAAAATTAGAAAAGCATTTTTGAGCAAAATTTTGTTATATAGAAGAATAAAGCGGGGCTTGTTAAGAATTAGAAGGATAGGAAGAAATTACGATGTCAAGTAATGTGCCTAAGTGTAACATTCGAAGCAACCAATCGACACAAAAATATGAGTAGAAGATATGGTTGAGGACAAGCATATATCTAAATTTGGGGGTGTGATAACTTGTAGAAATACAAGTTATTTATACTGCGTTATCTAGATATTGCGGCCAAAAGAGAATAAATATGTGCCAATTGTATGAAAATTAGCTTCGAAACACAATAATTATAAATTATCACAATTACACCCACTAACTTCTTTAAGATGGAAGAAAAGGAGATTTTACTCTGTTTTGCAGGAAACCGAGTCACCACTTGCGCTCAAGGCTCAAGAAGAACTGATCAACGCATCTCTGTCACAATGCGCCCATCAATCAACAATGAAGAGACGATTAACACAATGACAGCGCAATGGACAGTCGATCCAGAGTTGACTTTCAACCGCATGCGGTAATAAAAAGAACACTGCATGCAAACTCACGATCGAAAGATGCAGCTAAGCAACGCAAACGCGGAGGATTGAGACATGTGTACAACTAACAGTTGTGCAGAATTGACGGTTTGATTGCATAACAGAAGAAATAATATCCCTCCATCTTCGGAATTTCCATAACAACAAGTGAGGACCACAAGGTCGGAGTCAAAGAGCCTCACCTATAAATACCCCATAGATTTCAGAGAAAAAACATGCTACTGGATACGAGGCTAATTGCTGCTAAAGTGTTGAGAGGAAAGGTTGAGTTGAGTGCTTAACTGAAGAAATCTGGGAAGAAGACGAGACAAGGCCGAGAGGTGAGTCTCAGTTATATTCTGCCAAATACCCGCCGAGAAGCTCTGTGTTCTAAACCCTTCTACCGGTTGAGCATGCTTGATTGGGAAGCTCATCCATCCATCTGATCCATCCAATCTGGCAAGCAGATCTCCACTCGAATTGGTGCCAAGACGTTGGCACTTGTTTGTATCTGTTCTATCTCTTTTCATCATTGTATTTCCCCTTCTTTATCTCTTCATTCACCACATGTATCAAGTACTTAACTTGTGTTAAAGAGATAAATGCGTTTAGCTAAGGCATGTTAGACGGCATCTTCACCTGTTAGAGCAGAAGTGAAGATGCCATTCTGATCTATCGAGAGAAGGTTAGAATAATGCGTTAACTAAAGCGAGTAGTACTTCGAGACATGGAAGCATTATTGCATTCATTACGTTCGTCTCTGTTTCAATAGACATGTGGGAGCGCGGCCGATCACTGGAAGGTGTATGTCAAGAGAAAAGCGAAACCGTACTTATAGCTTCAACGCAATTAAGAAACTTGCACTGTTTATATTAGTTATCTTTCTCTTTCTGAGTTGTAGATAAGACTTGTTGCTGCATTCTCTGTTCTTCGCATAACCTTCACAGCCATCTTGGACCTCAGCATCTTGTATCATGAAGCCTGTATCTTGTCTCATCTAGCTTAGGTTTACTGTACTTATTTTATTATCGCATTTTTTTGTTGCTTTTCTTTACTTTACCGCAATTTTATATACTTGTACAAAACACTCTTTAAAGATTGAAAAACCTAGTCATATATATCACAAACATACCATAATAACCTCAAATAGTCCCTATGTTCGACCTTGGATCACACCGAGAAACTTGCGGTGGAATTACACTTGGTTCCAATGTAAGGAAACTTGTGACAACGCATGGAATACTACAAGAACATTCATAATTAACGCATATCTAGAAGTAGTATCGCATCATTTCGAGCATAGCATAGCATATATTTTTATCATCAATCCTAGCGTTCATCAACACCCAATGCAGTGTGTTCCAAAGAAAGGGGGAATGACAGTTGTCACTATTGACAAGAATGAATTAATTCCCACAAGAACAACTACGGGGTGGAGAATTTGCATGGATTATCGCAAGTTAAATTTGGCCACTAAAAAGGACCACTTTACACTCTCATTCATTGATCAGATGCTAGATAGACTCGTAGGGAACGAATTCTTTTATTTTCTTGACGGCTATTCAACGTTTGCATTTCGACGCATGCCATTTGGACTCTGCAATGCACCAGGCACTTTCCAACAATGCATGATGGCAATATTCTCAGATTACTTGGAGGAGTCAGTCGAGGTATTCATGGATGATTTTTCCGTCTTCAACAATAATTACGACTCCTGTCTATCTAACCTTGAAAAGGTCTTGAAGAGATGTGTGGCAATAAATCTTGTTTTGAACTGGGAAAATGCCACTTTATAGTGGAAGAAGGAATAGTTCTGGGTCACAAAATCTCTAAAGCAGGATTGGAAGTTGATCAGGCAAAAATTGGCGCAATTTCCAAGTTACCCCCCACCAGTGAACGTGAAAACACTTAGGAGCTTTCTGGGACACGCTAGGTTTTATAGAAGATTTATTTGCAACTTCTCCCAGATCGCAAGGCCCCTAAGTGCACTCCTTGAAGCTGACCGAGAATATAATTTTGATGATGCATGTACCAAAGCATTCAACACATTGAAAGATGCGCTCATCACCGCAGCTATTCTGGTGGCATCAGACTGGACGCAACCATTTGCATTGATGTGTGACGCGAGCGGATACGCTGTGGGCACAATATTAAGTTAGTACAAGAACAAGGTATTGCATTGTATTTATTATGCGAGTAAAACATTGAATGATGCGCAGGAGAACTATACAACCACAGAGAAGGAAATGTTCGTAGTGGTATTTGCACTGGAAAAATTCCGACAATACTTAATCGGAATAAACGTTGTGGTTATACGAATCACTCTGCGATCAAGTATTTGATGACAAACAAGGATTCAAAACCAAGGCTTATACAGTGGGTGTTGCTACTGCAAGAGTTTGACCTGGAGATCAAAGACCGAAAGGGCACCGAGAACCAAGTCGTAGATCATTTTTCAATATTGGAGAATTGCGAGGTTCAAGGTAAAGAAAAAGATATTGAAGAAAGATTCCCCGATGAGCTGCTGATGTCAGTAGGCATTAATGTTCCCTGGTATGCAAACATCGTGAATTTCATTGTTTGCGGTCAAATACCAGATGACTATACTTATCAACAGAAGAAGAAACTAAGACATGATGTCAAATTTTATTTCTGGGACAACCCATTCCTATACTGACTCGGTCCTGATCATATATTACGTTGATGCGTTCCTGAGCACGAAGTCAAGCACATTCTGGAGATGTGTCATGAGTCTCCTTACGAAGGACACTTTGGGGGGCAGCGGACTACCGCAAAGGTTCTACAATGTGATTATTTCTGGCCAACACTGTTCAAGGATGCCCAAGCCCACGTTGTGCAATGCGATAGATGTTAGAGAACAGGGAATATGTCAAAGAGAAATGAAATTTCATTGACATCAATCTTAGAGGTGGAATTATTTGATGTTTGGGGAATTGACTTCATGGGCCCATTTCCACCATCAGAAGGTCATCATTATATCCTGGTTGCAGTTGATTATGTATCAAAATGGGTTGAGGTTATCGCATGTGCCAAGAATGATGCGGCCACCATGGTGAAGTTTCTTAAGAGGAATATTTTTGCTTGATATGGGACGCCATGGGCCTTAATCAGCGATGAGGGCTCTCACTTTATCAACCGCATAATTGCCAACCTGTTGACTAAATTTAACGTCAACCACCGAGTTGCAACTGCTTATCACCCCTAGACTAATGGGCAGGAAGAAATTTCTAACCGAGAGATCAAAACTATCTTAGAGAAGGCAGTTAATACTTCTAGGAAGGATTGGTCACCCAAGCTTAATGAAGCACTATGGGCATATAGAACTGCCTATAAAACACCAATCGACATGTCTCCGTATGCCCTGGTCTTTGGAAAAGCTTGTCATCTGCCGCTCGTGTTAGAGCATAAGGCAATGTAGGCATGCAAGAAGCTGAAGTTTGATTTAGCAAGTGCGGGGAAAGTTCGAAAGTTACAACTGAATCAGTTGGTCGAATGGTGAAAGGACGCCTATGAAAATGCCAATATTTATAAGGAGAATACCAAAAAGTGGCATGATGACCGCATAAATGACCGGACATTCATCGAAGGACAATAGGTATTATTATTTAACGCTCCTTTACGGTTGTTCCCAAGGAAGATGAAATCTCGCTGGTTTGGGCCGTTCAAAATCAAGACTATCTTTTCTCACGGCACAGTGGAACTAATAACTTTAGAGGGGAACAACGAATTCAAAGTCAATGGTCAACGAATTAAGCCTTACTACGGAGGCGACTTCGAGCGATGCATGGACACAATTGACTTGGGCAAGCAGGATTAAACCGCTTGCAGGGGAAGCGATTGTGGTAATTCTGAGAACTTCTTTCAATCAGCATCCCTATCTATGTTTATGTGCTTTCTTTACAGTTTTCTTTTACAGTTTTCTTTTAGTGCTTTCTAAATCTCGTTATTTACTTCTTCTTAGGAGTAGCATTTAATGCTTTCTGTAATTCTCTTCAATTTAATTTTTCATGTCATGTTTAGATTCCTTTAATTTGTATACATTAGTAGTGATGTTCTTTAATATCCGTGAATGATTGGATGAAACATGAGTCACTGCAAAGTCTTTTCGACTTGGGTTTTTGATGATGTAAAAAGCAGAAAAATTAGTATGAAATGCGATGATGGGTGCATTGTGAGTTAACAAGAGACACTTTGCATCCATTACACCCAAATACATTGCGTTGGGGGGGTGTGTTGCACGCGTATGTGTCCTTTGCCCGTCCTTAG